>NW_026652295.1:18195686-18523348 GCF_009828535.3 Hylobates moloch | reverse complement strand
ATGTGCCACATTTTCTTAATCCAGTCTATCGTTGTTGGACATTTGGGTTGGTTCCAAGTCTTTGCTATTGTGAATAGTGCCACAATAAACATATGTGTGCATGTGTCTTTATAGCAGCATGATTTATAATCCTTTGGGTATATATCCAGTAATGGGATGGCTGGGTCAAATGGTATTTCTAGTTCTAGATCCCTGAGGAATCGCCACACTGACTTCCACAATGGTTGAACTAGTTTACAGTCCCACCAACAGTGTAAAAGTGTTCCTATTTCTCCACATCCTCTCCAGCACCTGTTGTTTCCTGACTTTTTAATGATCACCATTCTAACTGGTGTGAGATGGTATCTCATTGTGGTTTTGATTTGCATTTCTCTGATGGCCAGTGATGATGAGCATTTTTTCATGTGTTTTTTGGCTGCATAAATGTCTCCTTTTGAGAAGTGTCTGTTCATATCCTTTGCCCACTTTTTGATGGGGTTGTTAGTTTTTTTTCTTGGAAATTTGTTTGAGTTCATTGTAGATTCTGGATATTAGCCCTTTGTGAGATGAGTAGGTTGCGAAAATTTTCTCCCATTTTGTAGGTTGCCTGTTCACTCTGATGGTGGTTTCTTTTGCTGTGCAGAAGCTCTTTAGTTGAATTAGATCCCATTTGTCAATTTTGGCTTTTGTTGCCATTGCTTTTATTGTTTTAGACTATGAGGTCCTTGCCCATGCCTATGTCCTGAGTGGTATTGCCTAGATTTTCTTCTAGAGTTTTTATGGTTTTAGGTCTAACATGTAAGTCTTTAATCCATCTTGAATTAATTTTTGTGTAAGGTGTAAGGAAGGGATCCAGTTTCAGCTTTCTACATATGGCTAGCCAGTTTTCCCAGTACCATTTATTAAATAGGGAATCCTTTCCCCATTGCTTGTTTTTGTCAGGTTTGTCAAAGATCAGATGGTTGTAGATATGTGGCATTATTTCTGAGGGCTCTGTTCTGTTCCATTGATCTATATCTCTGTTTTGGTACCAGTGCCATACTGTTTGGTTACTGTAGCCTTGTAGTATAGTTTGAAGTCAGGTAGCGTGATGCCTCCAGCTTTGTTCTTTTGGCTTAGGATTGACTAGGTGACGCGGGCTCTTTTTTGGTTCCATATGAACTTTAAAGTAGTTTTTTCCAATTCTGTGAAGAAAGTCATTGGTAGCTTGATGGGGATGGCAGTGAATCTGTAAATTACCTTGGGCAGTATGGCCATTTTCATGATATTGATTCTTCCTACCCATGAGCATGGAATGTTCTTCCATTTGTTTGTATCCTCTTTTATTTCATTGAGCAGTGGTTTGTAGTTCTCCTTGAAGAGGTCCTTCACATCCCTTGTAAGTTGGATTCCTAGGTATTTTATTCTTACTTTAAGAAGATTAGTTTTGCTGTGTTCAGACTAAGCATACTAGAATATTATTCTCCCAGCTGGATGGCTCTTTGCTGAAGTTGCTTATCAGCTTAAGGAGATTCTGGGCTGAGACAATGGGGTTTTCTAGATATACAATCATGTCATCTGCAAACAGGGACAATTTGACTCTTTATTTCCTTCTCCTGCCTGATTGCCCTGGCCAGAACTTCCAACACTATGTTGAATAGGAGTGGTGAGAGAGGGCATCCCTGTCTTGTGCCCGTTTTCAAAGGGAATGCTTCCAGTTTTTGCCCATTCAGTATGATATTGGCTGTGGGTTTGTCATAGATAGCTCTTATTATTTTGAGATACGTCCCATCAATACCTAATTTATTGAGAGTTTTTAGCATGAAGCGTTGTTGAATTTTGTCAGAGGCCTTTTCTGCATCTATTGAGATAATCATGTGGTTTTTGTCTTTGGTTCTGTTTATGTGCTGGATTACATTTATTGATTTGCGTACGTTGAACCAGCCTTGCATCCCAGGGATGAAGCCCACTTGATCATGGTGTATAAGCTTTTTGATGTGCTGCTCGATTCAGTTTGCCAGTATTTTACTGAGGATTTTTGCATCAATGTTCATCAAGGATACTGGTCTAAAATTCTCTTTTTTGGTTGTGTCTCTGCCAGGCTTTGGTATCAGGATGATGCTGGCCTCATAAAATGAGTTAGGGAGGATTCCCTCCTTTTCTATTGATTGGAATAGTTTCAGAAGGAATGGTACCAGCTCCTCCTTGTACCTCTGGTAGAATTAGGCTGTGAATCCATCAGGTCCTGGACTCTTTTTTCGTTGGTAAGCTATTGATTATTGCCACAATTTCAGAGCCTGTTATTGGTCTATTCAGAGATTCAACTTCTTCCTGGTTTAGTCTTGGGAGGGTGTATGTGTCAAGGAATTTATCCATTTCTTCTAGATTTTCTAGTTTATTTGCATAGAGATGTTTATAGTATTCTTTGATGGTAGTTTGTATTTCTGTGGGATTGGTGGTGATATCCCCTTTATCATTTTTTATTGCATCTATTTGATTCTTCTCTCATTTCTTCCTTATTAGTCTTGCTAGCAGTCTATTGATTTTGTTGATCTTTTCAGAAAACCAGCTCCTGGATTCATTAATTTTTTGAAGGGTTTTTTGTGTTTCTATTTCCTTCAGTTCTGCTCTGATTTTGTTATTTCTTGCCTTCTGCTAGCTTTTAAATATGTTTGCTCTTGCTTCTCTAGTTCTTTTAATTGTGACGTTAGGATGTCAATTTTGGATCTTTCCTGCTTTCTCTTGTGGGCATTTAGTGCTATAAATTTCCCTCTACACACTACTTTGCATGTGTCTCAGAGATTCTGGTATGTTGTGTCTTTGTTGTCATTGGTTTCAAAGAACATCTTTATTTCTGCCTTCATTTCATTATTTACCCACTAGTCATTCAGGAGCAGGTTGTTCAGTTTCCATGTAGTTGAGCAGTTTTGAGTGAGTTTCTTAGTCCTGAGTTCTAGTTTGATTGCACTGTGGTCTGAGAGACAGTTTGTTATAATTTCTGTTCTTTTACATTTGCTGAGGAGTGCTTTACTTCCAACTATGTGGTCAGTTTTGGAATAGGTGTGGTGTGGTGTGGTGCTGAAAGAAATGTAGATTGTTGATTTGGGGTGGAGAGTTCTGTAGATGTCTATTAGGTCTGCTTGGTGCAGAGCTGAGTTCAATTCCTGGGTATCCTTGTTAACTTTCTGTCTTGTTGATCTGTCTGATGTTGACAGTGGGGTGTTAAAATCTCCCATTATTATTGTGTGGGAGTCTAAGTCTCTTTGTAGGTCACTGAGGACTTGCTTTATGAATCTGGGTGCTCCTGTATTGGGTGCATCTATATTTAGGATAGTTAGCTCTTCTTGCTGAATTGATCCCTTTACCATTTTGTAATGGCCTTCTTTGTCTCTTTTGATATTTGTTGGTTTAAAGTCTGTTTTATCAGAGACTAGGATTGCAACCCCTGCCTTTTTTTGTTTTGCATTTGCTTGGTAGATCTTCCTCCATCCCTTTATTTTGAGTCTATGTGTGTCTCTGCACGTGAGATGGGTTTCCTGAATACAGCACACCGATGGGTTTTGACTCTATCCAGTTTGCCAGTCTGTGTCTTTTAACTGGAGCATTTATCCCATTTACATTTAAAGTTAATATTGTTATGTGTGTATTTGGTCCTGTCATTATGATGGTAGCTGGTTATTTTGCTCATTAGTTGATGTAGTTCCTTCCTAGCCTTGATGGTCTTTACATTTTGGCATGTTTTTGCAGTGGCTGGTACCAGTTGTTCCTTTCCATGTTTAGTGCTTCCTTCAGGAGTTCTTTTAGGGCAGGCCTGGTGGTGACAAAATCTCTCAGCATTTGCTTGTCTGTAAAGTATTTTATTTCTCCTTCACTTATGAAGCTTAGTTTGGCTGGATATGAAATTCTGGGTTGAAAATTATTTTCTTTAAGAATGTTGAATATCGGCCCCCACTCTCTTCTGGCTTGTAGAGTTTCTGCTGAGACATCCGCTGTTAGTCTAATGGGCTTCCCTTTGTGGGTAACCCGACCTTTCTCTCTGGCTGCCCTTGACATTTTTTCCTTCATTTCAACTTTGGTGAATCTGACAATTATGTGTCTTGGAGTTGCTGTTCTCAAGGAGTATCTTTGTGGCGTTCTTTGTATTTCCTGAATCTGAATGTTGGCGTGCTTTGCTAGATTGGGGAAGTTCTCCTGGATAATATCCTGCAGAGTGTTTCCCAACTTGATTCCATTCTCCCTGTCACTTTCAGGTACACCAATCAGACGTAGATTTGGTCTTTTCGCATAGTCCCATATTTCTTGGAGGCTTTGTTCATTTATTTTTATTCTTTTTTCTCTAACTTTCCCTTCTCACTTCATTTCATTCATTTCGTCTTCCATCACTGATACCCATTCTTCCAGTTGATCACATCGGCTCCTGAGGCTTCTGCATTCTTCACGTAGTTCTCGAGCCTTGGCTTTCAGCTCCATCAGCTCCTTTAAGGACTTCTCTGCATTCGTTATTCTAGTTATCCATTCATCTAATTTTTTTCAGTTTTTAACTTCTTTGCCATTGGTTTGAATTTCCTCCTGTAGCTCAGAGTAGTTTGATTGTCTGAAGCCTTCTTCTCTCAGCTCATCAAAGTCATTCTCCGTCCAGCTTTGTTCCGCTGCTGGTGAGGAGCTGTGTTCCTTGGAGGAGGAGAGGCACTCTGCTTTTTAGAGTTCCCAGTTTTTCTGCTCTTGTTTTCCCCATCTTTGTGGTTTTATCTACTTTTGGTCTTTGATGATGGTGACGTACAGAAGGGTTTTTGGTGTGGATGTCCTTTCTGTTTGTTAGTTTTCCTTCTACCAGACAGGACCCTCAGCTGCAGGTCTGTTGGAGTTTGCTAGAGGTCCACTCCAGACCCTGTTTGCCTGGGTATCAGCAGCAGTGGCTGCAGAACAGCAGTGGCTGTAGAACAGCAGATCTTGGTGAACCGCAAGTGCTGCTGCCTGATCGTTCTGCTGGAAGTTTTGTCTCAGAGGAGTACCCGGCCGTGTGAGGTGTCAGTCTGCCCCTACCGGGGGATGCTTCCCAGTTAGGCTGCTCAGGGGTCAAGGACCCACTTGAGGCAGTCTGCCTGTTCTCACATCTCCATCTGTGTGCTGGGAGAACCACTACTCTCTTCAAAGCTGTCAGACAAGGACATTTTAGTCTGCAGAGGTTCCTGCTGTCTTTTTCTTTGTCTGTGCCCTGCCCCCAGAAATGGAGCCTATAGAGGCAGGCAGGCCTCCTTGAGCTGTGATGTTCTCCCCCCAGTTGGAGCTTCCAGGCTGCTTTGTTTACCTAATCAAGCCTGGGCAATGGGGGGCGCCCCTCCCCCAGCCTTGCTGCCACCTTGCAGTTTGATCTCAGACTGCTGTGCCAGCAATCAGCCAGACTCCGTGGGCATAGGAGCCTCCGAGCCAGGTGTGGGACACAATCTCCTGATGTGCCATTTTCCAAGCCCGTTGGAAAAGCACAGTATTAGGGTGGGCGTGACCCCATTTTCCAGGTGCTGTCTGTCACCCCTTTCTTTGACTAGGAAAAGGAACTCCCTGACCCCTTGCGATTCCTGAGTGAGGCAATGCCTCGTGCTGCTTCAGCTCACGCACGGTGCACTGCACCCACTGTCCTGCACCCACTGTCTGGCACTTTCTAGTGAGATGAAACCAGTACCTCAGATGGAAATGCAGAAATCACCTATCTTCTGTATCGCTCATGCTGGGAGCTGTAGACCAGAGCTGTTCCTATTCGGCCATCTTGGCTCCACCCTATCTCCAGTGCATGACTTCTTTACCCTGCACTGTTCTGGAGTTTTGTTGCATATAACCCACCGCTTTTTAAGTTGAACAACAATATCAAAGTTTTCTGACATCTATTTTGTTCTCTAATTAAAAGGCCAGTGAAAAGGAAGTCTTAAGGTCACAGATTGTCTCCTAGTGTTGAATTATTACAGTGCAATGACAAATATCACAAGCTTTGGAATCAGATAACTGGAGATTACATCCCAGCTCCACAAATTACCTACATCTCTATGCCTCAGTTTCCTCACCTCCATTAGCCTAACACCAGGCTCACAGGGGCACTGGGAGAATAATGAGATGCTGCTTGTGCAGTACTGTGCAAATAACTAGTAGGGGCTAATTAAGTAGATGCTGTTTTTTTTCTTTTACTATGTCATCATGACCCATCTCAGACTTCTTGCGTGCAATAAATAAGAGGAGGAAAAAAAATGCAATCCAAAGACAAATTCCCAGAATTAATGAATAATATTGATGTGGAAGAAAGGCTGAGGTTAATTTTTTGGAAAACTTTCATCTCATCCATTGCCAGATTCCATTCCAGAGCTATAAAGGTCAAAATTGGTATCATTTTCTAACATCAGAGGTTCATTATACTCTCTCCAAACTCTATGAAACATCAATTGTGTTTTATTCCTTAGATCTTGGCTCTTAGAGGAATACTCTCGTTTTTATAAATAGTACAAGGTCACTTGTTACAAAAGCCTTACAATTCACAGGGGATACTCTTGTGAGGGGCTGCAGCTGTCCCAGATTTTCCTGATGAAAGCTTTGCTTCTTTCTCTCACCCCAATGCTATTTAGTGTTCATTTGATAAATTTTATTTTACTATAATAGTAATTCAAATTAAGTTCAGAAATAGAACTGTCTTGTTCGTTGCCTCTCTTGTTGTCTCCAAATCTCCTGGTAAAAGGCCTTTATGCAGTTTGCCAAAAGGCAGATATTCTTAAGCTGCCTTCCTGCTGTTTAAGTTCAGTTCCTCCAGATAAATGTAGAACTCATGATGATAACTTCTTTGAGTGGCCTATTAAGTGAAATTCTGCTGTCCTATCCACATCCCCGGAGTCCAGGCAATCCGATTATGGACTTCTGGACTATAAGGTGTTACTTTGTTTCAGTATCAATCTGTTCCAAGTCCTTGGGGAGACCACAGTGATGAGATGTTATCTCTAATGAACTTAATATTAAATAATCTACCAGTGCAAGTCTCAAGTTATTAAATGTATCATGGTGGATAGACCATCTGTCATGATATAAACTGTTTTGATCAAAAATATACGTGCATGAGAGTTTATAACAAATTTCACAGCACAGTAGAAATACTTGTATCACAATGAACTTGTATCACAATGACAGAGATGCATAGTATATATACAGTAGTCCTCCCTTATTCACTGGGGACACATTCTGAGACCCATAGTGGATGCCTGAAATCATAGATAGTACCAAACCCTATATATACTATGTTTTTCCTGTATATACTTACCTATGATAAAGTTTAATTTATAAATTCGGTTTAAAGTTTAATTTATAAATTTAACAATAATAAAAAAATAGAACAAGTCTAACAATATGCCAGCACCACTACTCTTGTGCTTAGGGGCCATTATTAAGTGAAATAAGGGTTACCTGAACACAAGCAATGTGATTCCATGACACTCCCCTGGTAACTGAGATGGCTCCTAGGTGACTAACAGGTGCAGAGCGTTTGTGGATATGATGGACAAAGGGATGATTCAAATCCCAGGTGGGATGGAGCAGATAGTATGAGATTTTTGTCATGTTCCTTAGAACGATGTGCAATTTAAAACCTATGAATTGCTTATTTCTGGAATTTTCCATTTTCTGACCACAGTTGACTGTGAGTAACTGAAACCACAGAAAGCAAAACCTTGGGTAAGAGGGGACTACCGTATAAGTGTCATTAGAAATATGCATTTGCATGTATATTGCTACAAATATATGTATATGTATAATTTCACCAGTCATCTAAAGGGATAATGACATCTCGTAGTGTAGGTATTACATATTGTCTTTCCAAGTCCAAGCATAAAAATTGAAGATCAGTTAAAAGCTTAATTTTGCTTGCCTCTCTCGGGATGTAAAAAATAATAATAATAAAATAACAATGTTATCAGATCCTGGATAACAGGCATTCTTCACAGCACCTTTTAAAATTCTACTTCTTGACTAAGATAATGCTGCAGACAGACTTGCCGAACCAACTAATTGAATATATTAAGCAATGTTAACGTTAGTGATATCAGGAACCTTGAAATGAAAGGCAGCTGAAATGTCATCTTTTCAACCAAATGTACCTTATATAAATAAGTTCTAACTTGGGTTTATTGACTCAACCCCCTGTTCTTATTGTTTCACTTATCAGGGACTCTTGGAGGAATTTCATGTCAGGTAGAGTGAATCATTTTGGTGACATGATAAGCCATGTATTCTGGGGTACAAATAATTGCCTCTTATTTAAATCATATGATACAATAACATGGATTAAAATTGGTTCTGGTACCAGACTCATGAGCACTCAAACTGTATTATTTTTATCTTGCTTTGTGCTCAGTTTGGATTTTATTAAACTGAAAGCTGTCTCCATTTTTCTATAATCACACATCCTACTGCAGATGTTGTATAGTCCTTGAAAATAAAGACTGTGTTTTATACATCTTTATACTTCTTGTAGCACCTGTGTAGTGCTTTCTGTATGCAAGATTCCTAATAAATGCTTCATGAATGTATAAATGATTTATTTAGAAAATCTTTAGCTCATATAATTAAAGGAAAATTCTACCTAGTGCTATAACTTACTTGCAAATCAATATTTGTATTTTTTAAAAAGCATGAGATTCATGGAATAATTGGAGTCTGCTATTTTTTCATATGGCTTTGATGTAGATAATTCCCACAAGGCATAGATGGAAAGATGAATTTAATTAATGTTTCTTTTTAGGTCAGATTTTCTAGAGGACTTTGCCAATGGTTAGGCATCAAATGCAAATGCTACATGATTCTTTCCTCTCAGTATTTTCCCTACTGGTCTTTATTTCTCTAAGTGGCAAATGTTCATTAGAATGTTAAACTATAAAATTCAATTTTCATTTACTAGTACCACTGCAATTTTGGGGAGGACACAATTCACATTCTATCTTTCTCAGAACTTTAAACAAAACTTTGAGGTTACGTGTAACATTTCTCTGAAATCCACTGAAAACAAATAGAAAAAGAGATGATGCCATTTTGAGTAATAACTGCTGTTAGGAACGACAATCAATATCATCAATATCGACATAATGAGATAGGTTTGTTCAGTCCATTAGAACCTAGGAACCCTTAGGCCAAACGCATGGATTAATACTCAATGAATTGGTTGTACTTATTGTGGGGATCTGGCTTGTGCATACATGCTCCACCACTAACTTGATAAATCAGTGCTCATCATTGCTGCCAACAAAACAACTCGATGCAAGCTCCACATTTGGTAAATCCATAGTCTCTACCTTATTACCTGTTTCTCAGTACCTATACCTGGTACTGTTCCAGGTATGTAGAATGCATCAAATTAACACAGGTACACAAGTCACACACTCACTTTCCTTTGCTCACCATGCTGTACTGTTTGTTCTTCCTTATCCACTGCTCATTTCCACATCATGGCCTTCATTCATTTTTTTCTGTGGGGTTTGAGTATTTCTTCTTTTGATTCCTTTTCCTTTATTCACTCTCTTGTCCTGGCTAATTCCTACTCAACATTCAGATCTCACTTTAAATGTCATTTCTTCTTATTTTCTCTGATATTTTCCTTATTTATATTTGACAAGAATGCTTAAAACCATATGCATCTCCTCTGTAAAACCTCATAATTATGATAGAAATAACTGTGAGATTGGTTATAAATCATGTGTCTTCTCCACTAGAGTGGAAGCTCCATCACAGCAAGGACACTGTTTACTTATTTTCTCTTCTATTCCCAACATATAATAAAAATTTAATTAGTATTTATTGAATAGATGAATATATATATATATATAGATATAAAATACTTAATGCTGTTCTTATACTTTTAGGTTACTGTAGGAAATGTTGTAGTACTTAATATTGCAATAATTAGAGTTTTGCTAAATGAGCACATAATATTGTATTATGTAGCCATGGAAAAAAAGAGTTTTCAAATATGAGAAAAAAGCATAGACCGTGAAGTTAAAAGAAAAAGAGCAGGATACACGATTGTACAAAAAATATGGCCTAATTGGTATCTACACAGAAAAACTCGGGAAGAAAATTCACTGAAATGCATAAAGCAGCATTTGGATGATGAGACTAGGGATATTTTATATTTTTAATACAGTTTTGTAGTTTCTGTTTTTTTATAATTACCATAAATTGAGGAAATAAAGCTATTGGAAAAATAAACATCTACATTATGTATTAATTCTTGGTTGAGCGTCTTTTTTTCCAGATGCTGGGCAAAAGCAAGCAGTGACAATAAAAAGTCTCTGTCTGTTTGAATGTACATCCTTATGGGAGGAAGTATACAAGAAACAGCAAACAAACAAATAAGAGAATGTCACATAGAAATAAGTGCTTTAAAGAAATAATATAGGTCATTGGGACAGAAAATGAGTGATGGCAGAATTTTAGACAGGGAGTTCATGGTTAGCTGTTCATGACAAAAATAATAGCTAACAGTTTTTAAACAACTGCTCTGTACCAGCCAACCTAATTGTCCATTTAAATGCTTGACCTCATTTTTTTCTCACAATATTCATAGAAGATAGGTGTTATTCTTATCCTATTTTAACACACAAGGAAGTAGAGGTTTAGAGATATCAAATAATTAAAATTTAACAGACAATTTGTGATCTACCTCAATGACAGTGTTTATCAGATTGTAATTATTTATTTCATTCTCTGTCTTCACTATAATACTCTCTGTTTCATGACTGCTGGGGCAAAGTCTCAAAGTACTTTATATCTTAAGCACGTATTCCAGAGACTGAAGCAGAATTGAATCTCAGCATATTTTTTGTTAGATGAGCAAATATATGAGTCAAAAAAGACAAAGGGGTAAACTCATCATAAGAGAAAGGTAGTATTCTGAAAATTTATGAAAAAGTATACCTCATAAAGTGAGTGGAAAATTATTCTGTAATGTATCTGTTAATGTTATCAATATGATAGGGAAAAAATTTATATGAAATAATAATAGAAGTTCATAAAAAATAATAAATAGGCCAGGCTTGGTGGCTCATGCCGAGGTGGGCGGATCACGAGGTCAGGAGATTGAGACCATCATGGTTAACACAGTGAAACCCCGTCTCTACTAAAAATACAAAAAAAATCAGCCAGGCGTGGTGGCAGGCGCCTGTAGTCTCAGCTACTCGGGAGGCTGAGGCAGGAGAATGGCGTGAACCCAGGAGGCAGAGTTTGCCGTGAGCCAAGATCGCGCCACTGCACTCCAGCCTGGGTGACAGAGCGAGACTCCATCTCAAAATAAAAATAAACATAAAAATAATAAATAAATGAAACATTAAGGCAAGTTATAGACTGAAATTTTAAAAGAGCTAGTTGATTTTTTTAAACTCTAATGTCATGACAGAGTAACTAGTTGATTTTATTAAAAACCTACACAGAAGTTTAAAAATATAGTAAGAAATTCAGAATCGTAACTAGAGGATTTCAAAGCTTTAATGAGGGAATTTAATACACCACTTTCAAACTTCATCAACCTAAGTACCTGAAAATTATACAAGAGAATAGAACTTTTGAATATGTAACACAATTAATAAATTCAACATGATAGCATATAAGAACTTTATAAAAAAGAAAAGCTATAAAATTTGTAAGAGTTATCAAGAACGAAGCCATAATGAATGATGAGTCATATATTACTGTAAGAGGAGAGTGAATATTATAAAGATATCAATTCATCTGTAATAAATTTACAGGTTTAAATGTTATTCCAAATAAAATTTAAATATCTTTAACTTTAGGGCTTTGAAAAAAATGACTTAAAGCCTTTCTGAAAAATAAAATTTCAAATAGATTAGAAAAAGCATTGCTAGAGAAGACATGAGGAGGGGATAATCATATTAGGTACTGCTATACATTTGAACACCATAACAATTTAATCAACAGAGCACAAAGACGAATGGAGGGAATAGAGAGAAGTATAACATGGTAGTTTAGGCCCTGAATGTTGATTTATAAAAAACAAGATTTAGAGACTTCTTTTTTCAGCTCCTTTACCTAAGCAGCTTGGAAGTCATCACTCTTATCCTTACTGTCAGGCCTCTGAGCCCAAGCCCGCATGTATACATCCAGATGGCCTGAGGCAACTGAAGAACCACATAAGAAGCAAAAATGGCCGGTTCCTGCCTTAACTGATGACATTACCTTTTGAAATTCCTTCTCCTGCACAATGAGTCTCAGAAGCTCCCCCACTGAGCACCCTGTGACTCCCACCCCAGCCAGAGAATAACACCCTTTAACTGTGATTTTTCCACTACCTACCCAAATCCTATAAAACTGACTCACCCCTATTTCCCTTTGCTGACTCTCTTTTCAGACTCAGCCCACTTGCACCCAAGTGAAATAAACAGCCTTGTTGCTCACACAAAGCCTGTTGGTGGACTCTGTTTGCACGGACGTGCGTGACACTTAGAAGAAAAGAGCTGAACAAACTTAAAATCATGGATATTTCTTTAATTTATATATAATTGAGATCCCAGGGTAAACTGCCACCCTATAAAATCTACAGACAGGTGAATATGAGGTATCACATTCCAGATAAGCTAACCTTGGGCAAAAGCCACTGCAGCCATAAACTGGTAGAAACGCTTAAATGTTAATGAATTGCTAGAGGCTGAGTATGGATTAGCCTAAAGGTAAGAAATTCCTTGGGGTACCTCACCTTAGGAGGACCACAACAGTTTTACCTCCAGGAATCCCATCAGGTTCTCAAGGATTGAAGACTCATGAAAAATTCCCTCACGTCTAGCACAGGGAATGAGAAAAGTAATCATTTAAAATGCACCTAGAATGTTCTCCATAAGAAACATCTTCAAATATAGTTAACTTATCTTTGACAGAAGAACAAAAGCAAATCGATGAAGAAAAGATACTATTTTCAATAAATGGCACTGGAACAATTGGACAGCCATATGCAATGGCAACAGAATTTAGACATAGACCCTACACTTTTTACAAAAATGCCTTAAAATAGATTATAGACCTATTTATATAATACAAAACTATAACATTTCTAGAATATGACACAGAAAATTTAGGTTACTTTGGATTCAGTGATGAGCTTTTAAATAAAACACAAAAAATATGATGCATAAGAGAAAAATTGATGTTTTGGCTTTATCAAAATTGAAAACTTCTCTGTGAAAGACACTGTTAAGAAAATGAAATGGCAAGCCACAGACTATGAGAAAATATATGTAGAATACCTCACAAAAAAACTTGTATCCAGAATATACAAAGAACACTTAAAAGTGAATAATAAGAAAACTAACAACTCAAAGATCTGAACAGACATCTTATCAAAAAAGATATACAGATGGAAATAAGCATATGAAAGATGCTCAACATTATATATCATCAGGGATTTGCAAATTAAAGCAACAAGAAGATACCAGTACAAAACCATAAGAATGTGAAGTCCAAAAAACTAACAATACCAAATGCTGACAAGGATATGGAGCAATAGGAACTCTCATTCATTGCTGGTGGGGATGAAAAATTGTACAGCTACTGTCACACGCGTCCGTGTAAAGAGACCACCAAACAGGCTTTGTGTGTGCAACAAGGCTGTTTATTTCACCTGGGTGCAGGCAGGTGAGTCCCAAAAGAGAGTCAGCAAAGGGTGGTGGGATTATCATTAGTTCTTATAGGTTTTTGGGATAGGAGGTGGAGTTAGGAGCAATGTTTTGCAGGCAGGGGGTGGATCTCACAAAGTACATTCTCAAGGGTGGGGAGAATTACAAAGAACCTTCTTAAGGGTGGGGAAGATTACAAAGAAACTTCCTAAGGGTGGGGGAGATTACAAAGTACATTGATCAGTCAAGGTGAGGCAGAAACAAATCACGATGGTGGAATGTCACCAATTAAGGCTATTTTCACTTCTTTTGTGGATCTTCAGTTGCTTCAGGCCATCTGGATGTATACGTGCAGGTCACGGGATATGATGGCTTAGCTTGGGCTCAGAAGCCTGACAGCTACTTTGGAAAATAGTTTGGCAGTCTTATAAAACTAAACATCATCTTGCCATAAGATTCAACAATTGAGCTCCTTGGTATTTGCCTAAATGAGCTGAAAGCTGTCCACATAAAGTTTGCACATAACTGTTTATGGCAGTTTTATTCATAATTGTTCAAATTTGGAAGCAACCAAAATGTATCCCAGTAGGCAAGTAGGTAGATAACTGTGCTACATCCAAACAATAGAAATTTATTCAAAGACTTAAATTATCAAGCCATGACATGGGTAACATTAAATACATATTTTTAAGTGAAAAAAGCCAATCTGAACTATATGACATTATGAAAAAGGCAAAACTATGGAAGCATTAAAGAGATCTGTGGTTGTCATCAGTTTGGAGGAAAGGTGAGACAGAGTAGGTAGAATACAGACAATTTTCAGGACAGTAAAACTATCTTTCAGGACACTGTGATGGTGGGTATTTGGCATTGTGCATATGTCAAAAATCTTTTTTTTTCTTTTTTTAAATTTCATTTTATTATACTTTAAGTTTTAGGGTACATGTGCACAATGTGCAGGTTTGTTACATATGTATACATGTGCCATGTTGGTGTGCTGTACCCATTAACTCGTCATTTAGTATTAGGTATATCTCCTAATGCTTTCCCTCCCCCCATCCCCCCACCCCGCAACAGTCCCTGGAGTGTGATGTTCCCCTTCCTGTGTCCATGTATAGAACTTTACAACACAAAGATTGAACCTTAATACAGGCAAATGGAAACAAAAATATCATTTAGGAGATCATGGGATCCCAGGAATGAATGAAGACTGACAACAGAATGTAACTGTGTTACAAGTGTATGAAACAGCCTCGCTGAAAGGAGTGGGAGAAAAGGTGCTACCCTAAGTAACTGGAAATGAATAGAGTTTGTAAGACTTAAGAAAAAAGGAACTGGAGAATATAAGGAGTAGCCTGCTCCACCATGGACCTCCCACAGACACTTGAGCTGGTAGGAAGAGCTGCTTTGAGAGGTGGTAGGAGCAGTACTCTAGCCTGTGTAGAGCCCAGATGGCTTGGTACAGAAATGTCTGCAGTGGAGTGCTAGAGTGGACCAGGTATGCCCCACCCCCAAGTCCTGCCATGTTCCTCCAGGAGACTTTGGCCAGAGGGAGACTGTTGGACCTGGACAGAGCAGGGCGGTCTTGCCCATGTCATGGAACCAATTTCATCTGAGTGTCCTCCTGGCTTCTGGCCTCTCCCAAGGCCCCAGCCTGGCCACACCCGCTGGCAAATGATGCCTAACCAGGGCGCTTCCTGGAGACCCTCATCATAGCTCTTTCACCAGCAGGTGGCGCCTGACCATTAGAGAGCTCCAGCAGAGCAGCACCCCCTCCCCGCCCTCCCCCGCGCAGTGTGCCCAACCCCACCCCCAGTGCAGACGCTCTTATACGGCTTAGCTGGCACGTACTCACCCATAAACCCCCCTCCCTGCCATGGCTTTGCTGGTGTGTGCACACAGATGAGCCTCGCATTCCCTCCCTTGCTGGTGTGTGTGAATGTACACAACCCAACACTGCTGCCAGTGTGACCACAATTCACTGTCCTCCCAACCCCCAAAACGTTGCTATTCAGCCATACTGCCATTGCTACCATAAACACGTGTATTGACAACGGTGATACACACACACTCACACAGTCACGCCACTGGCACTAACGAGTTCATGGACACCAGCCGCTCCACCTCACCACCGGTTCAAATGTGCACACAGATGCCAGCAGCCATGCCCCCACACCTGTGCCAACACCACCACCAGCATGAATGTGTGCATGGACACCAGAAATTCCTCCCAACCTCCATGCCACCACTGCAGTCATGTGCGTGGATCCAGTGGCCCTGCTCCCCAAGCACTGCCACCACCAGTGGTGCAAACACATGAATACTGGCAACTCCACCACCCCCCGGCAGTGTGAATGCGCACACAGAGCTGGCAGATGTGGGGCAGCACCCCACCACTGCCAAGGCAACTGCAAGCGTGGACACTGACAACCATGCCCCCACCTGTGCTCCACTGACAGCATCCGCACGTGCAGGAAAGCTGCAGCCCCATTTCCACCAGTACCCCACCTATATCAGTCTGTTCTCACATTGCTGTAAAGAACTACCTGAGACTGGGTAATTTATAAAGAAAAGAAGTTTAATTGACTCACAGTTCTGCAGACTGTACAGGAAGCATGGCTGGAAAGGTCTCAGGAGATTTATAATCATAGAGGAAGGCAAAGGGGAAGGAGGAAGAGAGAGAAGGGGGAGGTGCTACACATTTCTAAACGAACCCATCTTATGAGAACTCATTCACTATCACAAGAATAGCAAGGGAAGTTGGCCCCCATGATCCAATCACCTTCCACCAGGCCCCTCCTCCAACACTGGGGATTACAATTGAACATGAGATTTGGGTAGGGTCACAAAATCCAAGCCATATCACCACCCCAGCCAATGTGCATGCACCCCACTTTGCTGCCACAGCTGCTGGCATACATCAGCGAGCATGGATCCTGCTGCCACCATCCCAAAGAAGTGCTTTGGCCAGCAGAATGGCAGCACCTAAGCCCCTCCAGTGCAGTAGGTTCCTAACCTCCAGGAGCTAGAGAACAAAGCCAGGGGCCCAGTACCAGCTCCCCAGAGTTAGAGCACACACATCAGGAGTGCTGAGCTGAGCCCTGGAGCCCTAAAATCTTCCAGAAATGAACCCAGTCGACTGAACCTACCTTATACTACAATCAAGCCCCCAAGATAATCAAAGGTGATAAAGAAAAAAAAAAAAAGTCAATCCATTCAGAGGAGAGCAGCTTCAAAGATAGGAGGAATATCACCCCACACAGATGAGAAAGAACTAGCACAAGAACCCTGGCAACTCAAAAAGCCAGAGTGTCTTCTTACCTCCAAATAACTGTACTAGTTAACCAGCAATGATTCTTAACCAGACCAAAATGGCTGAAATGACAGAACTAGAATTGAGCATATGGATAGGAACAAAGACCATTGAAATCCAGGAGACAGTTGAAACCCAATCCAAGGAATTTAAGAAATACAATAAAAATGATTTAAGAGATAAAAGAAAAAAAATGGCCTTTTTAGGAAAGAACCAAACTTATCTGACTGAACTAAAAAACTCACTTCAAGAATTTCAGAGTCCAACTGCAAGTATTAACAGCAGAATCGACCAAGCTGAGGAAAGAATCTCAGAGCTGGAAGACTGGTTCTTTGAAACAACTCACTAGGATTAAAAATAAATAAAGACGAATAAGAGAAATATGAGATTACATAAAGATGCCAAATCTATGACTCACTGGTGTTCTTGAAAGAAAGGGAGAGAAAGCAAACAACTTAGAAAATATATTTGAGGATATCATTCATGAAAACTTCCCCAACCTAGCTAAAGAGCTTCCACACAGCAAAAGAAACCATCAACAGAGTGAACAGACAACCTACAGAATGGGAGGAAACATTCGCAAAATGCTTCCAACAAAGGTCTAATATCCAGAATCTATAAGGAACTTTAACAAATCAACAAGCAAAAACTAACCCAATTAAAAAGTGGGTAAAGGACATGAACAGATAGTTTTCAAAAGAAAACGTACATGCAGCCAACAAACATATGAAAAAAATCTCAGTATCACTCATCATTTGAGAAACATAAAGCTACAATGAGATACCGTCTCACACCAGTCAGAATGGCTATTATTAAAAAGTCAAAAAATTACAGTTTCTGGTGAGGGTGCAAAGAAAAGGAAATGCTTGTACACTGTTGGTGGGAATGTAAATTAGGCCAGCCATTGAGGAAAGCAGTTTGGTGATTTCTTAAAGAACTCAAAACGGAATTACCATCCAACCCAGCAATCCCATTATTGGGTATATACCTAAAGGAATATAAATTATTCTACAATAACAACACATGCATGCCTATGTTCATCACAGCACTATTCAAAATAGCGAGTATGTGGAATCAACCTAAATTCCCACGAACAGTAGCCTGGTTGAAGAAAATGTACATATACTCCATGGAATACTACACAGCCATAAAAAGGAAAAAGATCATGTCCTTTGCAGAAACATTGATGCAGCTGGAGGCTATTATCCTAAGTGAACTAACACAGGAGCAGAAAACCAAATATCACATGTTCTCACTTATGAGTAGGAGCTAAACATTAAGTACACACGGACACAAAGAAGGGAACAACAGACACTGGGGCCTACTTGAGGGTGGAGCATGGGAGAAGGGTGAGAATTGGAAAACTATCTACCAAGTACTATGCTTATTACCTGGGTTACAAAATAATCTGTACACCAAACTCCCATAACATGCAGTTTACCTATATAACAAACCTGCACATGTACCCCTGAACCTAAAATAAAAGTTAAAAAACATTATAGATTTACTAAAGAGAACAAAGAGATTGAAATGCAGACTTCGGTATAGAGAAAATATTTGCCAATGAAAGTTCACTTGACTATCCATTATTCAGAAAATTAACAGAGACTTTTATAAATGCAAATATGTAGTGCAAATAAAGGTATGAGGATACGGGCATCCTAAATATTTTTCTTTGGAGTATACAGTAGTATATTTTGCTAAGCGTCTTGGAACTATGTATTAAAAATTCAAAATTTCCTGTTTTCTTTAACAAAGATTTATACACAGAAATGAACAGTTGTTCTTATCATATAAAAAGCTGGAAACAATCTAAATATCCCCAAATAGAGAAATGGTTAAATGGTTTTTAGAATATTCATAATTTAGGGTGTTGAACAGCTGTTAAAATAGTATTTAGATTTTCTAAAACTCACTGTTTCTAATAAATAATATTTCCTCATTATAAAGAATTTAAGCAATTCGGGAAAAAGCTACAAATTTCCAAACCTCCCTCTACCCCACCATTAAGCCAAAACAAAACAGACTTTTAGGCATTATTCCAGGTATATAGATAGGCAAATAGACAAAACAAACAAAAAACAAAGAAGATAAGTAGATGCCTATTGGCATTATTTTTTATGTTTCTTTTTAAAAATAATTTCAACTTTCAATTCAGCAGATATACGTGCAAGCCTGTTACATGAGTATATTGTGTGACACTGGGGTTTGGTGTACAAATGGTCCCATCACCCACATAGTGAGCACAGTACCCAATAGGTAGTTTTTCAGCTGCTGTCCCCATCTCTCTCCACCATCCCCTACCCGTGTAGTCACCGGTGTTTATTGTTTTCATCTTTATGTCCATGTGTACCCAATGTTTAGCTCCCACTTATAAGTGAGAACATGCGATATTTGGCTTTTTTCTTCCTGTGTTAATTTGCTTAGGATAATGGCCTCCACCTGAATCTATATTGCTGGAAATGACATAATTTCATTCTATCTTACTGCTGTGTAGCATTCTATAGCATATATATACCACATTTGCTTTATCCAATCCACTGTTGGTGGGCAAGCACCAGAGTATAATTTTCTTTTCTATTTTTTTTTTTTTTAGATGAGGTCTCACTTTGTCATCCAGGCAAGAGTCCAGTGGCACAATCACAACCCACTGCAGCCTTGACCTTCTGGGCTCAGATGGTGTTCCTACCTCAGTTTCCCAAGTAGCTGAGACTACAGGCACGTACCACCACTCCTGGCTAAACGTTTTGAATATTTGTATGGACAGGCTTTTGCCATATTGCCCAGACTGGTCCCAATCTTATGGGCTCAAGTGATCCCACCCACCTAAGCATCCCAAAGTGCTGGGATTACAGGCATGAGCCACCGTGCCCAGGCATATTTTTGAAAAATGTTGTTTTTGAAAAATGACAGTACCAAGTGTTGGCCAGGATGCAGAGCAACTGGAATTCTCATATGTTGTACAAAATTGTACAAACACCTTGAGGAACGGTTCAGCAGTTTCTCAGTGAGTTAATTAACCAATACACATTTATTGTACAACCAGAAAACCCATTTAAAGGTGTTTATCAAAGAGAGGTAGAAATAAATAGATGTTTACACATAAACCACTGTGTGAATGTTCACAGCAACTTTTTTCACTGCCAAAAATTGGGAAGTAACCCAAATGTCCCTCAGATGGTAAGTGGATAGGTAGACAAATTATGGCTTATCCATACAATGGAATAATATTTTACAACAACAAAAAACCAAACATGCATGCGGTAACTCAGGTGAATATCAAAAGCACAGTGCTAAGTAAGGAAATTAGACTCAAATGCACAATTCTGTTTATATGAATTTCAATAAAAGAGAAAGCTGTAAGGACAGAAAACTTCTCAGTGGTTGTCCAGCAGGATCAGGTTAGAGTGAGGATTGTCTACAAAGGGGCCTTAGAAAAATTTTTGGAGTGATGGAAATATTTTATATCTTTATTATGGTAATGATTAAATGATGTTATTTGACAAACCCATAGAATTATATTTACCTAAAAAAAAGCAAATTTTACTGTGTGTAAGTCATACCTAATGAAACAAAGAAAGCAAAATATCAGTGAACTCTTTTGCTATTTAAAAAAATTATACAGTAAGTATAGAGTGAGAAGGCACTGAGAGTGGATGGAGGGAAGACACAGAAGCTGGGCTGATGGGGGAGAAAGCTGGCAAACCTGCATGGGGTTATTGCACATAGGGACTTGTTCCTGTACCCCAGTGGCTCCTGGGAAATGGGTGTGTTGAACTGGCAGGAGCAACCTGCTCCTGCCAGAGTCCTCTGGAGCCCTGGCAGGAGGAGACCCCTCAACCACCACGAATACTCTTGTTGGCATGGAGAGCTGCTTAGAAAAGTGGTTAGGGGCAGCAAGCCAGCTGACATGAAGCCCAGAGATGCAGTGAGGGAGCATCTATAGCAGAGCATGGCCAGAGATGGCTATCTCCCTAGGCTCAACTTGGTCCCACAGGAGACTTTAGCCCTAGGGAATCTGTTGGACCTGAACTCTTTGTTCTTGCCCAGCAGAGAGGGGCTGGTCCAACCTGAGCACCCTTTGGTCTGCTGGCTTCTCCCAGGTCCCCAGCCCTGGCTATGCATGCTTGGAGGACAGTTTTGGCTATCTTGGGAACTTACACCATAGCTTCCACTCTGGCAGACCATGCTTGACTGGTGGAGAGCTCCAGTGGCGTGGCCCTTGCAACCACACACCAGCCCACATGCCCCCTGTCCATACTGCAGCTTCCTCCTGGGACCAAGGAAACTTTACACATTGCTTTGCTGGAGCATGTCTGCAGGCAGGTTTTGCATTCCTTGCCCTGACAGCAAGCGGGAGTAAAGTCTGCCCCACCTCTCCCTGCTAACTGCCATTGCTGACAAAGCCTTGACAGGCACAGAGCCGGCCAGCCTCGCCCCAGCCAGTGCCCTGCCCTGCCCTTGCGCTAACACTGTGCAGAGAACAGCAGATCCTCCACCACCCCAAGCAACCACTCCTGCTTGTGGGGCACAGAAAAAGCACCCAGACCTACACTCACCAGTGTCCTGCCTACAAGCCAACACCACCTCCAGCATGACCATGCACACAGTCACCAGGAGGAGCTCCCTCAACCCCCACCTAGCTGAGTGGCCTCCACCACTGTGGTGAATGCCTGCAGGGAGGCAGGTATCCTGGCACCCACTAGCACTCTACCGCAGCTAATGCTGTGAGGATGAATTCCACTGTCACCTCACTACAAAATGCTTTGTCTGACACTGCCCCATGGGAGTGTAGTGACCAGTGGTCCAGAAGCACCTTGGGCCTGCCAGCACAGTGGATTTCTAACCTCAAGGAGCCAGAGGACAAAGTCACAGCCAAATACAAGTCCCTCAGATTTAGAGCATGCAGTCCAGAAGTTGGGAGCTGCATGTTGGCCTCCTAAAATCTTCCAGAAATGAAGCCATTTGGCAGAATCCACTTTATACCATAATCAAACCCTGAAGCTCATCAAATAAGATAAAAGAAAAAAAAATCCAAAGTCAGCATCCTCAAAGATTGAAGGTAGATACACTCATAAACATAAGAAAGAATCAGTGCAAGAACCCTGACAACTCAAAAAGCCAGAGTGCCCTCTTTCCTTCAAATGACCACATTACCTCTCCGGCAAGGGTTCTAAACCAGGTTGAGATGGCTGAAATAGAATTCAGAATATGGATAGGAGCAATTGAGCTACAGAAGTACTCAATCCAAGCCAGCTAAAAACCAATCCAAGCAAGCTAAAAATTATGATAAAACAATGCATGAGCCTGACAGACAAAATAGACAGTATAGAAAAGAACATAACTGACCTGATAGAGCTGAAAAACATACTACAAGAATTTTAAAATGCATTCACAAGTATTAATAGCAGAATAGACCAAATGGAGGAAAGAATCTCAGAGCTTGAAGACTGCCTTTCTGAAATAAGACAGCCAGACAAAAACAGGGAAACAAGAACGAAAAGGAACAAATAAAACCTCTGAGAAATATAGGATTTTGTAAAGAGACCAAATCTACAACTCACTGGTGTCCCTGAAAGAGCTGGGGAGAATGGAACCAACTTGGAAAACATATTTCAGGATATCACCCATGAGAACTTCTCCAACCTAGCTAGAGAAGCCAACATTCAAATTCAGGAAATACAGAGAAACCTAGTAAGATACTCATGAGAAGATTATCCCCAAGACACATAATCATCAGATTCTCCAAGGTTGAAGTGAAATAAAAAATGTTAAAGGCAGCTTGAGAGAAACGTCAAGTTACCTACAAAGGGAAGCCCATCAGACTAATAGTGGAACTCTCAGCAGAAACCTTACAAGCCAAAGATATTGGGGGCCAACATTCAATATTCTTAAAGAAAAGAATTTCCAACCCAGAATTTCATATCTAGCCAAACTAAGCTTCATAAGTGGAGAAATAAGAGCTTTTTCAGGCAAGCAAATGCTGAGGGAATATGTTACCACCAGACCTGCCTTACAAAAGTTCCTGAAGGAAGAACTAAATATGGAAAGGAAAGACCATTCATCACTGGCCACTACAAAAACACACCAAAGTACACAGACCAGTGACACTATGAAGCAATCACTAAACAACTGTGAAAAATATCCAGCTAATATCATAATGACAGGATCAAATCCATACATGTCAATACTAACCTTGAATGTAAATAGGCTACATGACCCGATAAGAGACATAAAGTCGCATATTAGATAAAGAACCATGACCATTCGTATGCTGTCTTCAAGAGATGCATCTCACATGCAATGACACACATAGGTTCAAAATAAAGAGATGGAGCAAAATCTACCAAATAAATGGAAAACAGAAAAAAGCAGAGATTGCAATTCTAGTTTCAGACAAAACAGACTTTAAACCGACAAAGATAAAAGAAGACAAGGGCATTACATAATGGTAAAGGGTTCAGTTCAAGAAGGCCTAACTATCCTAAATATACATGCACCCAACACAGGAGCACTCAGATTCATAAAGCAAGTTCTTAGAGACCTTCAAAGAGACTTGGACTGCTCTGTAATAGTTGTAGGAGACTTTAACACCCCACTGACAATTTTAGACAAATCATTAAGACAGAAAATTGACAAAGATATTCAGGACCTGAACTCAGCACTGAATCAAATGGACTTCATAGACATCTACTAAACTCTGCACCCAAAAACAACAGAATATACATTCTTCTCATCACCACATGGCACATACTTTAAATTTGATCACATAATTAAATTTAAAACACTCCTTAGCAAATGCAAAATAACTGACATCATAACAAACAATCTCTCAGACAACAGTGCAATGAAATTAGAAATCAAGTCTACTAAATTCACTCCTAGCCATATGATTACATGGAAATCAATATGGTTTGGCTGTGTCCCCACCCAAATCTCATTTTGAATTGTAGCTCCCATAATTCCCACATATTGTGGAAGGGACCTAGTGGGAAATAATTGCATCATGGGGATGGTTTCCTCCATACTGTTCTCATAATAGTGAATAACTTTAATGAGATCTAATGGTTATATAAGGGGTTTCCCCTTTCACTTGGCTCTCATTCTCTCTTGCCTGCCACCACGTAATACATGCCTTTCACCTTTTGCCATGATTGTAAGGCCTCCCCAGCCACATGGAACTCTGAGTTCATTAAACCTCTTTTTCTTTATAAATTACTCAGTCTCATGTTTGCCTTTATCAGCAGTGTGAAAACAGACTAATACAGTAAATTGGTACCAGTAGAGTGGGGCATTGCTGCAAAGATACCCAAAAATGTAGAAGTGACTTTGGAACTGGATAACAGGCAGAGGTTGGAACAGTTTGGAGGGCTCAGAAGATAGAAAAACGTGGAAAAGTTTGGAACTTCCTAGACTTGTTGAATGACTTTGACCAAAATGCTGATAGTGATATGGACAACAAGATTCAGGCTGAGGTGGTCTCAGATAGGTATGAGGAAATTGTTGGGAACTGGAGTAAAAGTCAGTCTTGCTATACAAAGAGACTGGTGACATTTTGCCCCTGCCCTAGAGATCTGTGGAACTTTGAACTTGAGAGAAATGATTTAGGGTATCTGGTGGAAGAAATTTCTAAGCAGCCAAGTGAGCAAGAGGAAGCAGAGCATAAAACGTTTGAAAACTTAGCAGCCCAATGATGTGATAGAAAAGAAAACCCCATATTCTGGGGAGAAATTCAAGCTGGCTGCAGGAATTTGTATAAGTAATGAGAAGC
Organism: Hylobates moloch; assembly: GCF_009828535.3. NCBI lineage: Eukaryota > Metazoa > Chordata > Mammalia > Primates > Hylobatidae > Hylobates > Hylobates moloch. The sequence goes on along the minus strand of NW_026652295.1, from coordinate 18,498,666 downwards.
CAAATATTAATTGTCAAGACAATGGGGAAAATGTCTCCAGGGCATGTCAGAGGCCTTCATGGCAGCCCTTCCCATCATGGGCCCAGAGGCATAGGAGGGGAAAATGGGCCATGGCTTCAGAGGGTGCAAGCCCAAAGCCTTGGGAGCTTCTAGGTGGTTTTGAGCCTGTGGGTGCACAGAAATCAGGAATTGAGGTTTGGAAACTTCCACCTAGAATTTAGAGGGTGTATGAAAATGCCTGGATGTCCAGGCAGAAGTTTGCTACAGGGGTGGGACCATTAAAGATAACCTCTCGTAGGGCAGTGCAGAAGGGACATGTGGGGTTGAAGCCCCCATGCAGAGTCCCCACTGGGGCACTGCATAGTGGAGCTGTGAGAAGAGGGCTACTATCCTCTAGCCCCCAGAATGGTAGATCCACCAATAGTTTGAACCATGTGCCTGGAAAAGCTGCACGCACTCAACGCCAGTCTATGAAAGCAGCCAGGAGGCAGGCTGTACCTTGCAAAGTTACAGGGGCGGAGCTGCCCAGGATCATGAGGTCCCACGTCTTGCAGTAACCATGACCTGTATGTGAGGCACAGAGCCAAAGGAGATCACTTCAGAACTTTAACATTTGACTGCCTTGTTGAATTTTGGACTTGCATGGGGCCTTTAGCCCCTTCATTTTGGCCAATTTCTCCCATTTGAAATGGGTGTGTTTATCCAATGCCTGTACCCCCATTGTATTTAGGAAGTAACTAACTTGCTTTTGATTTTACAGGCTCATAGGTGGAAGGGACTTGCCTTGTCTCAGAAGAGACTTTGGACTGTGGACTTTTGAGTTAATGCTGAAATGAGTTAAGATTTGGAGAACTGTTGGGAAGGCATGATTGGTTTTGGCGTGTGAGGACATGAGATTTGGGAGGGGCAAGGGGGTGGAATGATATGATTTGGCTGTGTTCCCACCCAAATCTCATCTTGAATTGTAGCCTACATAATTCCCGCATGTTATGGGAGGGACCTGGTGGGAGATAATTGAATCATGGGAGTGGTTTCCCACATATTGTTATCGTGGTAGTGAATAAGTCTCTTGAGATCTGATGGTTTTATAAGGGGTTTCCCTTTTCACTTGGCGCTCATTCTGTCTTGCCTGCTGCCATGTAAGATGTACCTTTCACCTTCTGCCATGATTGTAAGGCCTCCCCAGCCATGTGGAACTGTGAGTCCATGAAACCTCTTTTTCTTTATAAATTACCCAGTCTTGGGTATGTCTTTATGAGCAGCATGAAAACGGACTAATACAGAAATCAAACAAGCTGCTCCTGAATAATTTTTGGGTAAATAATAAAATTAAGGTGGAAATCAAGAAGTTCTTTGAAACTAAGGACAACAAAGATACAGCATACGAGAATCTCTGGGAGAGAGCTAAGTCAGTGTTAAGAGAGAAATTTATAGCACTAAATGCCCACATCAAAAAGTTAGGAAGATCTCAAGTTAACAACCTAATATCACAACTAAAAGAACTACACAACCAAGAGCAAACAGATCCCAAAGCTAGCAAAAGATGAGAAATAATCAAAATTAAAGCTAAAGTGAAGGAGATTGAGAATCAAAAAACCATTCAAGAGATCAAGAAATGCAGGAGCTGTTCTTTTAAAAAAAATTACTAAAATAGATAGACCACTAGCTAGACTGAAAAAGGAAATACAAGATTTTCAAATAAACACAATCAGAAATGATAAAGAGGATATTATCACTGACCTCACAAAAATAGAAAACAACCATCACATAATATTATAAACACCTCTATGTACATAAACTAGAAAATCTAGAAGAAATTGATAAATTCCTGGACATAGACACCCTCCCAAGACTGAATCGGGAAGAAATTTAATCTCTGAAGATACCAATAACGAGCTCTGAAACTGAGTCAGTAGTAAATAACCTGCCAAGAAAAAATGCCCCGGACCAGATAGATTCATAGCCAAATTCCACCAGATGTACAAAGAAGAGCTGGTACCATTCCTGCTGAAACTATTCCAAAAAAATGAGGAGGAAGAACTCCTCCCTACCTGATTCTGTGAGGCCAGTATCATCCTGATAACAAAACCTGACAGAGACACAACAAAAAAATAAAACTACAGGTTGATATCCTTGAGGGACATCAGTGCAAAAATTCTTAACAAAATATTCACAGACTGAATTCAGTAGCACATCAAAAAGCTTATCTACCATGATCAAGTAGGCTTTATCCCTGGGTTGTAAGGTTGGTTCAACATATCCACCTTAATAAATATGATTCCACATGTAAACAGAACTAAAGACACCACATGATTATTTCAATAGATGCAGAAAAGGCTTTTAATAAAATTCAAAACTGCTTTATGTTAAAATTTCTCAATAAACTTGATATTAAAGGAACATATCTCAAAATAATCAGAGCCATCTATGACAAACCTGCAGCCAATATCATATGGAATGGGCAAAAGCTGGAAGCATTCCCTTTGAAAACAGGCACAAGACAAGGATGCCCTCTCTCACTACTCCTATTCAATCTAGTATTGGAAGTCCTGGCCATGGAAATCAGGCAACAGAAAGAAATAATGGGCATCCAGGTAGGAAGAAAGGAAGTCAAACTATCCCTCTTTGCAGATGGTGTGATCTTGTATGTAGAAAATCCCATAGTCTTAGCCCAAAAGCTCCTTAAGCTGATAAACAACTTCAGCAAAGTCTCAGGATGCAAAATCAATGTGCAGAACTCACTGGCATTCCTATACACCAACAATAGTCAAGCCATGAGCCAACTCAGGAACACAATCCCAGTCACAGTTGTCCCCTGCAAAAATATTGAGGAATATAGCTAACCAAGGAAAACTAGAAAAAACAGTTTCAAAATTCATATAGAACCAAAAAACAGTCCAAATATCCAGGGCAATTCTAAGCAAAAAGAGCAAAGCTGGAAGCATCATGATACCCAGCCTCAAACTATACTACAGGGCTACAGTAATCAAAACAGCATGGTACTGGTGCAAAAGCAGACACATAGACCAATGGAACAGACTAGAGAAGCCAGAAATAATGCTGCACACTTACAACTATCTGATCGTCAACAAACCTGACAGAGAGAAGCAATGGGGAAGGATTTCCTATTCAATAAATGGTGCTAGAATAACTGGCTAGCCATATACAGAAGATTGCAACTGGACTCCTTTCCTTACACCATATACTAAAATTAATTCAAGGTGGATTACAGACTTAAATGTAAAGCCCACAGCTATTAAAAACCCTGGAAAACAATCTAGACAATACCATTCTGAACATAGGAATAGGCAAAGATTTCATGATCAAGAAACCAAAAGCAATTCCAACAAAGGCAAAAATTGACAAATGGGATTTAATTAAACTAAAGAGCTGCTGTACAGCAAAGGGAACTGTCAACAGAATGAACAGGCAAACTACAGAATGAGAGAAAAATTTTGCAAATTATACATCTGACAAAGGTCTAATATCCAGTGTCTATAAAGAACTTAAACAATTTACAGAAACAAACAACTCCATTAAAAAGTAGTCAAAGGACGTGAACAGACACTTCTCAAAATAAGACATACATGGGGCCAAGAAGCATGAAAAAATACTCAACATCACTGATCTAATGGATTAGAACAGAGCAAATCATCAAAACCACAAGGAGATACCTCTGACACCAGTCAGAATGACTATTTTTTTTTCTTTTTTTTTTTCCTTTTGAAACGAAGTCTCACTCTCGTCATCCAGGCTGGGGTGCAATGGCACAATCTCAGCTCACTGCAACCTCTGCCTCCCATGTTCAAGTGATTCTCCTGCATCAGCTTCCCGAGTAGCTGGGATTACAGGTACCTGCCACCATGTCAGGCTAATTTTTGTATTTTTAGTAGAGACAGGGTTTCACCATGTTGGTCTTCAACTCCTCACCTCATGGTCTGCCTGCCTTGGCCTCCCAAAGTGCTGGGATTATAGGCGTGAGCCACCGCGCCTAGCCCAGAATGACTGTTATTTAAAAAGTGAAAAAATAACAGATGTGGCAAAGTTGTAGGTAAAAACTTTTATATACTGTTAGTAAGAGTGTAAATTAGTCCAGTCATTGTGGAAGATAGTGTGGTGGTTCCTCAGAGACCTAAAACAGAAATACCATTCGACTCCGCAATCCCACTACTTGATATATACCCAAAGGAATATAAATCATTCTAGTATAAAGACACATGCGCACATATGTTCATTGCAGCACTATTCACAATGGCAAAGACACTGAATCAATCTAAATACCCATCAATGGTAGACTTGATAAAGAAAATATGGTACATATGCTTCATGAAATACTATGCAGCCATAAAAAAGATCATGTCCTTTGCAGAAACATGGATGGAGCTGGAGGCCATTATCCTTAGCAAACTAACACAGGAACAGAAAACCAAATACCGCATGTTTTCACTTGTAAGTGGGAGCTAAACGATGAGAACACATGGACACATAGAAGGGAACAACACACACTGGGGCCTACATGAGGGTAGGGGGTGGGAGGAGGGAGAGATTCAGGAAAAATAACTGGTGGATATTAGACTTACTACCTGGGTGATGAAATAATCTTTAAAACAAACCCCTATGACGCAAATTTACCTATATAACAAACCTGCACATATACCCCTGGATGTAAGATAAAAGTTAAATAGAAAAATAAAATATTATAAAGTAAGTATACTATTATATTTAATTTTATTTGGATTTAATTATAGAAGAAAGATAAATTGATGTGAATTTAAAAGCATGCTGAAATTCTCCTTCATTATCCTAGATCATAGATTTACCATTTCTTAAAGAATAATTTTAAAGTTTAGAAAAATTTATGAAAAAGTGTGAGAGACTGGAGTCAATATTGTTTTTAATCAATCTGTTTTCATTTGACAGTGTACAGACTGACCCCCTGCTAGAAAGATGAGAATGTTAACATTTGTACCATTCTCCCCATTTTCCTCTCTTCTTGCTTCCTGGTTTTGTTAATTATTTGTTTTGTTTTATGCTGTTAATTTGTTTTATGCTGTTAATTTGTTGATTATGTGTTTTATGTCAAAGTTTCTTCTATTTACATTCTATTTCATGATAAACTGCACTCATTTTTTGGTGTTAATTCTCTGCTTAAGCTTAATCCATGCATGCAACCTTCAATTTGTATCTGCTATATTCTTGTATTTTTAATTTCACAACTTGTTTGATTTTCGTTTTTCATTTTTTCCTCACAATCAGCATATCAAAAATGGGTTGTGCAGTTGTAATTCATGAGTTTCCTTAACATTTTAAAGTATCTGCCTATCGCCTTCAGACTAGAATTACATCATTGTGGAACTTAATTTTCTCTGTCACAATTTTCTTCGTCCAGAGATTTGTTCATAAACCTCTGACTCCCATCATTCAGTGTGGCTGAGATTACTTTTTTCTTCTCTCTTGGAAGCTACTTAATTTTTGTGTTAGGATTTCTAGGGTATTCTTTATTTTTCCTGTAAGTTTCATACACCAAGATGTGTTTTGATGTATAGTGTGCTTAATATATAGTGTGCTCTATCAATTTGCAAATGTAGTATTTTTTCATTTTAAGAATATTTTTGAATACTTTTAAATGCTTTATCTTCTTAATTTGCTAAATTTTTAAATTTACAACTGCCCAATGTCTATATGTAGGCTCATTCTTTCATTTTTTTTTTTTTTAAGACAGAGTCTTTCTGTACTGCCTAGGCTGGAGTGAAGTGGTACAATCTTAGCTTACTGCAACCTCTGCCTCCAGGGCTCAAGAGATTCTCATGTCTCAGACTCCAAAGTAGCTGAGATTATAGGCATGTGCCACCACACCTGGCTAATTTTTGCATTTTTAGTAGAGATAGGGTTTCACCATATTGCCCAGGCTGGTCTTGAACTCCTGGCCTCAAGTGATCTGTCTGCCTCAGCCTCCCAAAATGCTGGGATTACAGGCATGAGCCACCGTGCCCAGCCTATATGTAGGATCATTCTTATCTGTCTTCCATTTCTATTAGTTTTTCTCTGTTGCTTTAATCTCTATATTTTTCATGAGCTTTCACTGGGCTTATCCCAAACCATTTTCTCTTTGTAATTATCAATTGTGTATGCTGTGTTTTGTTTCCAGTGTATTCTCTAATGATATTATTTATGTCCTCATTTTGTTTTCTTAGGCCTGTAACCTCCCTTCCTTTTGATTCTGGATTTATTAAATTTGTGTTCTTTAACACAAATTAAAGCTTTTAAAATAGTATAAAACATGCATAGGGAGGCCGGGCGCGGTGGCTCACGCTTGTAATCCCAGCACTTTGGGAGGCCGAGGCGGGCGGATCACGAGGTCAGGAGATCGAGACCACGGTGAAACCCCGTCTCTACTAAAAATACAAAAAATTAGCCGGGCGTGGTGGCGGGCGCCTGTAGTCCCAGCTACTCGGAGAGGCTGAGGCAGGAGAATGGCGTGAACCTGGGAGGCGGAGCTTGCAGTGAGCCAAGATTGCGCCACTGCACTCCAGCCTGGGCGACAAAGCGAGACTCCGTCTCAAAAAAAAAAAAAAACATGCATAGGGAATTATGTAATGTGAAAAAGTCTGAGTTAATTTGCAGTCTATCTTAGAATACTTGGTTACTTATAAGGATCTCGTAAATGTTCAATAACAAGGTTCACCCCAACTAATTGAGAGGTGTACCCATTCCCACAGAGGGATATCCACAGGGTTGAGATAGCTCACATGGATTGACATGAGGCCCTGACCTTTGGCATCCTTCTGAAAGAGTCAATCCCTTGACTCCTTCCCACTTTTACTTGTTTTTCCCTAAAAGCTGTTGTCACCACTTCCTGGGAGGAGGAGAGAAGTCACAGATAAGAGTATCTTCTCAAAAGAGAATCTATCTGGTTTGGGAGTATTGGTGAGAAAGCTGAGGTTTGAGTTAACTTACCAGTGCAGTGCTTGTGGCTAAGGGTGGTGATTAAGGAAGCCAAGTTCTTCTGTACTGTGCCTTTTTCCCAAACTCCTAAATTTTTTTCCTTGATTTTTACCCCTTGACGTTTATGGCTTTGGATCATCTTTTCATCATGAGTTGATGTAAGGGAAGTTTGTCTAAATAAACAGATTCCCACATTCTTACTTCCAAGACGTCACCATTGCACTGGATCCTGCTCTCCAGTCTGGGGGTGCCTGATGCTTTAAATGCAAAGGCAAAATAAGGGAGCTGTGCAGTTCAGGTGCGAATCATTAACTCCAATGATAAAGTTTTAATACCTTTCTTCAACAAGTCTTTAAACCCAACACTAGAAATTTTCCTAACAACTCTATTCATTCAGTTTTTTTCATAAAGCTGGAGTGAGAGAGATCATTAGAAAATGATTTCCAATGAAATTTGGAGAGGTACTCTGAGAAATATGCTTCATTTTATTGATACTTATAAACACTGGAAATAGCGCACTTTGACTAGTGCGCTTCCCTCCAAGTAGATGACCTCACTTTATGTCCAGTTCACCACACCACAAGCACATTAGCCAGATGCTTTCTCAGATATAGTCTACTTTTATCGTTTTGACATGATTACTGACAAAGTGCTTCTAGCTTTTAGTGTTGGGTCAAACCTAACACAGCCAGACCCATTCTTGCAGCTGTGTTTTCCCATAGTTGTGATGTAATATACTTGGGGAAGGCTACATTAATACAGTCTTGTCACATAACTAGAGGTCACTGATTAATCTGCATAAAGATCCTGTGGAAGTGCTGGAGCTTGAAGGTTAATCTTGCAGAAAATGAGAGAGCCCGTAAGATTAGTGGTCTCATATTGCACAGTGTAGGTGCTCAATCTATAGTTGGTAATTGATTTATTTGCCTTGTAGAACCCCACAAAGGCCTATGGCAAAACAAATAACAGGATCATTTCCCTTAATCTCACCCTAGTGTGCTTTTTTATTGGATTTAGAGAAATGAAAACAAGCCAACTTATTATTCTTGGAATAAAAAATTCACATTTTGGTTTGTTTTGCATATGTGACAAGCCAAATTTAAGAGGGCACTTATAATCAGATTTGAAGTCTGAAATAGATTTAGAGGAAGAATTATTTTGCCTACACCAATCATCCTTCTCCCCCAAACAGACTAACACAATAAAAACTGCAAATAATTGGTTGAAGTACTTTTCAGATTTCAAAGATGTAAGCAGAGTTTATTATCATCTTTAGAAAGTGTTCTTAAAATTAAATCTAATTTTGTCCAACTTCCTTCTTAGGTTGTGGATTCCAGAGCTACAGAAAGGAGGGTTTTGCACGTTATAAGCAGTAGGTTGTGAATATGCTAGTGTTGGTGAGGTGGGTTTTTAGCAATACTCTTTCCTGTCCTTCAGCCTCCTAGCCTCTTTGTAACCACTTGATAACCCTACCCCTGGGATTACAAAGAGGACTTGCAGTGGTCAGCAAGATAAGGGAATGCAATTCTTTAGGCCAGCCCCATATTGTTAACCAAGTTGAAAACTGATAGAAATGGGAGGAGAGAAGATAAGAAAAGAATTGCTTCTTCAAGGCCATTATATACAGGAATTTATCTAAGTTATGGGCTATATCCACCTGTTTCCTTGGAAAAATAAAACCTAATCTCTTTGCATTGTGCTTAGGCCTGCAAACTTTAAGAGAAAGAACTGCATCTTCCAACCAGAAAAGAGCCTTGAAGGCAGGTGCTTCTCTTCACCAAATAGGAAAGGTCCAAAGTAAGCCCTGGTCTCTTGGCTGTGCCACCTTTGCTGATATCATGGTCTGTTTGTACCAGAGCAAGGCAGTATTCTGGTGGAGGTGACACAACATGAGATCTCTGAGCTGGGCCTTCATATGAACCTTAATGAGGAATAGTAGGGTGAGTTGTTATTGCTATATAAAGAAAAGAACGCTTTTTCATTCACCTCAGAACTGTAGGGAGAAAAAACTTTATGAAGACAAAAAGGCTGAATACAAAAAAAGCAATTATCTTTTATTCATTTACATTCCATTTGATAAGAAAAAAATTATATGCTGTTGGGCTTGGTATCCTTTAAAACATTGAAAAATCAATCAATCAAATAAATTAGGTGCTTTGGAATTTTACAGTCAATGTCAAGAACATGCCGTGGGGATTACATATGAATTCAGAACTATTTTTTTCTGAAGCATATTGCATTAAAAACATTTTGAAATGATTTGAAGCAATACAATACAATATAATACAAATAAATGTGGAAAGAGAAATAATAACTGGGCAGGGGCTTCATTTGGAAGGGGAAAACATCCATGCAAGGCTTGGCCCTGCTAAACTTCAAATGTGGTATCAGGGCTTGAGTTATTAGAAGAAACATCAAATAGATTGAAGTCTGCTAAAGCCTATAGGTGGCTTTGTTGTACAGTGTGGGGGAAAAGCTTTGCAACATACTTCTCAGTCTGAGAATTCATCATACACTCAATCAGTCTCTCCTCCTCATCAGTTCTAAGGTTGGTTCCTGTGTTAAAGCCCAGAGTCAATGTACCATGGACTTAGCTGTCATTGTGAAGATAATGTTTGTGCCCCTGTGTTGTGTCTATCTTGAAATGCAACTACAAATGGTCCCTGACTTATAATGGTTTGACTTCAATTTTTCAAATTTAAGATGGGTTCATCGAGGCATTAAATGTATCTTCAACTTCTGATATTTTTGGCTTATGATAGGTTTATTGTAATGTGACTCCATCATAAACAGAGAACCATCTGCATTCATTTGTATACTGGTTGTCATTAGTTGACATTTTCATACATATTTAACTCACACATTTATCAGTTACTTTCTGTTTATCAGATCTTTAGCATCTAAAGATATTTATTAGATATCACATTTTTTGTAGTCTTCTAATGGCAAAGTGCAACATATATAAAGCAGAAGGTCTTTGTGATGCTGAAATATTTCACAGCTTTTCAAGAATAAACAAAAATAATTGGGTGTGTAATTTTAGTGGAAATAGTATTTTAATCATACTCCAACATTTGTTAAAAATATGTTAACCCCTGTATATTACACATGAGAATTCTCTTTATTCTATATAGCATCATTTATTTATGATGTATAGTTTTTTTCTGGTAACATAGTTTATTTTATACTCACATGTTATCTACTTATTTACTATAGTCTTGTCTTAGTTTTGAATGTCATCTGGCAAACAATATCATGCATACTCGAAAAGAGATTCTAGGTTCTATAAGGACAGAGCACAGATGTTCCCTATGTTAATGAAAATGGGGCCATTTTGCTTGTGGAAATATAACCTTCAGAAAAATAGAAAGGCAAAGACAGGAACTCATAGGAGGGAAACGAGGAGAAGAACATCATGGTTGAAGCCAAGAAGATGAGGATGATAATGAACATTCCCTAGAAGCAAGGATGTAGGATTGACAAAGGATTTTAAAGAACAAGTAGCTTTCTTGATTGTTCTGCAGTGTGGCAACATCGTGTAGCCCTTAGGCCTTCAGTAATACCTGCTGCACGCTTATCTTTAGGCCAGTGGTACTCTGAGAATTGAAAGCATCACGGCTTTTTCCAGTGATAAGATAGAGAGTTGAAAGGGAAGAAAGTGTTGAAGAAGTCAGTTGTGGAGACCAAGAACAGAAGCAGAATACAAAACTAGGTAATTAGGAGAAATATAACTTCTCCAAATAATTCTCAGTGATAGTAGCTGGGATTCTGGGTGTCCCATTTTATGTGAGTTAGAGATTTAAGCCAATATTTCTTACATTTTAAAGTACTTAAAAGTCTTGAGAGAACCCAAAAAGGTGATATGTAGGTTACAGTATGTTATTGCAAAAGTCTAAGGAAAATGCCATTCACAGGCATTAGTACAAACTTATCAATGCAGGGAGAGATTATTGTAACTAAAATGAAGCCTCAATGTACTGATCATACTAATCTGAATACAAGGCAAAGTGTGTCAGAAGGCACCGAACCCAGAGACTCTGGGAAAGAAGATTGAAGTCGGTAGTGAAATGAAAGGGAGGAGTTGTTGGTGAGGCTTCTGGGACCAATTTGTTCCTGTAGATGTTATTATGTGTTCAGCATAACTCGAAGATGTGGGAGAATTGCACCTTCTTGTTATTATTCTTCAGCCAAAACTTAAAGCACTGGTTACATGAGGGTGTGAAATAATTATTTTATGATTAAACTATGTTCACGTGAGCAAACTGCAATGGTTTAACTTTCGTGAGTCCTGCTCACCTGATACTATTAGCCATGCAACAGAGGAGAAGTTACTAAGCAATGTGAGCCTTAGTTTCCTCATATGCAAAATGGTATATTAACAGGCAACCCAACCAGCTGTTGCTAGGATTAAACGTGAAGAGTACCTAATCAAGAGCATGGTTTAACAGTGATGTGCAATACATTTTATTAATCCCCTTTCCCTTTTCTTCAGAAGTCCATCACCAAAAATTCCAAGGAAGAAGATTAGGTTAGTATCCATAGTCTCAGCAGGAAATAGCTGGCTGTGTCATCATTAACTCATACGGTATCAATCACCAGAGCTAGGGATGGGATGTGAGGCCAATTTAGATAAGGGAGATTTAAAAAGAGTAATGATAGTGAGTGGTCAGCATGTTCTAGAATATGGCTTGACATTGGGGGTGGAAAGTCAAGAAAAGCTTGAGAGACCTTCAGGCCAAATCATCAAAGACTGTAGATCTAATGATCAGAAGTCCTAGCAAGGTGGGCTCTGTGCAAATTGCTATCAGACAGGGGCTATGGGTGTTTTCTTAGGATACAGAGATTGAATGCTTAGTAAAGAAAAAAGTTGAACACATTTTGCCTGGGCAAGTCTGGTAGGAAGTTCCAATGCCTGAAATGTATATCTCATTAGAGCCTCTTCTGCTAAAAGCAGCTTTCAATTAGTTAATCAATGGAAGCAATGCATGTGGATGCTTTTTTTTTTTTGAGTCATTATCAGGACCAAATTTTATTATTTATCAAGACTACCTTAACTAACCATTAGTATTGCAATGATATTTCTTAAATCTTCAGAATTACTTTCCAAAATCATCTGTACCTGTTCCCTTATATCTGCCTCATGCCATAGTCTAGACTCAAACTGGGTTATTATGGCTCTACAAGAAGAGTGTCACATCAAGAGTGGAACAACTCTGGTCTTGCCTTTTCACTTCACTTTCAAACTTTCTAAGCTTCTACTTGCATTGTTCCAGAAGCTTTTGGATTAGGCTTTTGCTCCTATTATTGAGTTATGCATGCCTTGAGTTATGCTTGAGAAGCCTCCATTTCCTTGCCAATGTTAACGGGATTTCTAGAGAACCAAATGGCAATAATGCACTGGCAAGTGCCTTCAAAAGTAAGAGTATGATGCAAATGGAAGGCACTGGATATGGTAGAGCTTTGAGGGCAAAATAGGTAAGTGTAACAGTGATAGTGATAGATAAGTGTTCCTTCCAGAGGCAAAAGAAAGGCCCAAGTTTCTTCTTCAGCATTTTTCTCCTTCTTTAGTTTCTGAATCTCCTTTCTGCTCTTGTGTTTACACATAAATTTGGCCATCACTAGCCCAAGATTTGTCCAGGAGCCTCTGCTAGGGATGCATGTTGGTTGGTTTTGTTTTTCTCTACTTCAGTGCATTGGTAGGAAGGAATGGCGACTGTTTGAAAACCATTACTTCTCTCTGTAATGGCCAGTGCACTGCAGTCAGGCATCATCTTTCTTTTGATGCTCTTGGTAACTATCGAGTGTCTAGAAAGGGTGACATACATGATTGACTTTCAAGGAATCCCCAACCTGTATACAAAGAAGTATTTGGCTGCTTTAGAGGAAGGACTTTAGAAGCCAATGCCAACTCTTCAAAAATTTGCTACCAGAGCACCACCTGGAAGGTGTCCCAGATAACATCAGAGCACCGACATGTTGAACCAACATTGTCCTCCAAGAGGGTGGTAGAATATTACAATGTGCTCATGAAAATAAATGGTTAAATTAAACCTATAGGCAGTGACTAAAATAACTACTTCCATTATATAAATTCATCTATCATGGGCAGATGCACCATGGCTCCTTCAAAGAGCTATTATGACCCCTGTGGATTTCAGTGTCTGAAGATAACAGGTTCTCAGAAATTTTTGACAAATTAATAATCAAACAAGTGAAAATGTTTGTATAACTTGGATCAATGGTTCCTCATTTCCCAGCGTTAGTTTAAAGGGATATTATGTTTTTGAACTATAAAAATCATGACATCCTTTTAAACTTATCTACATATGTTACTCAATAATTAGAAAAAGCACTGAACCTTCAGTCAGAGAGAATCGCAAGTCTTAAACTCTGACCTGCCTCTACTGAGACTTCAATTTCTTTATCTGTAAATTGAAATACTTGACTTGAACATTCTACTCTTCTATATATCATATAATCCGATGCAAATACATACAAACAAACAGATCCTGGCTGATGGTCAAAGGAAAATCTTGGAGTCTGTTGACGGTACAGCCCAGAATTAGGTGCCAAGTTTAAAGGTATGATTCCAGTCCATGACAGTCTCTGTAATGCGGAAGAATCTTGGAGTAAATTATATAAACTGTTACAAGGTTGTCTTCTCTCAACCTGGTGGTAGCCTTTTATTCAACCTTCAAACATTCCTAGTACACTTTCTATGTTCTGTTACTGGAGCCTGAAGGCAGCGCTTATACCTCCCACTGCTCCTGGATTTCCTAAATTAAAGAGAAGTAGGGTGTGGTTTGGCTGAGATAAGGAAATGAAGAAGAGTTGAAGTTCCCTAGGGAGGAACAATGGCTGCTGTGGTGAAGATTACCAGATTAAGGAAAAAGAAATCAGGGCAGAGATGAGAGACAGCAGCACCTGGAGGACTACCTATGAGATTAAAGAGGGACTAAATCTGTGGCTCAGACTTTTAAAGAAATTCTATAATCCTTTCCCACCTTCCTCTCCTCCATTCCCATCCTGATCCCAACCAAAAACACTTGGAAAGGACTCATTTGGCAAACTGGCAATGGATCTTTGGGCCGCAATGGTCAGAACATACTGGAATCTGAAATCTGCAAGGTGGAATCAGTGGAGTCATGGGATGGAGTGGGAATAGGATGCCACAGAAAGATGCTCAATCCTTGTGTTCCAGATCCTGTTTGAGGGACTCATATACCTTGTCACTTACCTCCTTTCAAAAATTATCATTTTCCTAAGTAGTAAATGTTTGCAAATATACTTAAAATAATATAACATCCCTATACTCTCCATCCAAATTCAACATGTTACTATTAATGCTAATATTTTGTAATCTTGATAAACATCTTTTAAAATATATAAAAATAAAATCTTACACACCCCATTGAAATGCCCCTCTTCATCCATCTGATTATGTTTCCTTCTCTTCCTTCTCTCTCCTCTGAAAGGCAGAGAAGTTGTCCATCTGTCAGAAGCACAGAGTCTGAGGGGGGAGTCAAAGGTAGCCAAATGGTGACCTGCAGGAGAGATGCCTTGACCATGGCCAAGGTTGTGGTGAGAAACCTCCAGGATAGGGAGTCTCTGGAGAACTCATAAGTGTGTCCTGGGAAAGAAAGGAAGCAATTGCACATCTGCCACATCCAGATTATGCCAATGTCTGGATCACAGTGAGACCAGAAAAGTGACACCATTTTTACCCTACTTTTCTCCCTCCCTTTCTCCAAGACAGCACAAGTCTTTTAAATTAGGTCTCAACAGAAAACAGATGGCACTCTCAAAACAGCATAATTTGAGGAGGGTTTATTTATAAAATGACAGCTTACAAAGATGTGAGTATAGGGGAACCACCAGAGATAGCACAGTAACCCAGGGCTGGTCACAGCTGGGTAGTTCACCTCCAGGCCCAGAGATGAGAGAAGGGTGCAGTTACTAGAACTCAGAATAAACTGTTAGCGGGACATAGCCATCTGCAGGCAACCACTTGGAGAGGATGCCAGGAGAATAAACCCATGAACATCACTTTCCTAACTCCACCTGATCCCCTGCTGTGGCACCATCATGAAGCCAGAAGGCACTGGAACTCATTTACATAAATCTATACAGGTCAGCCATACATTTACATGCCAATACTATATTGGCAGCATTACAGAGTTTTGCTCTGTGATATTTCACATTCCTTTCTAGATACTGTGCAAATTCTATTATAGCCTCTTTGACCCAAGAATTATTTACAAATAAAATTTATAAATGTTCAAATATGTAACTTTGTGGCTATCTTTCATAGTTTAATACCAATTTCCTGGCATAATCCAAAAACATGGTCTCTACTATATAATTTTTTGTTATTTTTTGAGTCTTTTGCGACCTAGTACATGATTAATTAAAAACTGTTCAAGGTATGGTGGATAAGATTGTATAATCTTAGTGATTACAGAGTTCAATATATATCCATTTATCTAGCTTATTGCTTTGTTGTTCAAATCTTGTATATTTTCTTCTTTTTTTAAAAAAAAAATTATTTTAGAGAGAAGATCTCACTCTGTCACCCAGGCTGGAGTATAGTGGCACAGTCATAGCTCACTGCAGCCTCAAATTCCTGGGATCAAGCAGTCATCCCACCTCAGCCTCTCCAGCATCTGAGACTACAGCATGCAACACTATGAGGCTACGTTTTTTATTTTTTTGTAGAGAAGATGTTTTGTATGTTGCCCAGGCTGGTCTCAAACTCCTGGCTTCAAGTGATCCTCCTACCTCAGCCTCCCAAAGTGTTTGGATTACAAGCATGAGCCACTATGCTCAGCCCTTTTTTTTTTTTTTTTTTTTTTTTTTAGAATTTTTAGTTTTATTTGTTTCCTGATTTGTTTTTTGTGAATTTGAGTCAACAGTTTTCACTTTGCATTTATTAGTTTCTCATTACAATTTTATTAATCTTTGATTTATATAAAGTTAGATTGCTATGTGCCAAAAATAACTTAGGTTTGCTACATAACTCTTACAATTTATTTCTATTATTATGTAATGATTATCTTTTCCTCATGTGATTTTTTTTTCTAGAGACTTTTTTTAGCTGTTAACATAGCTAAGCAAGCTTTATTTTTGACAATATTTTCTCAGATGTATTTTTCATCCTTTAATTTTCAAAGCATTTGTGTACTTATATCCTAAGTGTCTCATAGATAGCATATAGCTGGATTTTATTTTATATTTTGGTCACTGGCCAAAACAACAAGCAATTTAAATCTATTTAATTTTATTGAGACTACTGTATGTTTGGGATGTTTAAATATTTTCCTTTGCTTTACTCTTATGCATTTTATTGGATTGACTGAACTATATTTCGTTCCTTCCTTCCTTTCACTCTTTTTGTACTGAGATAAAGTTATGCATATATTTATTCTCTTTCAATTTTCTTATGGCATTTTTAATTTAACAGTGTTTAAAGTTAAATAACTTATCTTTAATACTCCTACAAAAGCAATGACATTAGAATGCTTTAAACCTTCCATTTTCCATTTTATGATTACTATTTTTGGGTTTTATTTGTACCATACCAAAATTATTTATGTTAATTATTACAGCTTTTTAGAACCAATGCTTCCTTAGTTTGTCTCTCAGTTTCTTTGGACACTTTAGGTTCTTGATTTCATTGCCTCTTTTCATTTGAACTTTTCTCCAAATGATATTCATATTTCTGTGGTTTTTATAACAGATTTGTGGATGATAAATTATCTCAATTTATTTTCTAACTTTTTTTTACTTTTTGTAACAGTTTGGCTGGTGTTAAAATTTAAGTTTATTGTTATTTCCCTCAGTTTTTTGATAAATCTCATTATGCCTGTCGACTTCTTTGTTGCAAATTTGTGTTTATTATAAGGGACCTGCCACATTTCTCTGGTTGCTTTTAAAATTTCTTAAGATTTTGATTCCTTTAGTTTTATTACTGTCTAAATGCAGAATT
Organism: Hylobates moloch; assembly: GCF_009828535.3. NCBI lineage: Eukaryota > Metazoa > Chordata > Mammalia > Primates > Hylobatidae > Hylobates > Hylobates moloch. Next base: position 18,481,736 of record NW_026652295.1, on the reverse strand, counting down.
GTTTTTTCGCCTTTCTCAGTGTGCTTCTTCAATTTGAGAACTCATGATGTTTTTCAATGCCAAAGAAATCTCAGCCATTAATGTTTCGAATAATGTGTTTGCACCATTTTTTTCCAATCACTTTTTCTGGAAAACCTGTTCTTTATATTTTAGTCATTCTCATTCTATCATCTATATCTTTTGAGCCCTCTTTGCTGTTTATGATTATGATGATGATTATTAATGTTAGCTATAGTATTCTGTGTAATTTCCTCATATCTATCATCCATTTCATTAATTCTCTCTGCAATTGTTTTTCTGCTCTTTATACTTCCCATTGATTTTTATTTCAATGACTAGTAGTTCTACTTGAATATTTTATAAATCCACTTTTTCTCCATAAAATCATATTCTTCCATTATGTTTTTTATTTTCTCTTTAACCATCATCTTCAATATACTCATTTTCTTATTTCTTTTAGATATTCCATGATCACAAGTTCTAATTTTTCTACTTGTTTCTGCTGTCTCTTTTTCATGGAGATTTTCTGTGGTAGCCTCATTCGCTCTGGATTGGACCCTTCTACTGATATTTTGCTACAGAAGCCTGAATAGATTAAGACAATTAAAGTGGAGAATTTCTAAAACAGAGATATGAATAAAGTGATGCCAGAACACAGAAACATCTGGCTTGGCATTTTTTTTTTTTTTTGGAGGGGCGAATTGAACTTTAAAGTCCTAATAATGATTTGCTTGATTTCAAACTGGTATTAAAGATAGAACCAGGCCGGGCGCAGCGGCTCACGCCTGTAATCCCAGCACTTTGGGAGATTGAGAAGGGTGGATCACAAGGTCAGGAGATCGAGACCATCCTGGCTAACACGGTGAAACCCCGTCTCCACTAAAAATACAAACAAATTAACTGGGCGTGGTGGCGGGCGCCTGTAGTCCCAGCTGATCAGGAGGCTGAGGCAGGAGAATGGGGTGAACCTGGGAGGCGGAACTTGCAGTGAGCCAAGATCACGCCACTGCACTCCAGCCTGGGTGACAGAGTGAGACTCCATCTCAAAAAAAAAAAAAGAACCAGATAATTGGGTTGTTTTTGCATTGCTATAAAGAAATACGTCAGCCTAGGTAATTTATAAACAAAAGAGGTTGAATTGGCTCACAGTTCTGCAGGCTGTACAAGCATGGTGCCCACATCTGCTCAACTTCTGGGGAGGCTTCAGGGAGCTTTTACTTATGGTGGAAGGCAAAGTGGGAGCAGGTACATCACATGGCCAGAGTAGGAGCAAGAAAGAGAGTAGGTGGGGAGATACCACATTCTGTACTTTCTAACACAAAATCTCCTGCCTTTTAAAGCAGAAATGGTAGCAGCATATGTTAAATGACGAGTTAATGGGTGCAGCACACCAACATGGCACATTATATGTATATGTAACAAACCTGCACGTTGTGCACATGTACCCTAAAACTTAAACTATAATTAAAAAAAAGAGGAAAAAAAGAAATGGTAGCAGCAGCTTCAATATAAGGGTTACATCATGAGTGGTAGGAGAGTTGATAGAGTGCTGGATTACATTTCAGATTTAACATTAATTAAATTATCTTCAAAGGCTCTTGCATCCCTCACTCCCATTTCCATTTGAAAATATACATATTGCTCTAAGCCTGAGCTTTCTCTTGCCGCTAATTTCCCAGCACCTATGACAGAGAGCTCAATGGTTAAATGAAAGTGAATTGCAAACCAGAATTTAGGATTCCAGGACGTCCAAGAGCATAGAAAATGGCAGAAAAGAAGGCGTGGTAGGATGAGAATTTAATTCTAGAGTCGAGGCTTGGTAGTTTTAGACTCGATGGGAGGGAAGGAGATACTATCTGGGACAGTTTATAGCCTTACAAAATGACGACTTCACATGGAAAACGTCTAGGAAACAGCCGCCAGGCCTCCTCTGTTCCCTCCTGTTGATGAGCAGAGAGACTTTTCAGAGACCTCACCTTAATTTCCTGCCCAGTTGGCAGCCTTTGAATTTTTCAATAAGTTTTATGTTAAATAAAGTTGCTTTCTTCCTCTTAAAAATGACAATTTTCTCATGTATGTGTTTTTGATCTGGAAAATGCTTAGAAAGCCATTAATTATTTTATATTAGTTTGAAATGAAAAACAGAAGAGGCACGCAGATCTGTTAAACTGATGATGTTTTGTAGCTAATTTGATTCATTGGATAGGAAGAAATGTCAGGAAAAATCTAAAGTCTTCACTTCAGCAGATATGGTCTGATGGCTCCTGTTAATCTACCACCCTCACCATTTCGGAAAATAATGCATGTTTAGGGGAAAAAAAAAATATATATATATGTATGTGCCTTAGGAGCCTGTGGCTATCTGTGTGGCTTGGCCAAGTTGGTCCAATAGTTCAACTTCATTTGACTGTCAGGTTTCAAAAACCTATTTATTGGTGCTGTTTCTTAGAGTCTTAAAAAAATTTAATTAGCTGGGCATAGTGGCACGTGCCTGTAGTCTCAGCTACTCAGGAGGCTGAGGCAGGAGAATCACTCGAACCCGGGAGGCAGAGATTGCTGTAAGCCGAGATTGTGCCACTGCACTGCAGCCTGGCAACAGAGCAAGACTGTCTCAAAAAAAAAGCCAAAAGCAAAAAAAAAAAAAAAGTTTAGTTTTCTTAATGTTTCCAATTCAGCAAATAATTTGCTTGTTGACAGCTATGGGTGTGATAGAAGTGTGGATCAAAGAAAAAAAAGTTTTTCAGAAGGACAAAATATGACACTGAAGGAGAAATGGAAGGCGTTATTTTTGTGCCCCTTACAGTCAGCTTGACATATATGTGTTGACATCTTCCACCCAGATCGCTCTCCTTTACTCTGGATTTATATATTAAGCCACTTATTGTACACTCCATCTGCTGCTTGCACATTTGCCTTCAACTCAATACATCCAGAATTGAATTTACTGTCTCGCTAACTTTCTTCTTCCTCATCTGCCTTTTCTTCCTATATTCCTTAAATGAGTGAATGGCAACGCCATTTAACCAAGTGCTAAAGCTAAAAACTTGGGCAACATCTTGATTTTTGTGTTGTTCTTTCTAAACCCCAAACCATAATATGATAATTTGATATCGTTTCTTGGGTACCTCCTACATGGTAGGCTCTGTAGTAGTACCATCTCATTTAATGTTAACAATCCTCTGTGCAACCTATTATTGGTCCATTTTCCAGATAAGGAAGTTGAGGCACAGAGAAGTTAAATAGCATGCTCACGGTGACACAGGCAATAAGTGGCATAGCCATATGCACTACTTTCAGCTTCCTCAATGTATCTCAAGTTGTTGCCTAGAACCTTTCTTCTCTGACTTACCTTTTTTTTTTTTTTTTTTTGAGATGGAGTTTCACTCTTGTTGTCCAGGCTGGAGCGCAATCTTGGCTCACTGCAACCTCTGCCTCTGGGGTTCAAGTGATTCTCCTGCCTCAGCCTCCTGAGTAGCTGGGATTATAGGCATGTGTCACAACGCCAGGCTAATTTTGTATTTTTAGTAGAGACAGGGTTTCTCCATGTTGGCCAGACTGGTCTTGAACTCCTGACCTCAGGTGATCCACCTGCCTCAGCCTCCCAAAGTGCTGGGATTACAGGCGTGAGGCACCGCGCACAGCCGACTTACTCTTTCTCACCTTTCTGATGGGATTCAACTTAAAATGTACTTCTTCCAGGATCTCGGTCTTCCAAGTCTGGTCTGGATACCTTCCCCATCCCCAGCCCCTACATCTCATCCCCATGATCATCCTTGTCACACTCCATTTTAGCTTTGTTTAGTTGTTGGCATCCACCATTATACTGTGAATCTTGTAAGAATGAAGAGTGAGCTATTTCTGTTGCCATTAAATCCCTAGGCCACAGCATATAGCCTGTGTTAAGTATTGGTTTAGTGAATGAATGTGAGAGTGGAAGACTAAGAAACATAAATTCTGTTGATTTCTACATTATTGCTTATGGCCAGCCCTTTGATAGTTTCCTTTTTCTAGAACTCTTCTGTATCCTCAGAGCTGTTCCATCTTAGCTCTCATGCATTCAACTCATTGCCAGGTTCTGGAGGCTGCTGACTTGCAGAGAGCAAATCCAAGTATTTACCAAGTTTGTTTAACAAAGCAGAATGTTTTGCTTTTTTATGTTCTATCATAAAAGCTTGGAAGAGACATGACTTTCTTGTTTATCCTTTCTTCATGGTGTCATTTTATAGGATTATATAGTGTCAATGTTCAAATGGAACTTAGAGACCACTTGATTAAATCCCTCAGAGGAAAGAGAATCCCAGAAAGATACGGCAATTTACTCAAAATTCTGTTGCTAGCAAACAGTAGCCTATTTCTACTTTATTTACTCAGCTTCTCGCTATCATTTTGCCTTTTGGGGGTCAGGTTGATCTCTATTTGGGTGGGTGGCTATACCTGAGAGCCTGGGCTCTACCGATGTGTCTCTGGAGGCACTCAAGAGGGCTCAGTGCTATGCCTCACTTCTTCAAGGTCATCCAAGACTGGTTGTAAGGCAGTCTTGTTATCTGGTGTTGTAACCTCAGAGCAGCCTGCAGCATGACCAGTCACACACTGAACAGAACAACAGCCAATTCTGTCACCCGTCCAAGGATTTGTAGCTCAGCCACGACATCTGGGGAAAGTGTTTACAGAGTCCAGAGCTGGACTCACTGAAACCACGTACTCACATCTGGAGTCTAGACAGTGTGGCTCTCTCATCTGGGCTCACAGCCTTTTCACACCTCCTGCACTTCTCTCTGACTCCTTCTTTACCCTGTTTTTCACTTTGCCAAAGCTTGTTCCCTCCTGCCATGTGCCTCTCTGATTGTTTTCTTCTTTCATTTTTTTTCTTTTTTTCAAATCACATTGGGCTTAAGTTTTTCCAGATAACTCCTGACAAACTTCTTAGAAACAGGTTTTCCCAATAATGAGGAGATCGTAGAGGCATAACGTCATGGTAGACAATGTCCTAGCAACGTCCTGATACAACGTTTTCTGCTAATCAGCTGCATAACCTTAAAAAAGATATATCACTGGGGCTTTGTCATACCTTTAAAATGAAAAAGTTAGACTACATTTGGCATAGTCCAAAAGTATGTTTTTTTTAAAAAAGCAACAAAATCCTTTCTTCAAACAAAATTGTATAAGGAACATCAATATGGGGGAAAAATGAAGAAAAGCTTTTCTGATTAACATGCGGGAGGGGGCAGAATAACTTTTTCACCTTCAAGAATCCCTAATGAATGCTGGGAGCAATAGAGCTCCCGGCATGCACAGTTGGAAAATCTTTGGCCTGGATGATCTTTGAAGTCTTTTCTATTTGGTAGGTATGGCTGAAACAGTAATGCTCATCACATGTACTCTTTGTACCCTACATTCCTCAGCACCTTGCAGCTAGGTTTTGCAATGTAAATAGTTCTGGCCAATGTGGGCAGACATGATTTGTCATTATTGAGTCGAGATGTGAAAACTCATGTGATTCTTGTAAAATACAACAAATCTTTGCGAGTTTATATTCAGAGAGCTTAGCCTGTTGATTTCCTTATCCTTTGTTCTGAAACTCAACTTTCTTATTCTCCCATACCCCTAGTTACCATAAACAGCTTACCCCCTTCCCATCAGCTCTAATCAATAACTCACATCTGTTCCCTTGGTTACCTGTACCCATTGTTCCCCCCAAAACTGCATGTCTCACATGCACTACCTCTGTACCTCACGTCCCCCTCCCCTTCTATATTTAGGAAAATATGTACAAGTAGCCAATCGGGTCAGCTCAGATTGTGCAGGAGTCTCACAGAGATAGGGACTGCATTAAGGATAAAACCCCCCTGGTCTCCTTTGTTCTCTTGCAATCTAGATTAACGCAGGTAGCACCCTTCTACAGAAGTAAATTGCCTTGCTGAGAGAATTAAACTTTTACCTGAGTGCTGGTTTTACTTTGTGTCACTGAGCACTTATTCCTAGGGCATTTTTATATCCAACATTCTTCATACTTTTTTGCCTTGCTGCAGTGACAAAAGAGGCTGCCTTTTGCATGGGGTGTAGCTATGAGAAGATGAACTCTCTGTCAGCCTGGGTCCTTGAATGACAATGTGGAGCAGAGATGTTTATGGTGCCACTATGTAGACATACAGTATAATTGAAAAATAACCCTTTGTCGTGGTAAGCCATTGGGATTTGGAGATTAATTTGCATGCTGAAATGAAGCCAGCCTATGTTGACTAAGGAGAAAGGTAAGAAGAATAAAATTAGGAGAACAAGATCGAACTTTCCTTCAAGTTAGGGCTTATTCAGCCATCTGTGCATTGTGGAACTATCTTTCTACTGGGTTATATGATTAGACAAACCAGACAGTTCCCATACTGGTTTATTTAAATGAAATTCAATCAAAAAGAGTCTCCTGAATAATAAATAGAAATGCTTTGAATATAATTCAATTTTTAAACAAAATCCTTTCCCCAAGTAAGGGTCCATACATTTCTACAGAATCCTATACCTTGGAGATAGAATGTTAGAGCTATCAAGGCATCTTTGGAGAGGAGGGCATCAGAACAGACTGGAGCAGAGGCTGCTTTCACATTGTAATGCAGGACTTCCTTCCTGAGGGTTTTCTCTGTTTCCTCCCACAAGGGCACTGTGCCAACTGAGGATCATTATTAGTAGGTACAAATACTCCAGCTCCTACCTGGGGATTAGTGGGAAGTAGAGGTAACTCTTAGTTGCATATTCTACAATGAATCCTACAGGATTAAGCTCCAGTTACTCAAAGGGTTAACTGGCATATAACTGGCTGCCTTTCTTTCTCTGTTCCACTCCCTTTTTCCTTACTGTTTCCCACTGCCCCCACCCCCCCATGGTATCACATATCAATAAACCACTGCACATGAACCCTTATCCCATGATTTTGGGGGAACCCAAACCAAGACAAAAGCCATTTAGCCCAGTCACTCCGTCTTCCATAGGTCCAACCAGTCCCTCCAGGAAATTTCTAAATGACATGAATTCATTGGATAAGTGATAATATCAAGTATTTGGATGGGCTTTTTTTTAATGGACATCACAAAACAGTTCAGAGTTTCTAATCAGAATTCAGTTAAATCCACTATGGAACTGTAGCAGTGCCTCCTACTGGGTTTTGCTGTTAAGAGATTGCTAAAACTCATCTCCCACTTACTAAAACAAAAGTCTTAAATGAATGCACCTTGTTTTTATGCTGAATCTCCCATTTCCATTTGTTCACAAGTGCAACAGTATTGTCACATGACCATTGCCCCTAAGGTATTCCTGGTTTACTGGGTAAAGATTGATCAGTGTTCTTTGGAGAGTGTTGGACTGTAGAACAGAAAATGCTAATGGATACAAAGAAAAGTGATTGGTGCTCCAAGGGGTATAATGTCAAATAGATTTGTGTATTGGAAGCATTTGAGGGAGTGAAATGGGAAAAATGATGCTGATCATCTCAGAGTGTAATGTCTGATTTCAGGAATGGCACAGCAAAAAGAATAAATTACAAGGTATGGCCACAGAAGGAAGTGGCTAAAACGAAGTGAGAACAATGGAGGAAAGATGGCAGAGAAGTATGTAGCCTTCAGAGGAGGGTTGTATTTCTAATCCCTGTTAGTAATGAACTTCATGTTTCTAAATGTGCACTTGGTCTTTATTGATTTCTCAAAAAATGTTACCACTCTCTTTTTTTTTTTTCTGCCAATACACTCGCTCCTCATCTTGGCTCCTTGGCTCCATAACTTTAGGAGTCTCATTTCCCTCTTTTCTTTTCCCATATTCTTTGCAAATACCTCCTTTTAAAATATTGGTGCTCCATGGGTGTAAGTCCTACATTCTCAGTAGTTCTTGGTCAGCCTTTTTCTCTGGATGAGTATATCTATTCTCATGATATTAATTCCCATCTGTATGCTGACAGGTCCCAAACCAATATCTCTAGCCCAGACTTATTTCCTGAGCTCCTTCAGTTGGATACCTCAGGGACACCTCAAACCCAACGTGTTTGAAGCAGAATTTTTCACAACTCCAACCTCCCACCTAAAACCCACAAAACACTTTCTATTTGACTTTTCTCTATCTCAATAAATGGCAATACTGGGATCCAAGCTTTATGAAGCCAGATACTTTTATATGTTTTTGTCTACTGAAATATCCCCCATAGAATGATGCCCTAAAAAAAGAGTAGTTATTAAAAACTATTTGAATGAATGAATACTTGACTCTTCCATCCTCTATAAAATCAACTAAAAAGTCCAGTTTAGCTCTGGCTTATTAGTTGCTTGCCAAATTTCTGTCCACTTCATCACAGTGCAAAAATATAGGAGAAGTCCAATAATAGGAAATAAGTTTATCACATCATTATTAGCAGCAACTAAATTTCATATTGATATATATGACTTTAGATTGGGGAACAATTCATACTCTGTGACTGAAAAATGTAAATATTATGGAAAAGGGAATAATATATAATAGTGCATTTTTCAAAGGAGCATTGACTATTTCAAATATAGGATATTTTTAGTACATACATACATAACTATATATGTTTAATGTACAAAGAAGTGACTAGAAAAAATATGGCAAAATATTAATACTGATTTTCCTTAGAATAATGGTTTTTTAAAAATTTTTTTCTTTATACGCTTGGCTCTTTATCAAGTTGTCTACAAATATGCATGCTTCACTTTTATAACCAGAAAAAAAAATCTAAAATATTTATATGCAATAAAATCAAGGTTAAGCATTTGGTTCTTATCCTTTTTTGGGGTGGGGTGGGCTGGGGACAGGATCTTGCTCTGTCACGCAGGCTGAAGTGCAGTAGCATGATTATGGCTCACTGCAGCCTTGACCTCCCCGGGCTCAAGTGAACCTCCTACCTCAGCCTCCCGAGTAGCTGGGACTGCAGGTATGTGCCATCATGCCTGGCTAATTTTTTGTATTTTTTGTAGAAATGGAGTTTTACCATATTGCCCAGGCTGGTCTTGAACTCCTGGGCTCAAGCAATCTGTCTGCCTCAGCCTCCCAAAGTGTTGGGGTTAAAAGCATGAGCCACCGCATCCAGCCTCTTTTTTTCATATTTTGAATTTTTCACAGTTTTATTATTCAGTTAATTTTACTAAAAATATTTTCTTTTGATTTCTAATAATGAAGTCAAATGTTTATTTTTTTAATAGAACTGCAAAAAAAAATAAAATGGATTTATGTCCTGTGTCTCATTATTTTTTAAGTACTAATATACAATGGAATATAACATTATTTTATGTAACTACTTACAAAAAATCTGGGCCCTAGATGCTTCTGTAAAGAATACAGAGTCAATAGAACAATATTGTTTTTTATATTAATGAAGGTATGGATAAAATACCCTCATCTTGAGTTTTAATTGCCATTTATAAGCTTTATGGTTCTTCAGCAAGTAAATCTATAAATTGCAAAGTAGTAGTACCCATCACAATAAGAACACATTTCTCTCTCTCCACAGATATAGAAATATGACTAAATGTGCTATTATGAATGAGGATTGTTATATACATATAACCTGCTCTGAGAAAGGACTTTTTGAAAGAGAAAGGTAAAAACATGATTATGAAAAATTTAGAAAGATTATAAATATTCCTATATCTACAAAATATGAGTGTCCATAGCATCTTTAAATGTGACCCATGTTAAACATACATTTTGTTGTGAACTGAGAAAAGTTTATATCATCATTTCAAATAGCTTAGATTTCAGAGAATAATAGCACCTAGGAAGCAAAAGGCCATCTTTTGTTTCATCAGGGTTCAATATTAATTCAAAAGAGTGAATGGATTCTTTCTTGTTCTCTTCCCCAACCACGCACCAATTTAGCTATATATCTCAAGCAAGCAGAGTTTTACATAAGCCTTTTCATTGCTTCCCTCATGCTTTCCAACACACATTCAGTCACTCCCCTCTCCTATTTTGGGATAAGCAGTTGTGAAATTTTGCTGAAAATTTCTTACTGTGCCCTTGAGATTAATTCCCTCTGTTAAGTGAATACGGATGGAAATAATTAACCTTTCACTGGATTTTAATAGAAAAAAATGTATAATTTCAGTAGCACTAACTTACTTTATAGGCTATTACTTCTATTGTCTCCCTCCCATGTCTTCCCACATGTGACCATCTGGTTGGCTGAATGCAGCTGTTCATTTGTGTCATTTGCATGACTACAGGTCCAAAGAGCATAATAGGAGGCAAAGGAAATCATGCACATGTGGGAAGGGGAGAGCTGAGTTATGGACCCCAGGAGTTCTCATTTTGGATGATTTCAGAAAATGCATAGTATATCACTGCTGGGTGATGTGATTGTTAAATTGCTGTTCTGGCCTCAGAAACGGAGCCTGGGTGCAGCTATTGGTGTTTGGGAAAAGAAACATGTTTATGGTATTATATGTTCAAATGACAAGTGAGATTTAATATGCAGGAATACAATATCTGCCGCCTTTACTGCCCACCTACTCTGACCGTGGGAAATGAAATGTATACAATACGGTGCTCGACATTGAGTATCAGATACATAATCCCACCTTCTAGGGACTCTTGAGGATGTCTCTGCCATGATTTTTTTTTTTTTTTTTTGAGATGGAGTCTCGCTCTGTCACCCAGGCTGGAGTGCAATACCATGATCTCAGCTCACTGCAACCTCCCCCTCCAGAGTTCAAGCCATTCTTCTGCTTCAGCCTCCCAACTAGCTGGGACTACAGGCATGTGCCACCATGCCCAACTAATTTTTGTATTTTTAGTAGAGACGGGGTTGCACCCCATGTTGGCCAGGCTGGTCTCGAACTCCTGATCTCAAGTGATCTGCCTGCCTCGGCCTCCCAGAGTGCTGGGATTACAGGTGTGAGCCACTGTGCCTGGCCTGCCTATCATTCTATACCATAAGGACAGACTCTGGAGTTCAAACCCAGAAATCTGTGTTTTCACAAACTCTTCAGAAAATTCTGACACATACCCAAGTTTGAGAACCACTGGCAAAATCCTTCAGCCATTTTCTCCAGGTGATGTTTCTTTCTACTATTTTAGATCCAACTATGTTGTTTTTTGATATATTTTGTTTTTACTCTTTCATTCCTTTTTGTTTTTTTCCAGGTATCCAACAATTTTTATTGGACAATTGAATTATTTCTAACAATTGTTTTTCTACCCTGAATAACCTCCCCCCTTGAACTTTTTTCCAGGGGTGGGGTCACTTATTTTTATATTTTTTTCATTGATATATTATAGTTGTACATCTTTTTTGGATATATGTGATATTTTGATATCTGCATACAATGTGCAATGATCAAATCAGGGTAATTGGGGCATCTATCACCTCAAGCATTTATCTGTTCTTTGGGTTGAGAACGTTGCAATATTTATTTTTTAGCTATTTTGAAACATACATTAAATTATAAACTATAATTTTTCTATTGTAGTATCAAATACTAGAACTTGCTCCTTTCATTTAACTTTGTTTGACCTTTTAATCTATTTTAAACATCCCTTACATCATGGCCTCTTACTTCAACCCCCTAGAAACTCCCCAGTGTCAATTGGATGAAGTCCAATTGTCCTGTCCTGTTCTATAACACTCCACATGGTACAAGCTTCTGAAAGTAACTTATGAACTTATTTTTTTTCTTTCTTCACAATTTAATTCTCTGGTGAAATTTGTTTTCTTAATGTCTATACCATTCCTTGCACATATTTTTCATCTATGCTTTTGTTTACCCTCTTCTTCCAGGTCTAGATCATTCTTTTTTAACCCTTCTTGTGTTTTCTTTTCTTTCTTTCTTTCTTTCTTTTTTTTTTTTTTTGAGACAGAGTCTCACTCTGTCGCCCAGGCTGGAGTGCAGTGGTGCGATCTTGGCTCACTGCAAGCTCTGCCTCCCGGGTTCACGCCATTCTTCTGCCTCAGCCTCCCGAGAAGCTGGGACTACAGGTGCCTGCCACCACGCCCAGCTAATTTTTTGTATTTTAGTAGAGACAGGGTTTCACCGTGTTAGCCAGGATGGTCTTGATCTCCTGACCTCGTGATCCACCCGCCTCGGCCTCCCAAAGTACTGGGATTACAGGCATGAGTCACTGCACCTGGCCCCTTCTTGTGTTTTCAAATTCTAATCACTTCTCAGTTTTCACTTCTTTCAGGAAGACTTTCCCATCACCTCATTTACTTACTTACTTACTCATATACTTACTGTTCATTCCTTTCCTCTGACCACTGTGTGTACCATATCTTGTATTATACACATGTCCCCAGGGACAAAAAAAAATTTGATTTTGACGTCTTTGTGTCTTTTCACCCAATAGCTTACAAGGCAGACTGAAGTGTTCATAAACTGTAGTGGTCTTTGAATAATAGCTCCAAAGTTTTAAAAAATAGGTAGAATGCTTATCTTCAGTAAAACTGTTATTTAGATTGACATATTAGTGTTTACTTCTTGGTCACGATTCACTATCCTAACTGGAAATCACTCTGGTGATTTGGGATGAAGGTAACTATGCAATGAGAGGTCATTCTTCTGTAGAAGCAGAGGAGCTCCGATGGCCAGTGGCAGTGAATAGCTCTGAGGATGGAATTATTGAACCAAGATAAGAAAAACTGGCACCGGCTTCAGTTTCTTTCAATGTCAGAGAGTTGCAAGTTTTCTAGTGTCACAAAGATAATGTTCTAGTTTTCTGTCAATGATACAAAAAGAACAAGGTGGGGATGTGGGAGGAGGAAGAAAATCCATCTCTCTGCTTGCCTTTGCTACTACAGCAGAAAAGTATTTTGGAAAATGAGAAAATTACATCAACTATGTAAGTCAAATGATAAACAAAGTCCTTGTTGCAAATTCCAGATAAAGTTCTGATTTGCTATATGAGGTTGGTCAAGTAACGTTATGCTCTGATACTCAGAGACTTCATCTCTCAAATGAAGATTCGAATCCCTTTTCCTTGGGATTGTAAAAATTCAAGGAGATAATGGCTGTTCCTGGATCAGAAGTTGGTCAATTAAATCCTTGCCATTCTGGGGCTAGTACTGGGACAAGATGTGAAGTGTGGGGTGTTCATCATACCAAGGACAATGACTGCCTTTATTTCCTATGTCCTGCATCCCCCTTCTACTATTGGAGCTTTCAGGCCCAAAGGAACTATGAAGAGAAGAAAGTCAAATGCTCAAGCAGATATGAGGGAAATAGCATGGCTATACCTTTATTAGGAAAAATAGATGTTATCCTTGGGTTTCCCTGGATACAGAAATATAAACGTCCATTCACTTGTGGAAACTATGCTTGCATAATATCTCTAGATTTCCCGAGTTCCTGCCATGTGCCAGGCAACATGCTAGATGCACTCACATAGATCACTTCAACCTGGTCACAGCTCCATGATGTAAGTAGTCCAAAGAAGAAAAAAAATTCAAAGAAGGATATGTTGATTTCCCAATGACCAGATAGAGATATTTTTTACTCCGAAGATGTTGTTCTTTCTACTCTCCCAGGATGCCATTCCGAAGCCAGCATGACCTAAGAGAAGAAACCACACAGAAGAGGAGGTAAACTTATACTAACTATAAAAGTTTTGATCCAAGTGTCAGCTGCATTATGAAAGCCCCTGAGTTCCCTATTTTACTTGGGATAATCTACACAAAGACATATCAGTTAAGAATATTGAAGGGTGGAAATTAATAAGAATATAACATGTCCATGCCTAGCATAAAGTTGCATACAATTTTTAAGTAATGGAGCATCCACTCCTGTCTGATCTATATTCGAGACTCACTGGCACAGATTTATCAGTCTCACAAAACACTGGTTATTTTGCTCCTTCACTACTCCATTAGGTGTGCAGTTGTCTTGGGGCATCAGAAGTGAGTCCTTAAATGGTGGTTGGTCAACTAACAGGGAAGCATGAGAATGAGTATGAGACAGGTTCCCTACTCCATGCACTGGCCCTAAGCACTTAACATGGAGTCCCTCCTGCATGCTTCATTTGGTTCACGGGCTCCAGCATGATCCTGGCCTTAGAACATCATCAGAGATCCTGAAACATTTCTTTGTTCTTTTTCCTGTCTTGTCCTCATGGTCCTGCCAACCCTTGATATTTGTTTAAGGTTCTCATTAAAAGACATCCTTCATGCCTTTTCTCCTGCAAAGGAGCAGATTATCCTTTCTAGAAGAGATTGATGGCCTATTTAGAAAGACCCAATTGCTAGAAATATAGAGTGAGTTCTTTGTCCAGCTTGGAGAACAGGTGGGGCAAATCCCTGTTATTTGCTGTTGATGTTTCACCCCTCAAAAGCCTAACAAAAAGGTTTCTTGCTATAGCAATGAAAAATAAAATACAAGTGAAATTCTCAAGGCACTCCATAAGATAAGCCTTTGGCAGCATTCCCTCCTAAATTTATATTTCAACAGAGGTTATTTTTCCATATTAAAATGAACACAGGGAAATTATGAGAAGCAAGAGGAGAGGAAAAGCTGGAAGAATTAGTAAAATGAATCCAAAAGGAGAAATTTAGATCTCAGTTTAGCAGTATATCTCTGAAATTTTGTTCTGTCAGTGCTTAATTTATCTGTGCACTAATGAAGGTAAATACTTGCTACTCTAATCCTAAAATCTCAGTGTTTTAACATAGTAAAAGCAAATTTTTTTCCAACACATTAGCATCTCATATATATCAGCCTTTGGGGGCTAGTGGAGGGGCTGTACTGTTTCACACAGTCATTTGGGAACCTAGCTCTAGCTTGTAGCTTGCCATCTTTAAGAACTCAGGTTCTCCAATTCTTTGCTTTGGGCAAAATGAAAGAAAAGCACAATTGGAGACTATTTCAGGAAGCTTCTAGGGGTCAGGACTAAAAGGGGCATACTTTCTCCAACATTCCGTGGGTCAAAATTCAGACACATGGCTTCATCTGTCTCTAATGGAAGCTATAAATACAGCTTAGTTGTGTAAACACGAATTTTAAGAAGCAGGATTTGGAGAAAACCAGCATTGTTTGGTAACAGTTTGGGACCAGAGCTAGGAATGGCTTTCCCCACTAGCAGTATTTCTGGCTAAGGGAGGAGTGTCCAACCAAGCGTTGGGAGTCTCTGGTTAGCCTTTTTAAACATTTAAACTGCATATGGTAAAAGTAAATTTGACCTTCTTTTGTACTGTGTACAAATTCACAAAATATACTAGTAATTAATTTTTTGAATATAGGCGAAGAGGTTTTATGTACTAGTTTAAATTTTAAATTGATGCTGCCATGAAAACATTTCATAGGTGTCTATATTTCTGCTGGCTTAAAATTTAAAACATATTTTAAAAATCACAATCTGTAATGTACCTGAAATAAAATTTTGAGCAGAAAATAACCCCAAAATTGGTGTGTTATTTTCTTCCAAAAGCTTTCCCTTAAGTAGAAATAGAAAGGGTTACTGTAGGATTAGCATGGCAAGTAAAAAAAATTCTTTCAGCAACACATACATACTTCGATTAAAACACACATAATGGCAAATACTTAATAATTGATTATAGATCAACATTGGGCAATAGAGTTGTTGTAATTTCCCCACACTCCTCTGTCATTACAATGCACTGAAATAAAAAACATTATTAACACCAAGATAAATTACATGTGCAGAGTTTAACTAGAAAAATACAAACCAGTTCCGGTACCTACACTTAGAGAATTGGTTATACAGGTGATGGAGGAATTTAAAATGCAAATAAGACACAATAGAGCAATCTAAGGTATTTAAACAGCAGGAAACCACTCCTAGTATGAGGCTGGAGAGATAAAGGAAGGAGGTAGTGTTCCCTGGCATAGGGGCTGGGGTTACTGAGTGGAAGCCAGAAGTATAGCAGACGTGTCCTGCTGGAAGTGGCAATGTGGAGATTATGAAGGTGCTGGATATGAAGGATATGAAGGAACTGGCCCTGTGGAGAGTATAAAACCAGTGTCTAAAAGTCTGCTGGCAGAGAAGAAGAGAAAGAAATACTGGGTTTCTTCTCTCCTTACCCCTCACCTCCCACAAGCTTCTGCCTGTGTCTACCATTGACCAAACACAGCCAAAGTGTGGCTGATAGAAAGGAAAATGCTTGGTGCCTGCTCTTCCTCTGATAACACAGAGGAACAGAGAGTAAAGAGCAATGCCTCCAAAACAAGTACACCCAGCATCATCAAATGCAATGAATGCACCAAGGCAGATCATCATATGTGCTTTATATTCACCATTGATTTCTCTTATTCAGAGCAAATGAATGATAGCCTCTCTCCATGTAGCTTCTTCAAGAGTACCTACAAGTTCAGAATAATTCCAAAGCCTTTGAGTCATGTCTTTGAGTAAAACTAAGGTTTGGTTTTAATAAATTGCTACCTAAGTTTCCCAAACACATGTTGGAAGTTTGACTTTTAGAATTGTGTTCTTGCTAGAAAAAAATTAAAAAAAAAAAAAAAAACTAAAATAGTTGGGAAAATGCATCTAGAATTCACACCTAGAAGATCCTCTCCAAAAATATCCAAGAGATGAACATAGGAAGGAGATTGTGTACCTTGAGAATCTGAGTGGCAAATACTTTAAACTAAATGTCAAACTGACAAAACAGGTTGATAAACCCTGGGAATTCATTCCCCAGTCAACAAGCAAGAATTACACAAATAAATTCCCACACTTCCTACACTTCTCTAAAAATCTATAACCTTTCTTTAGAGTTAGTTCAAAATAATGCAGATAACCTCAAAGATAAATAATTTGAGACACGCTGCTTTTTGAAAGGTGATAGAAATGAAACGAAAGTAGCAGAAATAAAAAGAGTTGGGCACAGGGAGAATCTCAGGGCAGTAATGAAAATGGCATATTTTCAACCCAGTAGTGCCAAACCTTATTAAAGAAATGTCTGGAAACATGTAAAATGTTTTAATTATTCATAAAGATAATGAGAGTTCCAACAACTTTAGCCAAATGGATGTCACCAGAACTCTCTAAGACTGGTGTCTAACATGTATTTTGTCTGTGAAAAGCTATTATGTTTTTTTTTTCCAGAATGAATTACAGTCGAATAGAAAGAGCCAGAATTATGTAGCCCAAACAACCTAATATGAGGCTGACTTAGGTATCTACTAAATGTATGGCCTTGGAACAAAGCATTTTATCACAAGAACCCTCAGTTATTTCTTTAGTGAAAAGGAGATATTACTTCTCTTATGGTTTGTGATAGGAATTAGCAATAATGTTGTTAATGTTAATGTTGGTTGTGATTATCATCCTATTATTTGAGCATTTGTGCATAACACAAATTGATGAGGTAGCTTCCTTTAATATTATCATTTTTTCTTTTCTCATCAAGAAAGAGATTATAACTTGTTGGAGACTCCTTAAAAATGCAAACATCCTTGAGAGGAGTTACTTCTTTAAATAGTATCTGTGAATATGGTGGTTATTTTTAATACCCTTGCAAAGCTCAGTTGACAGTCACCAAAGAGCAAAATTGGGGCAGGTAGTTGGGTGGAAGGAGGACTTACAGAAAGCCTTAATTCACATTGAACATGAAACTGAGTACCTTGTTTTTGGATCCAGCTGACGATCAAGAGAAGCTCACTGTTTTACATATTAGCCTCTGTAACTCTGCTTTTCCTTTAGACCTAATTGAAATGCTTGTCAAAAATGCAGGCAACTAGACACCATGCTTAGGAGGTTAGAGCCCAGGAATCTGTATATTTATTAGGCAAGACAATTGACTCTGATTTTTGCAGCCTGGAACCTTACTTTGAAAAATCACTGCTTTACAGAAAATATAAGTTGCCAGGGAGGAGGGATTGACAGTGGTGAGTGGTCATCCCACACAGACTACAGCTCCTTAAAAGTTTTGCTAAGCTTCTTGATTCTGCCTTATTTTGTTGCCAAACAAACAAGATGAGGCTGAGAGTAACCCAAAGGGTTTTATGGCTTGATGCCATAGCTTTGAGTTCAGGAAATCCTTTAAATGCCAGACCCTGTTGTTGAGGAGAGGGGAGTGGTATCTATAATTACATATTTAGAATTGCATTTGGCATGATTAAAAAAATAGTCACTCTTTGCAAAGTATAGGGAATTTATCAATGCAGGTAGAGGGCCAAGAACCCACATTACCAGGGAATGGACAGTCCTCATGTTGGCAGAGATGGAGGGTGGGCAGACTAGTATGACCCTGACTCACATTTCAGAATAGTAATTGTGCTTCTCCTTTGCCACTTGACCTTGACCTTTTCTTGCCATGTTTTATTTTCTGTCTTCTGTCTGCTATGTTTTCTACTCACCACATCTACCACCCTTTCTTCTTACTCGTCAATGATTTGAGTTGGCCTGTGGCTAAAAAGGGCACTCACCCACCCTACATATCCCAGCCCAAATGTTAAAGAAGTGACTTATTCCCAGGTTCTATAATGATTCTACAATGAGTAATAATAATGACAAAAATCATCATTGCTTTGTTAATACTCCTGCCACTACTAGGAATACAAAAAGTAAATGCAAAGGTATGCTAGAAAAACTAAAATTAATTTTTAAAAATGTCCTTATGGTTATCTATGTTATTTCCATTAAAAATACTTTAAAACATATAGTTTCATTGTTACAACAGTATTTTTCAGGGCCAAGATGATGAACCATCAGTAAATTCATTCCAGATTCAAAAGGAGAACCCACTAGTAGTTTGCTCCTCCCCCTGTAACATCTTACTGTGACAGAAATAAACTCAAATTGCCAAATTGCAGAGTAGATATGCAAGCTTCCTTTGCTGGTAGAAGTCTGTGAAATGTGTTCCTCGGGCTCTTTGGATTTCTGAACATGAAATTGAGTACCTTGTTCTTGGATCCAGCTGACGATCAAGAGAAGCTCACTGTTTTACATTTTAGCCTTTGTAACTCTGTTTTTCCTTTAGACCTAGGTGATTTATGAAGCTGATAACAGACCGTTAGAACCAGGAAAGGGCCAAGGCTGAAGTCTTTATTTAATCTGATTTCATGGGAAGTCCCCTTTTTCTTTTGGATCATAGGTACTGTGAAGTATAAAACTTGAGCCGTATGTCAGTTTCAGTTGAGGCAGTTTAATAATTTTACATACCATGATCAGTTTCACAACTGATTCTCTTCCTTGTTCCAAATCTGGGGAAATGGTAAATTTACTGACTCTGGATCTCAGTAAATAAGAAGCAAATATAGAAAATACACCCTGAGGCACGGACTCTTCTATTAAATATATGATACTATTTGTTAAAATCCTTAAATATGGTTATTGGCTTTTAAAAATTAATTGCCTTTTTTAAAAAACAAATTTAGATTTACAGAAAAATTTAGATTATAGTACAGAGAGTTCCCATATTCCATCCCCTCTCCTCCACACAGTTTCCACAGTTAACATCTTGCTTTGGAGCAGTGTATTAGTTATGATTAGTAAACCAATATTAATACATCATTATTAACTGAAGTCTACAGCTTATTGTAAGGTTTACTCTGTGTTTTACAGTTCTATGAGTTTTGACAAATGAATAAAGACATGCATCCACTATTGCAGCATCATACAGAACAGCTCATCACCCTAAAAATCTATCATATGTCACCTACTCATTCCTCTCCACTTCCCTCTGCCTGTTTTCGTCCTGGCAACCACTGATCTTTTCATTATTCCAGAGTTTTGGCTTTTCAGACCATTGGAATCATATAGTATGCAGCCTTTTTTGACTGGCTTATTTCATTTAGTAATGTGTATTTAAGTTTCCTCTCTGTCTTCTCATGGCCTTTTCATTTTTCACTGAATATTTTATTGTATGGATGTACCACAGTTTATTTTTCTACTGAAGAAAATCTTGAATGCTTACAGTATTTGGAGACTACTCATAAAACTACTATAAACATTTATGAGCAGGTTTTTTTTTTTTGGACATAAGTTTTCAGCTTAATTGAGTAAATCCTTGGGAGCGTAACTGCTGGATTGTATAGTAAGACTATGTAAGCTTTGTAGAAAGCTGCCAAACTGTCTTCCAAGGTGGCTCTACCATTTTTTCATTCCTACCAGCAATAAATGAGAGTTTCTGTTGTTTCACAACTTCACCATCATTTGGTGGTGGTGTTTTGGGGATTTTACTCATTCAAATAGGTGTGCAGTGGTGTCTTATTTTAATTTGCAATTCCCTGATGACATGATGTTGAACATCTTTTAGTATGCTTATTTGCCAGGATATCTATATATATCTTCTTTGGTGAGGTGTTAGTTGAGATCTTTGGTCCATTTTTTAAATTTGACTGTTTATTTTCTTACTGCTGAGTTATAAGAGTTCTTTGTATATTTTGAACAAAAGTTCTTTATCAATTACATGTTTTACAAATATTTTCTCCCAATGTGTGTTTTTCTTCTCATTCCCTTAACAGTGTCTTTTGCAGGGAAGAAGTTTTTATTTTTAATAAAGTCCATGTATCAGCTTTTTATTTCATGGATTCTGCTTTTGGTGTTATATTTAAAAGCTCATCACCAAACCCATGGTCACCTAGATTTCTTCTGTTATCTTTTGGTATTTTTAAAGTTTTGCAGTTGGCATTTGGATCTATGATCCATTTTCAGTAAACTGTGGAATATCTGAAATCTGTCTAGATTATTGTTTTATATAGAATGTCCAATTGTTCTAGAACCATTTGTTCAATGACTATCTTTTATCCATTGAACTGCCTTTGTTCTTTTGTTAACTATGAAAGATTGGTTGAAATAGTAAATTTCCTGACTCTGATTCTGAGTACAAAAGTAATTGGTTAAACCACATACAGAAAATCTATACTGAAACATGCCTTAGCATATTAAATATTTGGTAATGTTTGTTAAGATCCTTAAACTCAAACACAGACATTAACTTTCCTGTTTCATCACAGACATAAATATTTCACTGTGGCTTGGGTTCTAATAACGAAGCAATCATTTATTGAGTATGAGATGCTAAGCTCGCTCTCTCTATATATATTCATTTAATCCTCACAAAACCCTTATGAGGTGTTATCAATATCCACATGGAGCATATCATAGAATGGTGGCTTACAGAAGTTAAATACCTTGGCCATGGTCATCCAGCTGGTATATGGCAGAGCCAGGATGGGAAGTCACCCGGTGATTCCAGGAGCAAAGATCTTAAGCACCTTTTGCTATTTTCTTCATGTTCTCCTTTAAAACTTAAGAGTCCTCACCTCGATTGGCTTCCACTTCAGGATTGTGGTGAAATGACTGCTGCAGTTCTGGGTCTCACATCTCTTCCAGGAAATTTAAAAATGAAAATCAATGGAACTTTTTCTTAGAGAACCTCTTATACTTCCCCTTTCATTTTGGTTGTTTGTGCATTCCTAAAACAACTCCAATGAGCTGGGGAGTGATGAAAGGTGATTGACTTTGCCATATATTGTTGATCAATTGCTGTTGAGGGAATTAAAATTATCCGTAGAAGTATAAGGCCCCTTGAGCTGGGGATGGTCAGGTTTCCTTGCATGGGATGGTGATGATGAGAAGACACCTATTTGGAAATGGGCTAGGATCTGAGTAGAAAGCCAAGAATTTCCCTTATACCTGTTTGTATACTTTCCTAATCACGTTGCACCTTCCAGCCTCATCTCCTGTGTACTTTCCTTAATTTCACTTAAATTGGATGATCACTGTTTCTAATTATGCTCATGATAAGCCCCCTCTGTGCCTTTGCTACTTTGTAGAGGCATTATACTTTTGAGTCAAAGACAGCTGGTTTCAAATTCTAGCTCTATTCACCCAGAGTGAGTAACTTACCCTCCCCCATCCTCAGTTCACTCCATTGCAAAAATAGAAATAATAGCTATCTCATAGAGTTACAACAACTATAAATTAAAAGAAGAACTTATCACAATGTCTGTGGCGAGGAAAAATAAATGGTTCCTTGAAATACATCCTTGCTAATACCTCCTTGCTAATAGCACATAATTGTCTTCTGGCTTCATCTCCATCTTATCTTTGTCAAGACTTGAAAAATAACCAATGTGTGAGAAGGGGGAAACATGGAGTAAAAGCTTTTTTTCCCTAAAAGTTTCATTTTATAAGTTGGAAAAATAAACTTCCATAAAGTATGTTCGGAATCCTTGCCATGAACATGGAGCAAGGAAAGGAGCCAGCCTCTTATGTTACCTTCTGTTCCTCACAAAAGTGACTCCTGTTGCCTGCAAAGCCTGAATTTCCCTCCCCTGCCATTGACATCTGGCTGATTCCTCTATTTCTTGATAAAAATGTCACCTCTTCAGAGAAGATATTGATGATCCTTCAATCTTTCAAGCTCATTAAGTCTTCTGTCATTGGTTCAGACAACACTCCATCCTTCTCCTCTTGTAGCCCTCACCACATGTGTGATTATAGGTTCTCTCTTTGTCTTCTTTCCTGACTTGTGATCTCTCGAGGACCCAGATGGCTTTATCGCCTTCACTGCCAAAGCCTAGTGCCTAGTATGGTCTCTGGCACACACACAGGCACTTAAACATAGCTCTTAGTTAAGTAAATGAACAATTGGAACCCGGCCTGAAAGGTGACAATTCTCAGAATCCAGAAAGCTAGATAGACTTATTTGTTTGCTGCATATGCCTAGAAAAGAGTAAGAAAAATCAGCAGAAATAAAATATTTCTAAAACAACACATAGATCTACTTATTGCCTTGTGGAGTATTAAAGGTCCAAACTGTTCTGTGAAAAGTAAAATGATAACTGCATTGGGTAAGTTTTGTTTCCAGTTGACAGACACATTCTTGTATAAGTGTCATATAATTCTTATTGAATCAAATAATATTTTACACATGCAAAAAAATGGAGCAATAAGAAAATGGAGTATAAGAAAAAATGGAGGTAGAAATGGTGAAAAAAGTAATTAAAATTAAAGGATGTGAGGCAAAATTCCCTGAAACATCTTTTTTTTTTTTTTTTTTTTTAATTATACTTTAGGTTTTAGGGTACATGTGCACAATGTGCAGGTTTGTTACATATGTATCCATGTGCCATGTTGGTTTGCTGCACCCATTAACTCGTCATTTAGCATTAGGTATATCTCCTAATGCTCTCCCGCCCCCCTCCCCCCACCCCACAACAGTCCCCGGAGTGTGATGTTCCCCTTCCTGTGTCCATGAGTTCTCATTGTTCAATTCCCACCTATGAGTGAGAACGTGCGGTGTTTGGTTTTTTGTCCTTGCCATAGTTTACTGAGAATGATGTTTTCCAGTTTCATCCATGTCCCTACAAAGGACATGAACTCATCATTTTTTATGGCTGCATAGTATTCTATGGTGTATATGTGTCACATTTTCTTAATCCAGTCTATCGTTGTTGGACATTTGGGTTGGTTCCAACTCTTTGCTATCGTGAATAGTGCCGCAATAAACATACGTGTGCATGTGTCTTTATAGCAGCATGATTTATAGTCCTTTGGGTATATACCCAGTAATGGGATGGCTGGGTCAAATGGTATTTCTAGTTCTAGATCCCTGAGGAATCGCCACACTGATTTCCACAATGGTTGAACTAGTTTACAGTCCCACCAACAGTGTGAAAGTGTTCCTATTTCTCCACATCCTCTCCAGCACCTGTTGTTTCCTGACTTTTTAATGATGGCCATTCCAACTGGTGTGAGATGGTATCTCACTGTGGTTTGGATTTGCATTTCTCTGATGGCCAGTGATGATGAGCATTTTTTCATGTGTTTTTTGGCTGCATAAATGTCTTCTTTTGAGAAGTGTCTGTTCATGTCCTTTGCCCACTTTTTGATGGGGTTGTTTGTTTTTTTCTTGTAAATTTGTTGGAGTTCATTGTAGATTCTGGATATTAGCCCTTTGTCAGATGAGTAGGTTGCAAAAATTTTCTCCCATTTTGTAGGTTGCCTGTTCACTCTGATGGTAGTTTCTTTTGCTGTGCAGAAGCTCTTTAGTTGAATTAGATCCCATTTGTCAATTTTGGCTTTTGTTGCCATTGCTTTTGGTGTTTTAGACATGAAGTCCTTGCCCACGCCTATGTCCTGAATGGTATTGCCTAGGTTTTCTTGTAGGATTTTAATGGTTTTAGGTCTAACATATAAGTCTTTAATCCATCTTGAATTAATTTTTGTATAAGGTGTAAGGAAGGGATCCAGTTTCAGCTTTCTACATATGGCTAGCCAGTTTTCCCAGCACCATTTATTAAATAGGGAATCCTTTCCCCATTGCTTGTTTTTGTCAGGTTTGTCAAAGATCAGATAGTTGTAGATATGCGGCATTATTTCTGAGGGCTCTGTTCTGTTCCATTGATCTATGTCTCTGTTGTGGTACCAGTACCATGCTGTTTTGGTTACTGTAGCCTTGTAGTATAGTTTGAAGTCAGGTAGTGTGATGCCTCCAGCTTTGTTCTTTTGGCTTAGGATTGATTTGGCGATGCGGGCTCTTTTTTGGTTCCATATGAACTTTAAAGTAGTTTTTCCAATTCTGTGAGGAAAGTCATTGGTAGCTTGATGGGGATGGCATTGAATCTATAAATTACCTTGGGCAGTATGGCCATTTTCACAATATTGATTCTTCCAACCCATGAGCATGGAATGTTCTTCCATTTGTTTGTATCCTCTTTTCTTTCATTGAGCAGTGGTTTGTAGTTCTCCTTGAAGAGGTCCTTCACATCCCTTGTAAGTTGAATTCCTAGGTATTTTATTCTCTTTGAAGTAATTGTGAATGGGAGTTCACTCATGATTTGGCTCTCTGTTTGTCTGTGATTGGTGTACAAGAATGCTTGTGATTTTTGTACATTGATTTTGTATCCTGAGACTTTGCTGAAGTTGCTAATCAGCTTAAGGAGATTTTGGGCTGAGACAATGGGGTTTTCTAGATATACAATCATGTCATCTGCAAACAGGGACAGTTTGACTTCCTCTTTTCCTAATTGAATACTCTTTATTTCCTTCTCCTGCCTGATTGCCCTGGCCAGAACTTCCAACACTATGTTGAATAGGAGTGGTGAGAGAGGGCATCCCTGTCTTGTGCCAGTTTTCAAAGGGAACGCTTCCAGTTTTTGCCCATTCAGTATGATATTGGCTGTGGGTTTGTCATAGATAGCTCTTATTATTTTGAGATACGTCCCATCAATACCTAATTTATTGAGAGTTTTTAGCATGAAGGGTTGTTGAATTTTGTCAAAGGCCTTTTCTGCATCTATTGAGATAATCATGTAGTTTTTGTCTTTGGTTCTGTCCCTGAAACATCTTTAAAATCCCACAGAATATTACAAAGAAAATGTTTAGAATGACTTAAACACAAATAAGGTGTCTGATCTCATTAATATGTTAATCACATTAGACAATGATTTTTTTGTGTATATTGAAAAATAATGCATAAGATTTGTTGATTTATTTTCACTGGTTCCTGAAAGACAGCATTGAAATTAAACACTTCAAATAACAACTTAAATGTTCCAAACACAGTTCTTTGCAAACTTGGAAAAAACCAAATATAGTACAGTGTACTGCTGCATGAATTCTGGCATTTTTCAATTCTCCTTGAAATGGGAAGGAATATACATACTCTAAGGTGATTATCATCAAGATATCCATGAAAGGTGATTAGTATAAAGTTTGTATTTTAAAAAGTTGAAGCCTGGGAGAAATGTATTTAGAGAACATTTATAATGGGAGGAGAATGGTGTAGAATACAGGATTGGAATTCAGATTTTCCTAGGTTTAAGTTCTAATTTCCAGTCAGCTATTTAATTGCTATTTAATCACTTTGACATTGTTTTTAAAACTACTTGATAAGGATAATAATTATAATAAAAACTCCTATTATTTTTGTTTGACTCAGAAGTAATATACACCAACCATCTGACACATACATAATGGCACAATAAATAGTGAGTTTAATTTTATTGTGTAGAATAAGAAGCCACTTCTTGTCAACAAGACAATAGGCTGCTTCCCTAACATGAAATCAAGTTCATTTCAACACTGAAGTTGAAACCACCAACAATTACAAATACTCAGGTAAAGAGCAATATGTTTGGCCAATGTCATACAAAGAAACAGCCCTTGTCTATTACAAATTGCATTTATCATAAATCTTGCTGACAGCTTTGGTAAGACGGCCTCAAAAGGAAAATATTTGCGAAACTAGGAAATGCTCTGAGGGCTCAAAGGAGAAAAAGACACTAGTGCCAGCAAAAATACCTGTAAGAAAGCTTTGTTCTCAGTTGAACTTTTTTTTCTGTCAGTCGAAAAACCACCAGTTTCCTCCACCAAATGCAAAAACCAGTAGAGGAAACAGAACTGATGGGTAAGTTCGAAGCCAGATTTCTTTAAGCCTGTGACGGCAGGTAGAGTCAGGGATAAAGATTGCTTCTTCAAGTGATCTGATTTCTTGAACTTAATTTCACAGTCTATCAGTTACCTGAGAGACATTATTTTCTTCAGCTTGGTCAAGTCAAAAGCAAGATTTCACAGATATAAATAAAGAGAGGGAGTAATGTCGTCTTTCAGGGGAATATTATCCCCTAGAGACACGAACCAACTTCTTATAGCTGTTTTTACCTCTGATGTTTCCCGAAAGGTTGGTTAAACCATGCAATACTTTTAATAGCTCCAGCTTCCTCATGTGGAAAAAAAAAGCCCAATAATATCTTAAATGTACAAGTAAAGGACATTGCACCAGTGGATCAAATGTCACCATAAGATGTACAATATTGGTGGTATTGTGTTATTGTTCTTAGGTATATTTTAATGCCTTTAACATACTTCTCTTGGATGATTTGGAAAACAGATCCTTTTAGCTAATAGAAACAAAATCAAAACAAATAATTTTCAGAAGCCTACAGTGGTAAATTTGTGGATTGCATACTATAAGAAGACTAGTGGAGGAAATTTTGATGTATTTACATATTAATTCATTTTTATATATTTATGTCTTCCCTTGTTCCACGGATGATTTAAGATGCCTAAAAACAACACAATGTGATTTTTAAAAATTAAAAATAACTCAGTGAGGAAATGAGGGCAAATAAAAGAAAGAAAGAAAAGACAGATTGACAATTAGTACAAAAGCTACTGGCCATGTGGTTTAGTATATGTGTTGTTTTGTCTATGATTCAGAAATAATTTTCAGTGAAACAGTTGCTCAAATGGCTATGGGCCAACAGAGATTTTACTTTTCAAAGACTGAGAAGAAATAAAGCGGTCCTGACCTGTTTCCCCTGGAAAGTACTTCTTGGACCTCACCATGATGGTAGGTGGCCCAGTCTATTTGGCTGAAGTTCCTGCATTTGACAGCCTGTATAGCCACAGCTTAATCACTGGTGAAACTTCGACAGAGGAAAAAGGGTGTTCTAGGTATAATGAAAGTTAAACTTTTTTCTCTGTTATTCTGTATACCCTGCATATGGTCATTACAGATAACGCCTGCCAGAAAAGCTTCACGAGCCTCCCAAGGCAAAATCATATCAGAAGGAAATAGCCTCAGCAATAATGTAAATAGCAGCTTTTATTGTAGATAGGACCACTTGAATCTACAGAGAGGATTTCCAAGGTCATGACTGTGTAGCTTTTCTCTCTCTCTAATTCTTACCTAGGGATCGTCTATGTCAAGAATGACAAATAGATTTTCATACTGAGTTACAGCTTAGCTCAATTGTTAATTGGTAGTTGATAGCTAACACTGTAGGTTGAGCAAGATTCTGTGCCTGAATCTGGCCTCAGTGGGAAAGACTAATGTGATCAATTAATGATATTGGCCAAGAGAGTGGGAATAAGAGTGGTGGCAAGTGCATTGAGCATATCTGGTTTCAAGAGTTTTCTGTTTTTTTAATTCTGATTATACCCCAGAGTTGTTGGAAATTGACCTTATGGTACCTATATTTCTTTCCTAAGACCTTTTTAGAAAGGGTAATGATGAGTCAAGAGTTTTCTCGACTCTATATAAGGAAAGACTGATGACTTTCCTCCATTCTGTGATTGCTTCCATGTGTATTTGTTGTTGCGAACAAAGTACCAATATGAACAACAGCATATTTCATATATTGAAAAAATTATCCAGTTTAAACAGAATTGATCCGGATTGCAGATGAAGAGCAAGAAAAGGGATCCATATCCAGGGTTATATATTTTCTGTCATTATATTACAAATCTTTTTCATTATATTAATTTGCTATTAAGCCAGAAATAGGCAGTTATGAAAATCTTTTGCTTCTAGTGTGTAGGTGGTTTCCAATTTTAGACTCTTCCTATTATGGATGGTAGAATGATTTCAAGTCCAACATAAGTCATGTTTGTCTTCTAAGATTCTGGAGGTATTACTTAATCCTCTAGGAATATGAAAAGTATTGTGGACATTATCATGATTGAAAGGGTAAACACAGATGTGTGTTGCCAGTGAATTTTTGAGCATGAATAGTGTGAGAACATCATCGATGGAATTCCAAGAACTTAAAATGCTGTGGGAAACTGGCTCCCAAAAAGTTACACAACATCTGACATGCAATTATCCTTCCACTAATCATTTCATGAAGAGTCAGTAGTGTTCATGAGGCTAGTTGGTTGCTTAAAAATGTTTAGAGGAGAACATTTAAAACTATAATGAAATTGTAACTGTAGACTGAAATTTGTAGCTGAAGATAATGATAGAATCCGGGCAGTTACCATTATTTTCATATACAAATGTGTATAGTGTATTGATCCATGACTGGAGTCATCTGTGATGCTGTAAAAGATCATAAAACTTGCTTAGAGAGCTAAGGCTTCCCAAAATTGGTAGGTGAATTTCTTTGTACTGATGTTGAATGTATTTACATTTTTATTATTAGAATAGAAATCTGTTTGGTAGGAAGCGAGCAGGTGTCTCTGAAGAGATATCACAGTGGGAAATGTTTATGGAATTTCCATACTTGGTTTCCACCCAATAGTACATATCTCATAACATTTCAGCTAAATTAGCACATTCATTTTTGTGTTATATGGGGGTGGGAAAGAACTAACCTTTTCTAGTTTTTGAAAATTAATCAGACATTTTTAGCTTTCATTTTCTTTTGAAATAAGAAATAAAAGTTGCAAATATGAACTTCCACCTTGGCAGGATTCAAAACTCATTCAGGCATGAAGAAAATCAATATCAAGTCAGGAGAAAAAGGAAATGAGAAGGCTCAATTATGAAGGTTTGAAATAAAACTCCCATGCACAATGAGTCCTATCTTTCCAAGGTCATCCCTGGTAGCTGCTGATCCCTACAAAGACACGAACATATGAATCAGGAAGTATAGTACAGCATGGTTGAGGAAACGCTCTCCGAGGGAGAGCTTCTACATGACCGCTGTGCTTTCAGAGAATCTCAGAGCCATCACTGATACCTCTAAGGCGGGTATTTAGAAGATGAAAGCTTGACCTGGTACTTGAGAAAAGCCACCTGACCAGGAATATGCACTATGTTATATGAATAAGAAGTAAATTTTTATTGTGTTAAGACATTCAATTTGGAATTTGTTAGTTTCAGCTGCTAGCATCATTTTAAATAACATGGACAATTCTTCTTATCTCCAGAAATTTTTCCAAAGTGTCTCAAAATAATAACAAATTGAGTAAAACGATATTCTTACTAGGTAAAGCCAGCTTTCAAGCAACTATTATAGACCCCAAATCCCTCCTCTAGAGAAATTATAGACGAGCCTCCAATTCCCCCACCTGTCACGTACTTCCACTAAAGGGTTCACAGGAAAGAATATACCCACCACAAAGGTGCCATATAGAATGGGTTTCCTAGCAAATAGGACCTGGAGATACTGTGATATAATAAGAAATATGTATGTGGATTCTGCCCCAGATTCCTGATACACAGAGTTCCTAAACCCCTTGTGTATAGGGGTGCTAGGATAATTTTTTGTTCTAATATTTGGTCTTTGACCCAGGTTCCTGACACAGAGCTCCTAAGACCTTTGTAATTTTCTGAGTGATAGGAGCATGTGGCACAGAGCTCCTACATTCCTTGGAATTTCCTGGGTGAGAGGAGTATCTTTTGTTTTCTGGTTGCCAGGGAACCAACAATGTGATTAGAAGATCGGAACCTTCAGCTCCTGTCCCCCACTCCCTGGACCTCTGAAGAGAGGAGAGGGGCTGATGGTTGAGTTGATCACCAATGCCAATGACTTAATCAATCATATCTGTGTAATTATGCCTCCACAAAATCCCAAAATGACTAATTTCAAAGAACTTCTCGGTTAGTGAAAATATTTGCATGCCAGGAGGCGCTCGCACTCCAACTCAACAGGTATGGAAAATCCTACACTCAGAGCTCTTCCAGGCCTTGCCCTATGTATCTCTTCATCTGGCTGTTCATCTGTATTCTTTATTATATCCTTTATTAATAAGCTGGTAAACATAAAGTGTTTCTCTGAGTTCTATGAGACACCACAGAAAATTAATTGAACTCAAAGGAGGGGACCATGCAGACTCCAATTTATAGCCAGTTGGTCAGAAGCATAGCTCAAAAACTGGGGCATACAACTGGCACCTTAAGTTTGGGCAGTTTTTTGGGACTGAGCCCTCAACCTGTGGGATCTGATGCAATCTCCAGGTAGCTGTGACAGTATTGAATTAAATTGGAAGACACCCAGCTGGTGTCCATTGCTTGGTGTGTGGGAAACACTCCACAGGTACCTGGTTACAGAAGTGTTAAGTGGGTGTGTGAGTAGAAAAAACACTATGTTTTTTCCTATCCATGTTATATTCCCAACTCAATTCTAGGTACTGCTTTTAGTTTTCTAATAAGCGAACAAAACAATGAGCGCCTTAACACTGAGTGCTACCTTAGGAAGGCTTAACTGACTTACAGGCCTAAGAAAGTCAAGATGCTTTATCTAAGGTAACAGGTTGTATATTAAGGTTCCTGGATATTTTGTTTATTTGCCTTTTTTGCATGGAGCATCAAAGCAATAAACAATTTTATGTCAGGCTAATAGTGTGGCTGGAACATGAAATTTATAGAAGTAGTAAAAGCAATGATTTATGTTCTAAACCAAAAGGGTAATCACGTGATCTAAGACTGGCAGAATCAAAAGTCAAAACTGCTGTCAGTCATCTGGAAGTTTTCAAATATTCAGACATTTGGCAGTAAGTAAACAAAAGGTTTGAATAAGTCATAACTTTTTCTTTAGCTTTTGAGAAAATTATTTTGGTATATACATTAAATATTAATTGAGATAATATATTTCACATATGCATTTTAAATTGTATAGTAATGTAGCACTACCACTATTTTAAAACCTTCAGTTATAGCTTTGGTAAGGTAACTATTCAAAATACACTTTAAATTTTTTGTTGCCTGTTAGATTCTGCCCGTATAAAATATCCTTCCAGAGATATGACAATAGAGTAATTTCACTGAAACATTTCCTATTTAATTTTTTCAAGAATATTCTGAACAACCATATGGAAATGTGAATTTTTCAACTAAGTGATGATTTTCTGCAGTCATTGAAAGCAAAATAGAAAAATGCAACTGTGAATCTAGACTCAGAGGTTAAAAATAAATCAGGTAGAGTCCTAAACAAATTAAGGCTGCCCTGGTTCATGCTCTGGCATTAGTGTTGCATATGAATTTTGCTAAAACACTTGCAAGTATTTGAATTTGTGGTCAACAGTTGTGAACAGGTTACATTGTCTTTAAATTCAAGATATTTTTAATTGCTCTGGGCCTGTATTATTAATAAGATCCATTAAAAGAAAAGATAGAATCCTTGAATTTATATTCTTTTTATCTTATGAGATTCCTAGATAAGCATCATAGGATTATTATGGTGGGGGAGAATTGGGAGGTTAACTTAATGGGGTTATAGCCTTTGCATCACATAAATAATAGTAATAATAAATAGTTAGCAAATATCAACCATTGGTCTTAGATGCTATTGCAGAATTCTTTTTACAGAAAGAAAACAAATTCCATATTTTTGAAAAAGCTTACAATCTAGTTAAGTTTTGAAAAGCCAACACCTTAAGGATTGATATAAAGCAAAATATTAAAAAGTGTTACAGGAATGCCAAAGAAGACTGGTATTAATGGGTAATATTAACTCCAAAAAAGCTGAGTATTTGAGGTTGATCTTAAAGAGTATGATGGGTATAAATTAGTGAAGAGTAGGGAGATAGAGTTCCAGAATACAGCAGGGTAAGAACAGGGTAGAAACACCAGTGAAAATTTGCATTTACACACTTTTTCTTGTAGGTGAGAATTTAATTTACCTCGAGAATGCAGCATCTAGGAATTGTGCTTTTTGTGCCTCTTTCAGATTTTTTAGTTCATAATTTTCCTCTGGCCCTGGTTGTAAGATATTTATGCTCGACTGTGTTCATTGTTTTTTGTGAACTTATAAAAATTGCTTTTTTATTAGTCTATAAAAGCCATGTTTGGAGACAGCCTAAAATAAAAATTAATGCAACTTATCACCCTACAGCATGGAACAGGTGCCTGTTTCAGTCTCTTATTTAAGCACCGCAGATGCGTTGAAACCTAATAAAAATTGCTCCCTGGCACATCAACCCTAACCAGAGAGTAAGAAGCTAAAAATCTGTGAATCGCCTACAACCAAAGGGAAGTCTTTTGAGAGCTGCATTGTTAAAACTCCGAGAACAGGTATGTTATGTCTAGAGGCATAAAATCTGGTCTTTGTGAAGAAACAAATGTTTATCACTTAGTAAATACTCTTCCTCCTTCATCACCTTGACTTTTTAAAACAATTAGTCCTTTTAATTGTGATATGGCTCTCTTTGGCTTTGAAATATATCTTGCTGGACAGAAAAGGAGGCTGCATTCTTTATGGTCCTAAAATAATAATTGCAAGTAGTAAGACATATGAGATGTGCTAGTTTAAGGCATGTTCAATAACTATCTCCCTATATCCATGAGGGTGATAGGAAATACAGAAAAATGAGCCAGTTTGGAAAATCATAACAATAACAGCAATAATGATTATTATTATATTACAAACACAAACACAGCACACAGCCCTGTGGATGTGATTGTTTCCCAGTGGATAGCTTGGGACTCCCAGTTCACTTCTGAATGTGCCCAGGGATGCTGTGCAGATGGCCAGTACTTGCAGTGTGAGCCAGCTCACTGGTACACAGAAAGCTGGAGTCTGAGAGGAGAGAGTAAAATCCAAAGTGTGTGTCCTAGACGTTCCCATCTAGCCTTCTCATGAGATAGGCCAACAGCCTTCAACAGGTGATGCTTCCTTCAGTAGCCCCACCTCCCTTGGCTCCTGTCCCTGACCTGGCTCAGGAGTCTTCATGGGAACAGCGTGCCCTTGTCTTCATCAAAAGTAGCCCTGCGGGGAGGAGGCTCAGAAGGAACTGGTAAGAAAATAGCACTCTAATGCTTTTTCCTCAGGGGTTCTCCAGATACATTCTCAAGGACATATTCATCTGCGAACGCGGATTTTTATTCCTGTGCCTCATTCTGTTGGAGCTGTAGGAAACCAAACTCTCTATCTGGTTAGTCTTTAGGAAAAGTATGCTGGCCCTCCCAGATGTGATAAGAAGCCAGTTAAAATGATCTGGGCATTAAGGCAGCCACAGTGGAAGAATTCTAGCTAAATAGATACCATCTGTACCCCCAGAGCAAGCACATCACATCCGGCTGCTGACCCGATTATCTTTGAGCTATGGCTCCTGTGGCTCGGTCCACAAGTCCATGCCTGGGGTTCCCAGAACACAGACCAACTGGTTGTGCAATGAAGACTTTATGAGAAACTTTGTTTTCTCTTTTCCTAAGGGCCTGAAATCAGCAAGCCAAAAAGCATTTTATCCTAATATAGAAAAGAATTAGACAGCAGATGCTTCTTCACAGCAGCCTGTGTGCTGGGGATAGAAAAAAAAAATGGCGTAGCCTTCTCTCTGGCAAGAGTTAGGACTGAATCATCATGGGAGTGTTTGTGGTAAAATTACATTTTTC
This sequence comes from Hylobates moloch, assembly GCF_009828535.3. NCBI lineage: Eukaryota > Metazoa > Chordata > Mammalia > Primates > Hylobatidae > Hylobates > Hylobates moloch. The sequence goes on along the minus strand of NW_026652295.1, from coordinate 18,447,784 downwards.
CTTTAGATAGTGGAATTATTATCACTGGGCTATAGACAGCTAGTCCAGAGTGACTTTGATGAGACATACTCTTTTTCACCACATAAAGAGTGTGCCTTTGGCTCCAAGGGAACAAAATATCCAAGAATATTGTCATGGGAGGAGAGCAGATAGGAGACCCTGGAAAAAAGTTGACTGAGATCAAGAAGGGAGGAGAGCCAGCAAAGTAATGAAGAGGATTTGTTTTCTTTTTGAACTAAGGATGGGGATTCGGTCATGTCTCCATAATCGTGTGAACACGAAAGGTCATCCCAATGAACAATGTTCCCAGTGGCCTCCATGAAGCAAACTACAAAATCAATTCTATATCATCTAACCAAAGACCACCACTAGGGACTAGGATGCCTTCTTAGGCTTGATGAGTGAAAATACATTTTTGTCTAGAGACTTATTCAGATCAGGAAGGAAAAGGAGAAAAGAGAATTATTGAGGAAGTTCCTCCAATATTGGACAATATTGGATTTCTCTCTCTTTTTTTTTTTTTGACAGGGCCTCACTGTTGCCCAGGCTGGAGTGCAGTGGCATGATCTGGGCTCACTGCAGCCTCCGCTTCCCAGGTTCAAGTGCTTCTCATACCTCAGCCTCCTGAATAGCTGGGACTATAGGTGCTTGCCATCACACCTGGCTAATTTTTGTATTTTTTGGTAGAGATGGGGTTTCACCATGTTGGTCAGACCAGTCTCGAACTCCTGGACTCAAGTGATCCTCCTGCCTCAGCCTCCCAAAGTACTGGGATTACAGATGTGAGCCACCATGCCTGGTGATTTTTTGCATTGTAATGCTTTAGATTTTCATCTATACCTGGCAGTTGCATAGATATCCAACTTGACTCCTTGCCTCTAGTGTCTTCTCTCATTTAATCAATTCTTCCAGTTGGCCTTTGTTTTATCTTTCTAAAAGATTAAATTTCCCGCTGCAATCCCTTCCCTTTGCTAGCTCCTCGTGAACTATCAAAGTCCAGCTTCTTCAACCTGAACATCATCTATAAAATATGGATACTCCCTGCCTCCTCCAATCCTACCTCCCAACAGTCCTCTGATCCAAGATGACTTTTTTCTCACTATTCCTGGAAGATATCTCCTCTTGCATTTCTATGTATTCAGTTGATTATGTTGTTCTCATCAAAAATGGGCACCTCCTTATATACATCTGCTTATCCAAATCTGTCCACTCCCCAAGCCCCTCCTTCAAGATCATCTTCAGTGCTCCTCCAGATGTGTCTTGCGTATCTCTGAATTTCTATAGCATCTAATGCTTATACTTTTGTAATTTTAGCACTCCATTTAGGCTTATTCAGATTTTTTTCCAACATTATTATGTATTTGTATAGAATATCTTCTCCATTGAAAGAAAAATCTCCTCTGTGACACGGACTATGTCACAGACATTTTAATATCTCTCATAATAGTTCAAACAGTTTAATATAAACATTCAAAATCTTTTTGTTCCCAAATCAGTCTACATGTAGCCTTTAAACCTCATTGTCAGCCTTTGGGAATGGGAAAGTAAGTCCAAATGAGGCAATCCATTGGAAGCTCTTTTAATTCATCATGCTTCTATCTCTCCTCTCCCCACTAGGTCAAGAGATCAGAGTAACCTTTGAGCTAATGAGGACACTAGGTGACATCAAGCCCAAACACTTTCTGAGCAAGTGGCTGGTCCTGAGAGGTGATCAAGGTCACACAACTATAAGATATAAGCAGGAACTGAAATATCACATCTCCAGACTCATCACTTGGTGTGTTTTTTCTCCTTTTGTTACATTGCTCCCCATCCTAGCTTTTCTATGGCTGGTGGGCCAGAAAATATTGGTTAATTCAATTTTAGAAAAAAAAAAAATCCCAAAACTAAAGAAATGAAAACAATACGGGAGGGAAAACAAAATGTAGGGTTGGTGTGAACAGGCTTTTAGCTTTTCAGTTAGGTTTTCAACGCTTCAGGAATCCAGGGCATGGCTGTTAATTATGGCTGTGCTTTTGTTCACTTTGATTCTGTTTTGATATTTTCTCTTTGACATTTTAGAAGTTGCTTTGGATTGAACTAACCATGTTGCTTATACCACCAATTATGATCAATTGTCAAAAAAGAGCCACATTATGCCCTCCATACTGTTAGGTTGCTGCTTCTTTGTTCCAGATAATTCTACCTGAGATAAAGCAAAAATCACAATGCTGGACCTAGGAAAGGTAACTACCCAAAGTGGGTTCTAATGAAAATATTAATGAAATAGTCAAAGTGACAAATGCATAAAATGTAAAAAAAAGACTAGAAATTTGATGCACTTTAGAAATACTCTAAGAATCACTACATTTATATTTTAGGATGCCAAGGGGTATTTCTAGAAGGAATAAAATTAACATATCAGTATGGTTTTATAGAAAGAATTCTAAAGCAAGATTTAAAAGTCCTGAATTTAGCTGTTTATCAAGGTATTGGTCATTAAATGCTTGATTCTCTGTTTCCCCATCAGATGAGAATTATACAACTCACATATTTGCTTTTATTGTTAGAAATATATAAAAGTATGTGAAAATGTGTTTACATATTGAATGTATTTTTTGTGGACTTAAAGAAGGGTTGTTTCCTGGGCTGAGACTTATTTTACTGGTTGTGTTATACTGATTTTCCATGTGCATTTGCTAGGAAGAAAATAGTAATAGGATTTTTATTTTTTAAATGTGAGGCTTACCAATCAGGCTACAAGATGGATGAATTCAATCATACAGCAAAAAATTTTTTATTCTTTATGCTTCTATGTTATCTTCCCTCCATTTCTCTCCATGTCCCACATTCCATCACCCCATTCTGATCACTGTCAATCACTGCACTGTTTTTTCCTTGCTCTGATCTCCTAACCAGATAGATTCACAACTGACAGGAACATATCAGGAGAGACACAACAACTCACAACATACAAGCCATATATGAACCTGACAGCCCCTATTAGGGGTGGATGCGCACAGGATAATGATAGAGCAGTTGACAAATAACTAGCAGTTTGGCTCATTTACACTGAAGAGTTTTGCATGCTGGGGTAGTTATGTGCCTATTTATTGCACCTTCATAGGCAGTATAAATCTGATTTAGTCCACTTAACCCTTTACTGTGATTTTTGCTGAGAATGCACTTACATAGTCTCACAGTAAAAGAGATTCTCAGAACTGAGCAAAAAACAAAACCAAAAACTCACTTTCTAATTTTCTTTCTCATAATCACCTTTAGGATCACTACAGATCAAATATAACTAGTGTTTCTGCAGAGCAACATTCTTTTTTCATATGTGCAAAGGTAATTTTGTTAACATAATAGTTACTTATAATCTAAGTAGGTCTCCATTTCTGCTTTCAGCTTGGTGTAGTTTATAGCAGACCAGTGATAAGATCCAGGAAAAAAAAATAAACATGTAGAAAATTGAAATTTAAAAATAATAGGTACTATGTACAATAGCTCAAAAATTATCAAATACTTAGGAAAGACATGCAAGACCTCTGCACTGAAGATTAAAAACAGTATTCAGACACACTTAAAAACTGGTGAATAGAAGCATATTCAATGTTTATAGACTGAAGACTCAATATTTTATTTTTTAATTGAATTCTAAAAATATTCTCAGAGTCAGGGGGTGAATTGTAAAGTTTACATTTTATGAACTATGTCCCAGTTCTGGCCATAGCGTTTTACTGATTTCAGCTGCTGATGACAACCTGCTCCCCAGAGAGGGTCATTTTATATCTTAATGGTGTCAAAATGAGGGTTGCTTCATTTGCAGTTCTGTAAAACCTACAGTCAGATGGGTAGGGTGGCAGGATCTGGTAGATGCAGTAATCATATTCAAGATTAATGGCTGGGCGCAGTGGCTCACGCCTGTAATCCCAGCACTTTGGGAGGCCGAGGCGGGCGGATCACAAGGTCAGGAGATTGAGACCATCCTGGCTAACACGGTGAAATCCTGTCTCTACTAAAAATACAAAAAATTAGCCGGGTGTGGTGGCAGGTGCCTGTAGTCCTTGCTACTCGGGAGGCTGAGGCAGGAGAATGGCGTGAACCCAGGAGATGGAGCTTGCAGTGAGCTGAGATGGCGCCACTGCATTCCAGCCTGGGCGACAGAGCAAGACTCTGTCTCAAAAAAAAAAAAAAAAAAAAAAAAAGATTAACATACTAGGGGTTGCTAAGTTGCCTATAACCAATCATAGAAAGGGTGTGAACAGTAACACATGTAGAATGATTAATAACAGTATAGTGAGTTAACTAGTGTCCACTCCAAATTTATGAGACACAATTTTTTCAAGGTTTTCTAGTATTTCCAAACTAACATATATGGTTACTACAATTTCTATCAAGATGTCAATAGGTTTTGCTGCTGTTGTTGCTATTGTTGAGGTGTTGCAATGGTGGGGTGGGGGTGTGAAGATTGTCAGGCGTATTTTAACATATACATTCAAATGACAGGCTACCTTGTGGAAACACAAAGTTGGAGGACTAACACCGTCAGATATCAAGATTTGTTCTGAAGTTTCATAATTAAGACAGTGAGATGTTGATTCAATGACAGACCAATAGAACAGAATAGAGAATCCAGAAATGGATTCACAAATACATAGTCTCCTGGGGCATAACAAAGTGTAACTGCAATGCAGTGAAGGAAAATATTTTATTTTCAATAAATGATGTCTGTTGAGATGTATATTTATAGAGGAAGAATTAGTTTAAATCATAATTTAAGGTGGCTCATAGATCTAAATGTAAAAGGCAAAACTCTAGGACCGCTAGAAGAAAAGAGAATATTTTCATGAAACTTGGGGAGAGAATGATTTTTAAAACAGGACTCAAAAAGCACTAATTATAAATAAAAGTTTGATTAATATTAAAACAGTTTCATTAAAACACACCATTAGGAGAGTGATAAGGCAAGCTACAGAGAGGGAGGAGACATTGGCAATGCATACACACACACACACACACACACATATATATACACACACACACACACACACACAAAAGACTTACATTGGGGATGCATAAGAAACTCCTAGCTATCAGTAACAAAAGGATATGTCAGTAGGAAAATAAGGTAAAGATGTCAACAAGCACTTCTCCAAGAAGCACATCCAAATGGCCAATAAGAATGTGAAAAACATCTACCTTCATTAGTTGTCAAGGAAATTCTGACTAAAACATAAAACTCCTATGATACAACCAAATTGCAAATTGGCTACAATAACAAAGACTGACAATATCAAGAGATCGTAAGCATGTAGGGCAACCAGAAGCCTCACACACTTCTAATGGGTGTGAAAATTGGTACAGCTGTTTGAAAAATTTTGGCAGTATCCATTAATATATATAGTATGAATAGTTTACTACCTAAATGTTTGTGCTCAACAGAAATGCATATGCATGTGTTCCCAAAATACTATTTGTTAGAGCACAAATATTAATAGATATTTAATATATTGTTGATACCTGCAATAAGATACTATACAGCAATGAGAATTGCTATCACATGAATGACATGAATAATCGCTGCACACACTATTGAGTGAAAGAAACCAGACATGGAAGAGTACACACTATATAATTCGATAGATGTAAATTTCGAATACTGGCTAAACTATGTTGTTAGAAGTCATGAGAATGATTACTTTTTGGGGAATTGTGACTGGGCAGGGCATGGGGCTTCTTGGGTGCCAATGTTCCATTTCTTAGTCTGATAGTTAAAGGGGTGTGTTTACTTTGTTCAAATACATCAAACTGAGCACTTAAGATTTTTGCACTTTTCTACATGCATATTATATTTCATTAAGAGCTTTCTCAAAAACAATCCAGATCACCTATTCCTTCTGCTTCCACTAATCATGTTAAGTCATTTAATGCAATTACTATTGCTCTCTAAAATTGCTCTGTAATATCAGTGCAGTATGTAGAACCTGGTCTAAAATAATCAGGAAATTCCAACTTTAAAGATTTCATGTTGTCTTTTAAAAATCAACACACATACAATCAAGTTGTCAAGGACCCAGCTTGTCTACTGGAGATAGGAGATTCAGGCCAAGAAGAGAATTTTAATATGGTCATGCATTATCTATAACTTGTAGGTTGAATAAAGATAAGAATTAGAGTGGACTTAACTGAAAATAGCCTTGCGATAAAAACAAGTCACTTTATTTCAATGACACTCACTTCCACTGTGATTTTTATCTTGTGCTTATTTAGTTCCTAGGCCCAAATCAAGCCTTCTCGGTGTTTTTTTTTTCTTTTCTTTTCATTCTTTTTTTTTTTTTTTTTTTTTTTATTCTTCGGCTCTACAAAGTCAATGTAACCTATGGAAATGGAATTGCCCTTTTGCACAGTGTCACTGAAGACATAGTAGAGAAGGAAAGCAAGTGTGAAGCCAAAGTATTTGCGAAGTCTGAACAACCTGTTCTGAACTTGAATTTCAAAAACATTGTTTGAAGTGAATGTGATGTTATTTTGATTTACTATATTAGAAACAGCCCTTTCTTAGTTCAGTCTTGCAAGCTAGTCACATAAATTAAAGCAGGATCTCATGAGGGCTGATGAGATAGAGAGAGAGAGAGTGAAGACAGGTAGCTTCGTAAAGGCAAGCTGAAGTATGTTTTAAGTAAGACTTTGAGGGGACATGGCCAGATTAAAATTCTTGTCCTTAATTTTCCAAATTATACCCTCCTTAGTAAATTTAAATACTATGCCAACTTCAGTTCATTCAGATATATCACCTACAATATTAATTTAATTTCTCCTCTATTCCATTCTGGTTTCTCTTGTTGCTCTGATTTTACATTTGGTCATCAAAATATAAAGACAGAGCCACCTCGAAGCAATTTCCCCAAAGGCATGGAAATAAAATAACTTAGGGCATTTTTTAATGTAGCTTGAAATTTCTAGGTAAGAAAATATAAAACTAATGGGAGTGAGAGATGAGAGGGTAAGCAGCCATCCTTAAACTAGTCCTGAGAGGTTAGGATGATGACATCTTATTGTAACGGATTTTTTGAGAAGGTGATAAAGGGTGAATAAATGGGTTGCCACTGGCCATTTTATTTAAGGATGTTTGCACCACTATAGTTTAATATGTGCCTTTAGAAGACTTCAATTACCTGAAGATGAGGGTAGATATTAACAAGGCCATGTTAAATTTACTGTGATCAACAAATAGCTCACCACAGGTGAATCTGGAATCATACTCCTCCAATTTAGCAAGGAATAAACTGGAGTTGTCTGACAAGGACAAAAAACTGATATTTAGTAAAAGACATTTCACAGAAGGTCTGTTCAGAAGGAAATAAAATTTAATTTCTAAGAGTTTTTGTGGCTAAAATTGCATTTTAAAAATGTAATAAGCAGCCTCAATAGAAATTCATATAACCAACTGAACCATGCTTATACACACAGCAGTTTTCACTACCTCTTAAGAGACAACAGCTGATTCTTTTGATCTGCCTGCTTCCTAGACAAAAGTTCACTGTCTCTGAATTAGCCCCATATTTGGAATCATAGTTTTTTTAAATCTGTGCACGTTCTTATTGAACAAATCCTGCATGCTAACTTGCTCCAGAGTAAATCACTGTTTGGTCTAAGACTAATAAGCAATCCTCTCCTCCCCCTCATCACCAGTGCTTGATCACATGTCACAGCGATAATGATGGCATGAAGAAAGAAACAGTAATCAAACTACCCCACTGTAAATGGAAAGGTTATACTGAGGCTCAAACCATATTCTATTTAGGTGAAGAAATGGAGTGTATCTTTCTCAATGAAATATAGAAAAGATCCTATGCTACAGTTGTGGCTAATGCTTCCCTGTAACCAACCTAGCAATGTTGGAAAGTTATTAGAAGGCAACTTTTCCAGTGCTGGTACTTAGTGATATACACATGGACATGGACACTGGAAACCTCGGCATAAATACCATCACCAAGATAACTGGGCATTCATCATGTCCCATTCAATAAAATAAGTTAGAAAATAATGCACTCTGTGACACCTTGTATCTGCCATGCAAAATTTTAATCATGTATATGACCTTGCATTTGTAGAATATAATAAATTCCTCTTCAAAGGTTTTAGCCTGTAAATTGTTAAGTACAATGAGTTCTGAGATCCTCTCCAAAGAACTAACGTATCAGTATGTTCAGCTCCCCTGTTCTTTGTTCTCCATTTTAAAATTTAACTTCCTTGTTCTCCTCGCCCCTAGTTTCAGTAAACAACCTTTTCCACCAGTTCTAATCAGTAGTTCACATCTGTTCCTCTGGTCACCTGCTCTGTCTTGAGTCACTCCTGGTCACCTGCTCCATCCTGAGTCACCCCTGGTCACCTGCTCTGACCTGAATCATCCTGAGTCATCTGTTCTGTAACTGCCCTTCCAGCCAAACTACTCACCCCGGCACTCTGGCTAGTACCCCTGCTTTCTTTCAAATAGCCAATCAGAATTAGCTTAGACTGTGTGGTCCAACCCTAGCCAATAGGGGAACGACACAGCAGTAGGGGTTACCTGTATCAGGAATAAAAACCTTTTCCTCTCCCTTGTTCAGGTGTGTTCTCACCATTGCTCCATCTGTGATTCACACTCTTCTATGGAAGTAAAATTGCCTTGCTGAGAAAATTGAATTTATGTTCGAGTACTATTTCTTTTGTGGCACCAAAAATTAATTTATAACACATTTATGAATCTATATTTGCTAAAAATGGCTGATTGAAAAATCAGAGAGCTTAGAAGTAACTTTCATCTATACTTTTTGTAAATAAGATGATGCTGATTCTAGATCTTACCAAGGTGTTAGACAAGTTATTCCATTTAGTGAAAAATGAAGAGCTTTGAACCCCAGGCTTCTAATACTACACCTGCCTCAGTACACATGGAAGGCAAATCATTTACACACTAATAATCACATTTGCATTTCATAATTGGTATGGTACTAAATAGTTTCTAAGCAAAATGAAATTCAGTTTAATAGGAATTCGTGTTCACAAAAGGCAAAGCTACAAGTGTGTAGCTGGTTTATCAGAATAGGAAAGCAAAGGATTATATAGATTAAGAAAGCCAAAGAAGTCAAAGATAGATAGAAAGTTATGATTCACGTCACATGTTATATATAGACTAGAAGCTGAAACCCAAAGAAGTTCAATTACTTGTCCAAGTTCATATAACTAGTTGGGGGTGAAACCAGGGCTATAAGAGAGATCTTTTATTTGTGATCCAATTCTTACACCACAACACTGGGCTTCCTTTTGAAGATTAGATTTTTATATCTGTAGCGCAATACGCTTTAATTATATGTCTTAAAATTTCCTTCTAAGTGATTGTTAGGTAAATATGTTTATTTTCAAAAGTAGCAGTATTGCCTCAGGAGGTCACCAGGAGCTTTTATTGCAGTTTTCATTGTCAGTTCTTCTGGGCTCCAGCTGAAAGCAACAGTCTCCAGCCTCCTTTGCAACCCAAATTCAGAATGTGTTAAAATCCCTGGAGACGGCCTTGCCATGGGGCCCTAAAGAATTCATGTAGTCACTAACAAGAGTCCAGAAATAAATTTAGTGGCTAAAATATGGTACCTTGAGTCCCCACATAATGTGAGGCTATGGGTTCTCTGCTAAAAATGGCGTCTCCAATGTTTGGCTCTGTAAGCTTTAGTGTGAGGAAGACCAGGGCTTGGAGGATATCTGGAGCCCTCTTGACTTAAAAAACATTTTTTTTCCCTCTTGAATTTTAAATAGAGCTGAGCTGTGAGAATCCTTTTAAAGTTTTTGACAATTTCCTAAAATATGTATGCACATTGCCATTGCCAGGTGATATGAGTTGAGCTCATTTCACCCAAGTCTTACACTGAAAACCAGAAAGCTAAAAGAAACCATAACTTTTTTTCAATTAAAAATACCAATTTGACAGATATTTTACTCACAATAGCCTGGTAATAATCTACCCAAATGGTATGTAGTCATGCCTTTTCTTTCTCTCCAAGGACTAGCTATGTCTCATGATTTTCACATATATTATACAGAAGAAGGGGAAATGCTCAAAGATGATGCTTAGCTCAAGTGAGTACTCTTAATGAGTGGAAGGGAGGATCATTAAGAAAACTGAAACAAGAAGAGAAGCAGGTCAGTGTGGGAGAGATGTCGATAGACACAGCTAGTACATCATGCATCTATCCATCCAGTTAATATTTATGAAATAAACTCCATTTTCTTTCAAGAAACTCACTGTGTTACAGCAGAAATAGATCAAAAAGAAAACAAAGAAACAGATAATCATTTATAGGTACATATCCTGGTGGATTTTTCCAGCAGACAGGTTGAAAGTACTAGCTTGGGGATGAAATAAAAATTTACAGATGTTTGTATGGGAGAGGGTAAACGAGTATAATAATTCTTACAAATAGCACCAGAATTCCTTTTAAGGTGGGAATGATGTTTGTTGGGAAATATAAATTCATTGCTTGGGGGAAAAAATCGAGATCCTTGTTATTGGTTGGCTCCGAGGTCTCCAAGAATAGAGCTAAGTTGTTCTGTTAGATAAAAGGGTGGTATGTGTGTTTGATTGGGTGGGGAGGAGAGGAGTGCAGGATGGGGAAGACTAGAAGATTCTAGAGCACTTCTAAGAGTGGGGTCTGCAGAATTCTAGGGGTTCCTTATACTCTTTTAAAGGACCTGAGAAGTCTAAACTATTTATAATATTTTGGTGTTACTTGTTTTTACTTACGACATTGGCATTTGTACTATTGGTACAAATGCAGTGGTTGGTAAAACTGCTGGTGCCTGTATGAATGAAGGTAGTGGCACTAAAAGATATTTTGTAAAGCTAATTTAATTGAAAAACATCTTTTGGCCTTGTGCAGTGGCTCACACCTGTAATCCCAGCACTTTGGGAGGCTGAGGTGGGAGAATCATTTGAGCCTAGTAGTTTGAGACTAGCCCGGGCAACTTAATGAGATCCCATCTCTACAAAAAATTTCTAAAAATTAGCAGCACATGGTGGTGCATGCCTGCAATCCCAGCTACTCAAGAGGCTGAGGTGGGAAGATTGTTTGAGCCCAGGAAGTAGAAGCTTCAGTGATCCATGATTGTGTCACTGCACTCCAGCCTGGGAAACAGAGTAAGGTTCTGTCTCAACAGAGTCTTTCATAAGGCAGTAAACATTGTTAATTTTATCAAATCTTTTTTTTTTAAATTTTTTAAATTATTTTATTTCTTCCTTGATGATTTAGAGGTACTATCTTCAAACCAGTACAAATATTTCATACATAATACCTGGCCATTTTCTAACCAATTGAGTAATTTGTTGCACAATAAGCTATCTCGCATCTTTCAGCAAGAAATACATTACATTTGAATAGTAAAGACATTACATATGAATTAGGAGGCAATTAAAATTTGCTTTAAATATTGCTTTGGGGGAGAGGACACTACACTTCTACTTAATGAAGAGAAACATTTTTAGAGTCCAGAGGTCTTTTATATTTTTAACACCTACGAGGCCATGAATTCATAGGGAAGAGGTTCCAGCAGCTCAGGCTCCTTCCCATTGGTTCTCACACAGTGTGCTTCTCTGGGTGGAGCAGGCTGGCGCTTCAGTTGAACCCAGGTACCTTTCTCTTCGGCGTCTTTCTTTTTCTGATCATTTTCCTTCGTGCGTTTCAGGAAGCTATCTCGCTCTTAGAGTGCTTAATGTGCTCAATACGCACGTTAATTCTCTTGGCAAGAATCTTGCCCGTAACAACAATGTTACAGCATCCTGGGGAACACTGTAGTTCTCCCAGTTTTGCCATGGTAACGCTTGTGGGCATTCCTTTTTCAACAGTACGCATTCCCTTGATGCCTACAATGTCACCTTTCTTATAGATTCGCATATACGTGGCCAAAGGAACAACTCCATGTTTTCTAAAAGGTCTAGAGAACTTGTATCAGGTGCCTCTCCTCTTTCCCTTTGTGTTCGTCATTTTGGCGAATTACTGGAAGATGGCGGTTCCAGCCGAAAGGAACTATCAAATCTTAATTCTTGAGTTTATCTCTCCCTTTCCAAGTATATATCTGGGTTTGGTCATGTTTTCTTCATAAACTTCAGCAAAAACGATTATAACAGGTAGAATGCAGAAACAGATATGAGAATCAGCCATCTTCTATTATGCCAAACATTAAAAAGATTTGCAAAAATAAAAACAAGGCCATAGTTCATCTGTTGTAGAGCAGCTATGCCACCCAGTACAGTAGCCACAGCCACAAGTGACGATTCACATTTAAATTAACTAAGATTACAGTAAATATCTAACTCTCAGTCATACTAGCTCACTTCAAGGGCTCAATGGCCACATCACACAGGATACATTTCCATTTTCACAGAAAGTTCTACTGGGCAGCATTGTTAGAGTATATATGTAAAGGTAACTTTTTATTCTGTGTTTCTAGACAAAAATGAAGTTTTTAAGAAAAAAAGTGAATACTTTCATTGTAATGTGTAAAAATAAGCATTTTTCAATAAAACTTTTCTCTGTTCTGCTTTTCAACCTCACTTCTTTTGGGCACTTGGAATCTCCAGTTCCCACTGTCAGAGTCATTTCAGATCAAGGAGCAGAGGAAGTAAGCATATTTATTTATTCCACAGCCCAGAAGGTGTCAACCTCAGGCCGTTCCCAAGCAATAAGGTCATCTTCAGTCAAAAGTCCCTGAATTCAAGTGGCCCTGTTGTCAGTGGAGCTCTTCTGTTGTCAGGGAGAGAGAGAAGGCAAAAAAATTCTTCTTTCTGGCATGAATTCAAGTTACCCTCTCAAACCTTCTTAATGGCACATTTGCCCCCAAAGTCACAGTTCCCTCTTCTGTGTCCAAGTCTGCAATACTTATGACACACACTTCGAATAATATGGCTCTACCTCAGAGATTTAAGATTGCTAGAAACTGGGACAAGAGAATGCTGGTTAGCAGATGCCAATGCTTTACTTTCCCAATATTTTATCTTCCTGTGATAACAACCATCATCATTCTTTTTTTAGGAGACAGAAACCCATGCACAGAAATTTGTGTGCTGTTATTCGCAAGGTAACGATATTTGAGTGTTTACTCTCATGCTGGTGTTAATTAGTTCACAGCATATTTAAGTCTGGGAACAAGGCAAGTCAGCTAACATCTCCGAAGGACATCTTTTACACAGCTACATTATGTTCTGACAAAACTCAAGCAGCATTGCCAAGACACCAGTGGTGCCTGGTAAACAAACACGGTTTTGGCAGAGTGCAGAGGGATTTTTCTCTACTGGCAACCAGGCAAATCCAGGTTTACAAATGTGCCACTCTTGGTTAATTAGTGACAGTGCTGGCTTTTAATTTAATTTAAAGCAATGTGAGAAAAAAATAAGGAAAAAAAAAGTGGGTAAACAAGCACACTAGTCTCACTGCTGGAGAAATGAACTTACATAAGCATGAACGATCCAGGCCCGCGAAGAGCTTGATGGATGTGGTTGCTTCTGAAACACGAGAACATCTGGCTACACTGCACAGCTGAGGGGGAAAAAAAAGAAGGGTCCAAATTCATGGACACTTTTCTGTCACAGACGTCGGTAAACAGATGGCACTGGTTCCAAATAAAGTCCCATAGATATGCTGAGAGGTTTTGAAAACTCATGTGCCCATAAAGGCATTCTTTTTACCCCTTTATTTCCAGCTCAGTAACTTGTCATTAGCTCCTTCCCTATGCACTATCTTCAGAGCAGCGACATTTCTGAAGGCAGAGGCAGTAGTTGTCTGAAGAGGTTCTGTGCTGTACCGTATTCTCAACCAAGTCTGACGGATGTGATGAGGAAGAACCATATACCATGATCTAGGGTTTCAGTCTAGGCGGGAACCGTACTGCTACAAGAACCAAAATGCTCCAGATAAATGAAAGGCTAATAGATAGTAATGGCCAGCATTTATTGAACACTGAGTATCAGACATTGCTTGTATTATCTCTTGTAATTGTCATTAGTTTTATATGGTGGCTACTATTATAATTTAAATTTTAAGGATGAAGTTCAGATACACTGGATACCTGAAGTTATCTAAGTAGTCAGCAGCAAGCTTAAAATTCATACTCCGGTCTCTGCTGGCAAAATAATAGGTTCCTAATTACTTCTCTGCCCTGCTTATGAATATTTTGGGAGAAATCATGTACTTTTCATTTGAGGCAAACAAGTCTCAGGCAATCAGAAGGTAAGATGCATCATTCAAAGCAGTAAGTTGCTGTAGTCTTTTGAACAGGGAATCATATATTGTTTAGCAAATATGTCTAGAATCTGAAATTTAAGAGATTTTTGCTTCTTTCTGTGATCTGCTTCTGGTCCAGAAATCTCTTACACATGGAGGACAGAGTGCAACAGCTGAGACTCCTTGGAAAGCCAGCAGAAGCCTGTGTCTGCTGGAGGACCTCCTAGCCTCCCATTATTATAACCAGAACCCCACGGGTTTCGCCCATTGCCCCCACTCAGCTGAAACCAATCAGGAACAGTGTTAATACTCCTAGGAACAACATATCGAAGTTCACTTGTTGCCTTTGCTGTTCTAATAGGCAATCACGAATACCCACAAACATCAATGTCATCCGTGAAGACGAGATACAGTAGAAATTAAAAGCATTGGCTGGGCACAGTGGCTCATGCCTGTAATCCCAGCACTTTGGGAGGCCAAGGTGGGCAGATCACAAGGTCAAGAGATCGAGACCATCCTGGCCAGCAGGGTGAAACCCTGTCTCTACTAAAAATACAAAAATTATCCAGGCGTGGTGGCGTGCACCTGTAGTCCCAGCTACTCGGCAGGCTGAGGCAGGAGAATCACTTGAACCTGGGAGGTGGAGGTTGCAGTGAGCTGAGATTGCACCACTGCACTCCAGCCTGGTGACAGAGCAAGACTCTGTTTCAAAAAAGTAAAATAAAATAACGTAAAATAAAAGCACAAATATATACAGACTTAAACACAATGATCTGCAGAGAATCTATGCAATCCTATAGTTCTGAAAATCAGACCAGATGCAGGCAACTGGTGATGCTGAAGCAATGCATACTTTCATTAAGCATGACTCTAATGATGTAACTTTTTCATCAACCAAAGAGAATCTGGTAATAAGGCCATCTGCAGAAAAAGACATAAAAAGGCAAAGTAGTTACTGTATTATTGCATTACTTATGCCATACAATTTATGAGACCCAGACTTGTGGTCCAAACTGATAGTGGAAATTACATAAGGCAAAAGAGGATTTTGCATATTTTCTGATTTTCTGACTTCTGAAGCAGTGCAAAAATCCATAAAATAATTTGGTTCTGTTTTTGACTGTTTACATCTACTTTGTTTGGTTCACTGAAGTGGTAGAAGGTAGAGAATTAAGACTCATCTTTCAGTTCACAAAATTGAATATTAGAACTAAAAGAAAAAAATACTTTATTCTTTCAAGGCTCACATTGTTATACATGTAATAATACATGTGAGGATAACAAACTGCTTTATGAATTTATGTGGTGTGAACTCAGAATACTGGTTATATAGTTTTAGTATGTTTATAATTTGTTACTTCTATCTGTGTCTTCAGATTGGGCCCAGGAGTGATTGCTGATTACTGTATAGCCCGTAGTGAGCTCAATGTTGGACTAAACCCACATGGGTGAGAGATTATTATGGGCACCCCTTACTGCACTAATACCAGGGAAGCGACATCTGCAGGGAAGTCTGACACTGGGAAAAGGGCACTGTTTTGGAACGTGAGAAGTTCATTAGCTGCAAAACATCTTAGCTCAAAATTAACCCTAGTCTGTGGAAGGGTTCTAGATGGGGTATGACACTACCAACAGTGATAATGATAACTAATAACATTTATTGGGTGCTTATGTATGTTCAAGGCAATGTGCTCAACCGTTTATGGACATTGTGACTTTGTCACAATAACTCTATTCAATTAGTTCTGTAATTATTCTTTATCATCTGAGAAAACTGAGGCCCAGAGAGGTTAAAACTTGCCCAGGAACAAACATTGCCAAAAACTAAGTCAGAAAATGATAGCTTCTAGATTCAAATTCTAATCCATCTGGTGCCAGAGCCCCTAAATTTAACTCTTATTTTTGCTGAGTGTATGGGAGATCTGGAAGCAGAGCAAACATATCATTTAACATCTTCTCAGGGACATATTTGAAAGTGGAAGGAGGCACTATTGATAATTATACCAGGACAGCACGAAGTAGGATGTAAAACCACTCTACTAAGAAGAGAACTGACATGAGACATGCACCTGCCTGAGAGAGGAAATGACAAGTCTGGATGCACTTGGACATTAACATATGTCAACCGCTCCCAGATCTTAATATAAAAATTTTCAAAAGAGGGACTCCCATCACCAGATAGGCAGTTCCTCTTATCTGTTTGAGATGAATATGTGCTCAAAAAGTTAGCCTCTGTTTGCCTTTGCCTAGTATTTTTTAATACCCTTGTCTAGTTTCATGTTATGCTGTCACAAGCATTTTTAAACATCAAGGACATTTTACTTTTAAGTATTTGTTGCCTTTCTAGTTTAGGTTGGCATTAAAGTGAGCTGTTTTATATAGACACTAAGGCAGAATTGCAAAGTCCTTGCACCCAAATGACCATTTTCAAATGGTTTTGTTTTTAAAGTCTTGGCTGTAGTGAAAATACGCTCACAACACTTGGTTTAAACTCTTAGTGATTCCAGTATGCAGGAAACTGACTTTGGGAGAAATATTAAATATAGGATTATCAATTCTATCTGTTCTTCTCACACATTGCCTTCCCCAAGGCAATATACATGTAACAGTAGCATGTGTTTTCAAGCAAGGCTCTATTATCATGAAATTGCTATCACATCTGACACTGTGGGCCACTTCCCTCTTTTCCTGAAACTTTGATGATTTTCTGGCACTTTCCTCCTTCCCTCTTTCCTACTCCTCCTCTGTCATTTCTGCCTTCTTTCTCAGCCCCTCTGAATGTTGCCACTGTCCCTGGGTCTCACTGCTGGCTTCCTACTTCCGTTTTTCTCAATACAATTTGTCATTTGACAATCTCATTGATTTCATGGATTCAATAAATACTTTCAGGTAATACAAGACTCCCAAATCTATATTTCCAGCTCTAGCATTCTCTCCCAAACCCTAACACTCTGTCTAAAATTCTCTATCAGGATTTCAGGATATTTCCTTCTGACATCTCAAATTCAATGTGTGCATCCGAAGCAGGTCTCACATCTCTCTTCTCTCAGCAGCCACCACCAGTGTCCCATCTATCCCCGGCATGCCTCTTCCTTTGAGTTTCCTCTTTGCAAATGAAACAACTTACCTAGGCTCAAAATCGTTGCATCCCTTTTTTTTTTTCCCTCATACAAAATAATCCAAAATAAAATCAGTCGACACATTCTCTCAGGTCTACCATTCCAATGCCTCTCCAATATAATATATCACTTTCTCTAATTTTTTCTAGCCAAAGTTGCACAGAACGTTACTATCTCTCACCTGAAATATGCTAAATGTTCTCTCCTATTCTTAATTCCTCTTTTGCATTCATCCTGTGTAGTAGCAAGATTCAACTGCTTTAAAAACACCAGATTGGAGTATGCCATTTTTTTCTTCAAATTTCTATGCATGCAAAATATCCTATTCTGTTCACATTTCTCAGGCTGGCATCTAAGATTCAGTATTGATTTGACCCCACCTCATGATTCAGATCTTAGTTGACATGACATTTCTTCTGTGAGTCCGTCTCTGAGCCCATGGGTTGTATAGCCTTGATCTGAGCTCTCCCAGCACCTTTCCCTCCATCATAACCTGCATCGTGCTTTATTGCCAACACTGGTTTACTTACTTATCTTCCCTTAGTCTTTCAATTGTCTACAAGGACAGAGAGAACAGAATGCTTAGTCACAGTTATATTCCCAGTCCTGGCCTATGGGGGGAATTCAATACACATTTGTCAAATTAACAAATAAACGAATCTACTCACAGTAAACAAATAAATGGACCTATTCACTCTAAAGCTCTGTGGCTCTGGACAAAGTGACTCATTCTCCCCAGTTTAGCCATTTATCTGACTCAATGTGGTCCTTAGCTAGTCCTACCCACCAGTCTCCACATGACTAAACTCAACCTACTTTGACAGAAGTATAAGTGAAAATTCCCCTCTCTACCATGAAGTCGTCTTTGAGTCTCCCATAAGTGACCTGTTCCACTTCAAAACTCTTACAGTATTTTCTGTGTACGTCTTTTATGGTATTGAGTTCTTTCCACTTCACAGCATGCATATTTTAATTCCCCAGTAAATCTGTAAGCTCTCTGAAGACAGAACCTTTGTTTGATTTGTTTTTAATCACCCTAAGTACCTAGTGTAATGCCTTTTAAAAAGAAGCTCAAAAGATCAATATTTATAGATCTAATGAATCAATGCATGGTTTCAATGACCTAATGAATTTCTTATATCCACAAATAAGACACTCTCTTGCTTCAAACCATCAAATCAGTATTTCTCAGAACTATTTTATACATTTTTATTGAAACAGATTCTCAATTAGAAAAAGGTGATGTCCCCTCCCTCAGTGATTTTAAGACTTGCACTTAGCTCCACAGTAAAGACCTTGTACACACAGTTGATTTCTGTGTGTGTGCATGTGTGTATGCATGCTGTCTGTATGCAAGTGTGTACACATTTTCAAAATATAAACTACAAGCAAAAAGTACAATGATCACAGATGTACAGTTTGGTAAATTTTTATATAGTGAGTATGTCCATGTAACCAGCACTCAAAGAAACAGAAACAGCACACACAGAAACTCCCCTATACTCCCTTGCAGTCATTAAGTTTCAAAGACAACCATCATCTTGACTTCTAATCATATAAATTATGTTTTCCTGCTTTTAAGCTACACGTAGATGAAATACTAAAATATGTATATTTTTATGCATGGTCCAACATTTCATTTACAAGATTCGTCCATGTTGTTGTATGCAGTTGTAGTTTGTTCATGTTCATTGATGTACAGAATTTCATTGTATCAAGATTCCATAGTTGCTTTGTCCATTCTATAGTGGATGAAAATTTTGATTGTCTCCAGTTTGGGGCTATATGGGTAATGCTGCTATGAACATTTATATTCTTTTTGTGAACACATTCATGTGTTTCAACAGGGCATATATTTAAGAGTGGAAAAATTGAGTCAAAGCATATATAGACCAGACTTTAGAAGATACTTCTAAACAGTTTTCCAAAATGATTGTTTTGATTTATACTCAACTACAGTGTATGAGAATTCCAGTTGTTCTGTAGCTTCATCAATGCATGACAAGGTCAATTATTATTAATTTCATTATTCTGGTGATATGGCATGATATCATATTGTGGTTTTAATGAGCTTTTCTCTGAGAAATGAAATTGAACATCTCACATTATTGGTTATTTGCATATCTTCCGTGGCATTCAAGTTTCTTTGCCCATGAGGTTTCTTTTTTAAAATCATTTTTTATGGGTTTGTAAGAGTTCGTTTTTACATATTTTAATATTAACTTCTTAGTTAGATACAGGTATTGCAAATATCTCCTCCCAGTTTGTGGCTTGCTGTGCATTCTCTTAAAGGGGTGGACTTGTTTTTCTGCTTCACTGATATTCAAGTTCAAGGACCATACCATATAAGTGTGATTAAAGAAACATTCTTTAGCTTGACAGATCTTAGTTTAAGCCAAAGCTGCCTCGCCGTGCTGCCTAAGTTAGATGATAAGGAATATGTGTCAGCCTCCATGGCAGCTGGCAAGTGTCCTAAAACTGCTTGTCCTCTAATCCCTGTGGGAGCCAATTTTTCTGGGTTCCACAGAATCACATAACACATAGAGCATGAAGTGAACTGAAGGGGCACCTGATAGAGTACATCTAAACTGGGTTCCTCTGCGTTCTAGGGTCCCTTACATGTGAATTTTAGGACTGAGAATGGAGAACAGGATATGGGGCTTTATGCCCCTTTTCAATTTATACAGCTACACATTTGTTTGATTCATTTAAGAGGGTTGCATAAGATTTCATTTGACAAAATTGGAACCCATGCTTGAAAACGTAGATCTTATTCAACTAACATGGTGTCTGTTGAAGAGTGCATTTCCATGTTTAGTTGATGGGTTAAATTGAGTTGCATTTAATTGATGAGAAAACTGAGCTCTGGAGAAGTTAAACAACAAAGTAACTTTATACAGTGTATCTGGCATCTCCCATCCACTACATCAGTTCACTCATTGCTTTGGCCCCTTCCATGCTCTGACAACTTTCATGCTGGCTTTGTCTAGGTTTGCACAGGCACAACAGGCAAAGCCCTACATGAAGCCCATACTACATACCTCATGGTTTCTGTTCAGGGACTTCTCTGATGGCTTGTATTGAATACCTCATGGAAATGAAACGAGAGAGTTCCCTGATTCTCTTGCAGGACATGTGACGGGGTGTCATTGCTTGGTCACCCTGCAGTTCATACCCCCAGGGGAGCATGCAGATGGGCAGGTGCAGAGGCCAAGATGAGTGCTTTGGGGCTCTGGCCCCATGGTAGTGTCTAGGGGTGGGTGTCTGCAACTCTGGAAGCCCAAGTGGGCATGTGTTACCAACCTCTTTTAGATTTGCCATCTGCAGATGGCCTATGTGTTAATCAACTCAATGGACCCTCTGCCTTATCACAAGGGCAGGGGGCCAGTGTGACAGTCCTTTGTGTCCTGAGTCCTTGCCCAGTGGCCCGGAAGAATTGGATCACACACTGGAAGGATGTGTGCAGTTTTATTGAGTGGTGGAGGCAGCTCTCAGTGAGATGGATGGGGAGCCAGAATGCGGGGATGGAGTGGGAAGGTGGGCTTCCCCTGGAATCAGGCCACCCAGTGGCCAGACTCTTCTCTGACTTCCCCTGGCTGAACTCCCCTTGTCCTCTAGGCATCCCTCCTCTTCTCTACTACTTTGCCGTGTTGTTCCACTGTCTGGCCTGCTGGCCCCAACGTTCAGCCACTTGTGTGTGTGCCTGCTAAGGTCTCGTGGTAGGCCAAAAGTCAACTTTTGGGATGCGAAAACAGAAATGCCTGTCCTCATTTAGGTCCACAGGTCTTCAGGCTTGAGGTTGGGGCCTTTGCCAGCGAACCACTCACTTCTACCCAGTATTTCCCTATCTCCTTTCCCTGTCTCCTGTCTGTATCAGAAACACATCTAGTCATCACCTATGTGTAAGCCAGAAGAGTAAGGGAGTTAACATATACAGGTATTAGGTGACAGCAGATAAATGCTTCACTCTTTTATACTTAGGTGGGCAGTACGAGACCTATTTCATAAAGCTCCTGGAGAGATCTAGTGGGATGGAATTCTAGTTATCCTCTCTGGTTACTAGCTTAAAAATGCCTCCTTGTATTGGCTTTTTTTTTTTTTTTTCCTATTTCATTATCTGTTCTCTGTGTACTTGGTCCTTGCCATGGCACTCTCCAGTAAACAACCTCAATGACCTCACATGAGACATGGTCTCAGTCTGCTTTCAGAGACCCAGACTAAGACATATACCTATTAAGTTAGGAGAAGACCCAAATATTGGACTTTAGCTCTATAGATTTAAAATGCATTTTCTGCTCCTCTGGCCCAGAAAGTGTGAGCTTTGCAAAAAATTACAATGTTCTTATTTTATTATCTCTCTAAGGAACATCACACCTAGTAGTAGAATTAAGCAAACAAAAACCAGTGTCACTGGTTACTACTCACTTTTCCCCCCATGAAAGAATGAAATAACCAATGTCTGGAAAACTTAGAAACACATGTAATATCCACGTGTATGTATACATATTATCCACCAAATGCTTTTCCGTAGAGATGATGCTATGGAGAAAGAATATATTACAGCACAAAGTGCAGATTTGGACTGCTACCATTGTGGGCTTAAACCTTAAATATCCAGTCAATGGTTAACTATGATAATTAGTGCAGAACTTACTTATTGACACAGAGAAAAAAAGGAATACTAAACTGAGAAGATATGAAGAACTCTTTACTGGACATCCAAATACTACACAGATAATCAGGAACAGACATCAATGAACATGAACCTGACTGAAAGCCCAATCTGCCACATCACATGGCCAAACCATCATTATTTCAGAGAAGAGGACTCTAAAAACAAATATGTACTGTGTACCTAACTTATGCCAGACACTGTCTTAGTGCTTCCCTCATATACTATCACCCCCCCACAGGCATCCTTTACAAAGATATGAGTAATAACATAATATAAGAATAGTAGCTCTCTATCCTCTTTTATTACATATATATATATATAATATATGTATGTATATTATATAATGTATGTATATTATATACATACATATATATATAGCAAGCACTATTTTAAACATTTAAAACCATATGTTATTTAACATTCATGACAACTTTATGAGGTAAGCACCCTTATTACTCCTACTTTTCAGATGACAAAATTAAGGCTTACAAGACTTGCTGTCCCTTGCCTGGTGAGAGAGAGCAACAGATAATGGGCCCAGGTCTGTAACTCGAAACCTTGAGTTCTTACATTCAGATTACTTCTAGAACTTCAACGACTTTTACTTCTCACATGGACATCCAGGTATTAGTCAGCCCTGTCTCAGATCTTTCATTCTAACATATTTCAGTCACACTCTTGCTGTAAAACTGTGTTCCTCATCTCCCTGATCACCTAATCGTGGGTCAGTTTTGCTATCTATTGCCCTACATTTCCTAGGAATCTCAACTATTCTCTGGGCCACCCTATCCTCTGAGATATCACTCTCATCATTAGTATTTGGTGAAAATCTGCTCATTAGCATGGGCAAATGGATTTTCATTCATCCTGCACAGCTAGGCTTTGAAACGTAGGCCTTTTTTTAAGGAGATTTCTTCATCCTAGAGAAGCCTAAGATTTACACTTGCAATCCTTTATCATTTGTTTGTGCTTAGGTCTCTGAGAATCTGCTTCCATTTTTAAGATTGCTATTGTGATGTGTCATAAATAATCTCAGAGGCAAAAGTTCCCTTATTTGCCAAGCAGCCGTTCTCAATAATTTTATTGAGGTTATGTTCCATAGTTTTAAAAACACTCTATTTTAGGAGTCACTTCCAAGTCCCAAAGTCTCCTCTTTCTGCAAGCATACGACAGAGACACATTAAGGCACATTCTTTTATATATCACTTTTCCTAGAGCAACAAAATGCCATGTTTTTAAAATAAACTTTCTATTTTAGTTGTATGTTTACACAAAAATGTTAAAGAGAGTACAGAGAATTCCCATATACCCAGTACCAGAAAGATCACAGAAGTTAAAACGCTATTTACATCACATCGTATGAAATGTACATACTATCAATATGACTTACCACTGTTGATGTTGACCTTGGTCCTTTAGCTTAGACAGTGTTTCTCAGGCTTCACCTGTTAATAATGTCAAATATAGTATGGCACATTTGTTACATTAATGAACCAATATTGATACTTGATATTAACTTGTCCATACTTTATACAGATTTAGTTTTGTCCTTTTGCTATTCCAAAATCTCAATATCTCATACAGGCTACCACATTACATTTAATCATTTAATTGTCATGTTTTCTTTTTTTTTTTTTTTTTCTTTCTTTTCTTTTCTTTTTTTTCTTTTTTTTTTTTTTTTTGCTCTGCCACCCAGGCTGGAATGCAATGGTGTGTTCTCAGTTCATTGCAACTTACACCTCCCAGGTTCAAGCAATTCTCCTGCCTCAGCCTCCTAAGTAGCTGGGATTACAGGGGCCCACCACCATACCTAGCTAACTTTTTTGTATTTTTAGTAGAGGTGGGGTTTCACCATGTTGGTCAGACTGGTCTGGAACTCCTGACCTCATGATCCGCCCACCTTGGCCTCCCAAAGTGCTGGGATTACGGGCGAGAGCCACCGCGCCTGGCAAATTGTCATGTTTTCTTAGGCCCCTCTTGGCTGCTACAGTTTCTCAGACTTACATTTTTCTGATGACCTTGACAGTTTTGAGGAGTACCTGTCTGGGTATTTTGTTAAATGTCCCTCAGTTGGGAGTTGCCTGGCGTTTTTTTCATGATTAGCCTAGGGTTATACATTTTCGAGAGGAAGATCACAGAAGTAAAGAGTCGTTTTCATCACATCATATCAAATGTACAGACCAGCAAAATGACTTATCACTATTGATGTTGACCTCGATCATCTGGCCAAGTAGTGTTTGTCAGTTTTCTCCATTATAAAATAACTGTTTTTCCCCTTTTCCATACTGTACTCTTTGGAAGGAAGTAACTATGCACAGCCCACACTTAAGGAGTGAACAGCTATGCTCCCCTTCATGTAGGGTGGAGTATCTAAATAATTTACTTGAAATTCTTCTACGTGGGTGACTTGTCTTTTCTCCCCCATTTATTGATTTATTGAATCATTCGTATCCACTCACAGATATAATACTTAACACTTTGGGCTATAAATACTGCTTTTCTTATGCTCCCATTGTTCCAGGTTGACCATTGAGAGCTCCTTCTGTTGTCCTTGTAACATAACTTCATCATTATGGGTTTTTAGTTTGTTTGTTTGTTTTGCTTTTAGTACTTCTTCATTTCTGAACAACAAAGTGCCATGATGCTTGAGGTCATTTTGTATATTTCCAGCCCTGGTGCTCAAATCAGCCATTTCTCCAAGAAGTCCTGCCTGCTTTTACTAGAGAATGGTATTAGACACCAAGATCTTGGTGCTGGGTGGGCTTGTTGCTAACTGGTTTGTTTGCCTCAGCTGACAGAAAAGGAAAATACATGTCTGTATACTTACCCCTATATATACACACATTTATAAATATTACTATTCATAACCATCTGTATATTAAGCTAAACATGAGTTGATACTGAAGTGTCCAAATCTAACCTACTACCACATGGATCATTCTAGCTTCCTCCCCTTGCTTATCTATAGATTTCTACTCCAGTAGTGAGAAACTTGGCTACCACCATCTGCCATCCATTTACTTCACTGTTCAGTGCCAGTGTACGTGTATAGCAATAGTAGAATTAATAACCCATACTCCCATGGAAAACAACTTTATCATCTAAAGTATAGAGTGTTGCCATTTTTTTTAAATGTATGTATGAAAAAATAATTCTTTTTTTTTTTTTTTTGAGACAGAGTCTCGCTCTGTCGCCCAGGCTGGAGTGCAGTGGCGTGATCTCAGCTCACTGCAAGCTCCGCCTCCCGGGTTCACGCCATTCTCCTGCCTCAACCTCCTGAGTAGCTGGGACTACAGGCACCCGCCACCATGCCCGGCTAATTTTTTGCAATGAAAAAATAATTCTAAGGGGCTCTCTCTACTTTTTTACCCTTGATTTCTAAATTTTGTTCACTTTACAAGTGAAACAAAAACTACAAACCAGAAACAAACAAACAAACAAAAAAACAGAAATTATCTAGAAAAAGTCTTAGGAAAGAGTAAAACTGAAGCCCACAAATACAAATAGAGTTGGCACCTCAGGACTATGAGAGGAGTGAGTGCAATATCAGATACGACTTTAACAACCCCAGCACAGGGAGCTGTGTTGCTGTCTTTGAGTATAGCATAAAGCTATCTTTGATTGACAGGCTATCTGAAAGCTGGTGGCAGGCAACAATAGCCCTTTACTTTCTTTCTTCAGTACCCCGACTTGAGAAACAACTCTAGGCTCACCCTTATCTTTGCTAGGTGAATGTAGAGGATAAAACGAGAAACTCTTTCTTTAAAAATAAAAAGAAAAAAACTTTAGTTTTTAAAGCCATTTTGAGTTCACAGCAAAAACTGTATACAGAGTACACCGAGTTCCCCCATACAGCCTGCCCTCATACAAACACAGCCTCTCCTACTATCAACATCTTGTATCACAGTGACACATTTGTTATAATTGATAAACCTACACTGACACATTGCTGTCACCCCAAATCCATAGTTTACATTAGGGTTCACTCTTGGTGTTGTACATTCTAGGGATTTGACAACTGTATAATGGCATGTACTCACTTATTCAGTATCATACAGAGCAGTTTTACTGGCCGAAAAATCCTCTTCATCCTGCCTATGCCTCCCTTTCTCCTGCTTAATCCCTGGCAACCACTCACCTTTTTACTACCTTCACAGTTTTATCTTTTCCAGAATGTCATATAGTTGGAATTATACAGCATTTGGCTTTTTTCAGATTGGCTTCTCTTAGTAATAAGCATTTACATTTCTTCCATGTATTTTTATGGCTTATTTCCTTTTTGCAATAAATGATATTCTATCATCTGGATGTACCACAGTTTATCCATTCACCTACCGAAGACCATCTTGCTTCCACGTTTTGACACTTATGAGTAAAGCTGCTGTAAACATCTGCGTGCAGGTTTTTGTGTAGATATAAATGTTCAGTTCATTTGGGTAAATACCAAGGAGCACAACTGCTGGGTTATGTGGTAAGTTTGTTTCATTTTATAAAGAAACTTCCAAACTGTCTTCCAAAGTGGCTGTGCCTTCTTATATTCCCACCTGTAACGAACGAGAGTTTCTGTTGCTCCACCTGTATCCTAAGTGCTGTCAGTGTTCTGGATTTTAGTTCTTCTATGTGTGTGGTGATAATTCATTGTTTTTTTTTAATTTGCATGATGTTGTTTTAATGCCATGATGTTGAACATCTTTTTATATGCTTATTGCCATCTGTATATCTTTTTTGGTAAAGTGTCTGTTTATATCTTTGGCCCATTGTCTTTGGGTTGTTTGTTTCTTCTTGTTGAGATTTAAGAGTTCTTTGTATATTTTGGATAAGTCTATTATCAGATATGTCTTTGGCAAATAGTTTCTCCCCATTTCAAGCTTGTCTTTTCATTCTCTTAACAGTGTCTTTTGCAGAACAGATTTTTTTTTTATTTCAATGAAGTCTAACCTTTGTTATTTCTTTCATGAATCATTTATTTGATGTTATATCTAAAACATCATTTCTAAACCAAGGTCATCTTGGTTTTCTCCTGTGTTATCTTCCAGGAGTTTTATTGTTTTGCATTTTACATTTAGGTTATATTTCATTTTTAGGTATTTTTGTGAAGGTATAAGGTCTGTAACTGTATTCACTATTTGCCATGTGGATGTCGAGTTGTTCCTGTACCATTTGTTGAGAAGACTCACTTTTCTCCATTGTATTGCCTTTGCAAGTTTGTCAAAGATCAGTTGACTATATTTATGTGGATCTATTTTGGAGCTCTCTATTCTGTCCCATAGGCCTATTTGTTTATTTTTTTGCCAGTGCCAAACTTCCTTGATTACTGTACTTTGTCTTGAAATTGGATAGTGCTAGTCTCCCAACTTTGTTCTCCTTCCATATAGGCTCTGTTTTAGGCCAATTTCCTCTGAATGTAGTGCAAAGGCATTTAACCATATTCTCTTTTTCTCTTTCTAGCTTTTCACACTTCCTACCGTGTTTGTCTTGGGAATAACTGACAAATGATATTCTGCCTTTTTTTTCTCTCAGCCTTAAGAAATTTGATATTAGAGACATTTCTCTGTTAATTCTTCTGATAGGAAGAAGCTGGTCTAACAAGGTGGGTGAGACAAAGAGACCGAGAGAGACAGAGAGAGATAGAGAGACTGACTTCCTGGATGCTTCTGTAGTGATTCCAGATACTTTCTTCCTGGAAGATGCCAGGCAAATGAGCTCCACTGAGCATGTGTCTTTCTTAGGCCAGACCCTCTCCTATGACCACTAGGAATTAGATAAATAGTTTTAAACGCTGACTGGTGAAAAGTGCTTTTTGCACATAAAGTTCAAAAATAAGGAAATATTGCAAAAAAAAGATTCCACAAAATCCGAAGTATATTTTCTTAATGTTGGTCACATAGGAAAAAGTGAAAATGTAGTTTAAAAAAAGCTATAAATGTAATGTGTATATTGTTCTAATTAGAAAAAATGTCCTTCAAATATTTAGTAGTATTTGAAATAGGCATTTTTTTATTTTACTTTATGTTCTGGGATACGTGTGCAGAACATGCAGGTTTGTTACATAGGTATACATGTGCCTTGGTGGTTTGCTACACCTATCAACTCGTCATCTAGGTTTTAGGTCCCACATGCATTAGGTATTTGTCCTAATGCTCTCCCTCCCCTTGCTCCCCACCCCCAACAGGCCCCGGTGTGTGATGTTCCCCTCCCTGTGTCCATATGTTCTCACTGTTCAACTCCCACTTATGAGTGAGAACATGTGGTGTTCGGTTTCCTGTTCCTGTGTTAGTTTGCTGGGAATGATGGTTTCCAGCTTCATCCATATCCCTGCAAAGGACATGAACTCATTCTTTCTTATGGCTGCATAGTATTCCACAAAATAGGCTTTAAAAATTTACAATGCTTGGGGCTAAAGCAGGTACTTCAAGACTTCCTTTTGTTACATCAATGAGATTAATTTAATAATCATATTTTAGAATACTTTAGTGAAAATGATAATTTTCATTGTCATCAAATTTTTAAATATTCACAAGCAATTTTCATTTTTGTTAATTTTCATAGTAAAAGTGGATACTTCAGATATATGCTTTCTTTCACTCATAGAAGCACATTCAATTTTTTTGTTTTAGTAATGTAGAATTAAGAAAGTTACTCATATTTCATTTAAAATGAATAATGCTTTTCTGGATGCAAAGAACTATCAATAAGAAAGGTAAGATAGGTGCTTTATTTTCTAGAATACCTGAAACAGCACAGGTATATTTACAAGGTCTCCACTAAGAATCTTGTAAGTAATATTGTTACTGGTTTTAGAAATGAAATCTTCATTTGGAAAAAGTGTCCTTAGAAAGTATTTATTTATAAGTAATGAAGAGGACTAGATAGAATCATTCTTGAAGAGCAGTAATCCACAATACAAAACCACTTGGTACTATTTTTAAACACTGGTATAACATGCATTTTCTATTCAATAGGAGATGATTATTATTTGGAAAGTTTTGCCTCCCAGCACTTCCTGAGTCATTATCATTACATATATAAATGTACCTTACAGAAGAAGAGAGTTCACATGATAGTTGTCATTGCTTATATACTATTCTTGTTTCTTGTTTTTGGCCTAGTCCTTGGTCTTTTTTTTTTATTCTTTTTTTAAATTTTATTGTATTATTATACTTTAGGTTTTAGGGTACATGTGCACAATGTGCAGGTTTGTTACATATGTATCCATGTGCCATGTTGGTTTGCTGCACCCATTAACTCGTCATTTAGCGTCTTACCAAATATGTTTGAAGCAACTTACTCTGGAATGCATCCTGGAAAAGTGTCTAATCCAATATTGCTCTATAGCACTACTCTTCTCTCTCAGATTAATCAAACACAATTTCACACTCTACCACACATTTTACACAACAATAGGATTATCTTGCAATTTATCATTCAAATGGGGACAATTTTGAACATGAAAAAGTATGTGTTAAGTATTACTTTGGGACAACGGGCACAAACTGGACATGTCATATAAATGGAATATACAACATGTAGTCTTATGTGTCTGGTTTCTTTCACTTATCATAATGCTGTCAAGGTTCATCCATGTATCAGTACTTCTTTCCTTTTTCCTGCCGAGTAACATTTCATTGTATGACTAAGCATTTTGTTTCTCCAGTCATCAGTTGTTACACACTTGGGTTGTTTCTACATTTTGGGCTGTTATAAGTAATCCAGCTATATACCAAGTGTACATATTTTTGTGCAAATCTGTGTTTTCAATCCTGATGGTACATACTGAGGAGTTTAATTCCTGGGTCTTATGGTCATTCTACATTTAACTTTCTGAGAAACTGCAAAAAATATTTTCCACAGTGGCTGTATTTTACATGTCCACAGGCAATGTATGAAAGTTCTAACATATTTTCAGGGTCCCCAACATTTGTTCATTTGTTTAAATTATAACCGTCTTAGTAAGTATAAATTGGCATTGCATTTTGGGTTGAATTTGCATTTCCCTAATGTCCAATGATACTGAACACCTTTTCATAAGCTTATCCACCATTTGTATATTTTTATAGAAATGTCTATGCACACCTTTTGCTCATTGTTAAAAACTTGGCTAAATTTATTTTTATTATTGAGTTGTAAGAATTCTGTATATATTCAGGATATTTGACTTTTATCAGATATATGATTTGCAAATACTTTCTCCGAGTTTTTCCTTTTTCACTTGCTTGATAGTATCCATTAAAGTAGAAAAGGTTTAACTTTTTTTTCCTGGGTCATTTTTAAATAGTATTTTCTTAGTGGTGCCCTGGGGATTACCATGACAACTTCATTTATAACAATATATTTTGGATTAACACCAACCTAATTTCAATAGTATACAAAAGCTTTGCTTCTATAAAGTTCTATTTCCTGTCTCTTTCATGCTGTGATTGTTGCAAATTTCATCTTTTTACATTGTGTGCCCATCAACTTAGACTTACAATTTTTGATTTATGCAGTTGTATTTTAAATCAGATACAAGAAAAAAAGGGTTACAAACAGAAAATACGTTTTACTGTCATTTATATTTACCTATGTCAATATCTTTACTAGTGTTCTTTATTTTCTTTATGTGTATTCAAGTTACTGTCTCGTGTTCTTTCTCTTCAGCCTGAAGGATGCTTTTCAATGTTTCTTAGAGGGCAGGTCTGCTAGTAGCAAACTCTCATCATGTTTGTTTATCTGGCAATGTCTTAATTTCTCTATTTTAAAAGAATTATTTTGCCAGATGTGGTGTTCTTGATTGACATGGTTTTTGTCTCTCGGGCCTTTGAATATGTCATCCCATTTTCTTCTAGTCTCCATGGTTTCTGATGAGAAATCTGCTGTTAATTTTATTAAGCATCTCTGATATGTAATGAATCTGTTTTCTCACACTACTTTCAATTTCCAAAATCTTTTAAAATTATCATCATGATGTCTTCTTTGAGTCCATTAGTTATTTATTTGTATGTTGCTTAGTGTCTAAATATTTTGAGATATTATAGTTGTCCCCTTTTATTTCTACATTTGTTGTAAAACCCCAAAAGCTAGTTTTGAGTATGATTTGCACAGTAAGCCAAACACTGACATATCACTGTTTAGGAGCAGAGATAGGTTTATTTGATTTGCCCAAAGCATGAGAAGAGGAGAGGCAGACTCTCAAATCCAACATGGCTTTGACCATAACTGGTGACTTTTATGAGTAAGGTAAGTATGCAGGAAGTGAGGTCCCCAGCGATCAAAGCTGCTTGCATCCCTCAGCTGATCAAACTTCTGAATGCCATCGAGGAGGTCAGCATGACCTAAGAATTACTGTTCTCTGAAAAACAAGTTCATTAATCAAGTAGGCAACTCCCAAGGGTCAGGATGTGAAGTTAATCAATTATTAGTGACTACTCTTTCTCTATGGAAATGACTAAGTGCAAGCAATCATGCATGGAAGAAGAAAAGGACAAAGAGAAAGGAAAATAAGTAAAGCAAACACCTTAATATAGGCTCTGTTACACTTTAATTTTACTTGGCACAGAAAACATACTGGGTATGGCTCTAATACTATAGAATTTGTTCATAATTACTTTATGGTCTGGTATATAATCTATTTTTAGTAATGTTCCATGTACAATTGAAAAGAATATGTATTTTGCAGTTATACTGCACAGTATTCTATATGTTTAAATGAAGTCAAGTATATTAATCATGTTGCCTAATCATCTGCATCATCTATATCTTTACTAATTTTGGCCTGTTAATTTTATCAATAACTGGGAGTTGTCAGTAAAATCTTCTCCTATTTGCCTGCTTCTTTCATTTCTGTAAGAGATTTTCTTTATGTATTTGGAGGCTGTATTATTGGGTAAATAAAAATTTAGAATCTCATTTCTTTGTTTTAAATTCATTATTAAATTTTTATCTCTATAATATCTACTGCTTTAACTTCTAATTTATCTAATATTAGCATAAATATGTAACATTTACTGTTTGTATGGCATGTTTTTTCTATTCTTTTACTTTCAATCTTTATGCCACTATACTTAAAGTATATATTATAGGAAATAAAAACTATTTTACCCCAAAATGTATCTTTTGATATATTTTGAAATGGCTGCCTCAAGGCTAGCAGACTGAGGTAGGGGAAATTTGCACCCCTAGAGAATCTTCATTAATGCAGCCATGCCATCCATTTCTATGCCTCTCTTGGATCCAGGAGAGATTGAGAGTCTGATACCTTCAAAAATCTGAAAAGAAACATTCACCATCTATTCTCTATGAGGGAGACTTCATCTACATAACAAGTCCAACTTTGCTAGCCAAACCTCTTCCTTTCTCCCTCTCATGATCTGTCTTTCCAGTAAACCCGATTTACTCACATAACCTGTTTGGGGCCATGCTCTGAGTCTGCATTTTTTTTCAGTGGCCTCAGGATGGTATATAAGCTTCTGTATCTTATTGTTGGGTTGGGTCTTCATTCTGAAGACTCCCATGTAAACACATTAAATAAATTTGTATGCCTTTTCTCCTATTAATCAATCGGCCTCATGTCAGGGATTTTTCAGTGAACCTTTAGGGGACCAAGAGTCTATGGCTTCCACAGTTTCTTATAAGCAACATATCATTGTTATTTTTATGCAGTCATTTCCTTTGTCTTTTAATTTAAATATGCTATTTACTTTTAATATAATCATTGATACATATATTTGAGTTTATATCATTTTACTGTTATCTAGCCCATTTTTCTCCTATATTAACTTGTCAAGATTAGCTCATTTTCTCTTAGCCCATTTTCCTCTTATATTAACTTATCAAGTGTGATGCCTCCAGCTTTGTTCTTCTTCCTCGACATTGCTTTAGCTATTTGGGATTTTTTGTGGTTCCATAAAATTTTCAGGATTTTTATTTATTTATGTGAAAACTTTGGTTTTTTCATACAAGGTAAGAATTTTAGAACAGTTTATTTTCTCTTATCTATCTTATCTATCTTCTGATATATGTGTATATACATATATGTATATATAGATTGTATAAAACTATAATAAAATTCCATTGATAGGAATTGCACTGAATCTGTGCATTGCCTTGGGCAGTATGAACATTTTGACAATGTTGATTCTCAGTCTATAAACATGAAATATCTTTCCATTTATGTGTATTTTTTATTTTTTTCATCAATGTTTTATAGTTTTCAGTGTGTAGATTTTTCACTTCCTTGGTTAAATTTCTTCCTAAGGATTTTGCTATTTTGGATGCTGTTGTAAATGTGATTGTTTTCTTGATTTCTTTTTTGTGTAGTTTGTTGTTAGTGTAGAGAAACACTAGTAATTTTGTATATTAATTTTCTATCCTGAATTCATTTATTAGTTCCAATACTTTTTTGATAGAGTATTTAGGGTTTTCTATATATATATATATATAATATGCCATCTGCAAACGGAGACAATTTTACCTCCTCCTTTCCTATTTGGAAGCTTTTATTTCTTTCTTTTGCCTAATTTCTCTGGCTAGGACTTCTAGTACCCCATTGGGAAAAAAAAAGTGGTGAAAATGGGCATTCTTACCTAGGTACTGATTGTAAGGGAAAAGCTTTCAGCTTTTCACCATGAATGATAATGTTACCTCTGGTCTTGT
Source organism: Hylobates moloch (assembly GCF_009828535.3). Classification (NCBI taxonomy): domain Eukaryota; kingdom Metazoa; phylum Chordata; class Mammalia; order Primates; family Hylobatidae; genus Hylobates; species Hylobates moloch. The sequence continues at coordinate 18,414,131 of NW_026652295.1, read as the reverse complement.
CATATACAGCCTTTATTGTACTGAGGTACAGTCTTTGCAGATCTAATTTGTTGAGTGTTTTTATCATGAAGAATGTTGAATTTTGGTAAATGCCTTCCCTGCATCTATTGAGAGAGTCATATGATTTTTATCCTTAATGTTGTGAATGTAGTGTATGAAATTTGTTAATTTGCATATGTTGAACCTTTCTTGCATTCCAGGAATAAATATCACTTGATCATGGCAAATGATCCTTTTATGGGTTGTTGATTTCAGTTTGTTAATATTTTATTTAGCATTTTAACATATATGTTTATCAAGAATATTGGCTTGCAATTTTTATTTCATATTATGACCTTGTCTGGCTTTGCTATCAGGGTAATGCTAGCCTCACAAATTAAGTCTGGGAGTATTACTTTCACTTCAATTTTTGGGAAGTTTAAGAATAATTGGTATTAATTATTCCTTAAATGTTTGGTGGAATTCAGCAGTAAAGCCATCCTGTCCTGAGCTTTTCTTTGATGAAAGACTTTTCATTACTGAATCCTCTTACTTATTATTTGTTTGTTCAGATTTTCTATTTCATAATGATTCAGTCTTGGTAGATTGTATGTATTTAGGAATGTGTCATTTTTTTCTAGATTATCCAATTTGTTGGTATATAATTGTTCAGAGTAGTTTCTTTCTTTTTTTTTTTTAGAATACGTATGTATTTTGTTATTACTTTTTTTCTTTCGCATTTTTATTTTTTTTCTTATTATTATATTTTAAGTTTTAGGGTACATGTGCACAATGTGCAGGTTTGTTACATATGTATCCATGTGCCATGTTGGTGTGCTGAACCCATTAACTCATCATTTAGCATTAGGTATATCTCCTAATGCTGTCCCTCCCCGCTACCCCCACCCCACAACAGTCCCTGGAGTGTGATGTTCCCCTTCCTGTGTCCATGTGTTCTCATTGTTCAATTCCCACCTATGAATGAGGACAGGCGGTGTTTGGTTTTTTGTCCTTGCGATACTTTACTGAGAATGATGGTTTCCACTTTCATCCACGTCCCTACAAAGGACATGAACTCATCCTTTTTTATGGCTGCATAGTATTCCATGGTGTATATGTGCCACATTTTCTTAATCCAGTCTATCGTTGTTGGACATTTGGGTTGGTTCCAAGTCTTTGCTATTGTGAATAGTGCCGCAATAAACATACGTGTTCATGTGTCTTTATAGCAGCATGATTTATAGTCCTTTGGGTATATACCCAGTAATGGGATGGCTGGGTCAAATGGTATTTCTAGTTCTAGATCCCTGAGGAATCGCCACACTGACTTCCACAATGGTTGAACTGGTTTACAGTCCCACCAACTGTGTAAAAGTGTTCCTATTTCTCCACATCCTCTCCAGCACCTGTTGTTTCCTGACTTTTTAGTGATGGCCATTCTGATTGGTGTGAGATGGTATCTCATTGTGGTTTTGATTTGCATTTCTCTGATGGCCAGTGATAATAAGCATTTTTGCATGTTTTTTGGCTGCATAAATGTCTTCTTTTGAAAAGTGTCTGTTCATGTCCTTTGCCCACTTTTTGATGGGGTTGTTTTTTTTTTTCTTGTAAATTTGTTTGAGTTCATTGTAGATTCCGGATATTAGCCCTTTGTCAGATGAGTAGGTTGCGAAAATTTTCCCCCATCAAGCTACCAATGACTTTCTTCACAGAATTGGAAAAAACTACTTTAAAGTTCATATGGAACCAAAAAAGAGCCTGCATCGCCAAGTCAATCCTAAGCCAAAAGAACAAAGCTGGAGGCATCATGCTACCTGACTTCAAACTATACTACAAGGCTACAGTAACCAAAACAGCATGGTACTGGTACAAAAACAGAGATATAGACCAATGGAACAGAACAGAGCCCTCAGAATAATGCTGCGTATCTACAGCTATCTGATCTTTGACAAACCTGACAAAAACAAGCAATGGTGCTGGGAAAACTGGCTAGCCATATGTAGAAAACTGAAACTGGATCCCTTCCTTACACCTTATACAAAAATTAATTCAAGATGGATTAAAGAGTTACATGTTAGACCTAAAACCATAAAAACCCTAGAAGGAAACCTAGGCAATACCATTCAGAACATAGGCACAGGCAAGGACTTCATGTCTAAAATACCAAAAGCAATGGCAACAAAAGCCAAAATTGACAAATAGGATCTAGTTAAACTAAAGAGCTTCTGCACAGCAAAAGAAACCACCATCAGAGTGAACAGGCAACCTACAAAATTGGAGAAAATGTTCAGAGTAGTTTCTAATAATCCTTTGTGTTTCTGTAGTATCAGTTATAAGTGTCATCTTTTTTTCTTTAAAAATATTTTAAGTTCTGGAATACATGTGCAGGACATGCAGGTTTGTTACATAGGTAAATGTGTGTCATGATGGTTTGCTGCACCAATCAACCCATCACTTAGGTGTTAAGCCCAGCAGGCATTAGCTTTTTATCCTGATACTCTCCCTCTCCCTGCCTCCTCCTCCCAACAGGCCCCAGTATGTGTTGTTCCCCTCCCTGTGTCCATGTATTCTCATTGTTGAGCTCCCACTTGTAAGTGAGAAGAAACAGTGTTTGGTTCTCTGTTCCTGTGTTAGTTTGCTGTGGATGATGGCTTCCAGCTCCATCCATGTCCCTGAAAAGGACATGATCTCATTTCTTTTTATGGATGTATAGTATTCCATGGTGTATATGCACCACATTTTCTTTATCCAGTCTATCATTGGTGGGCATTTGGGTTAATTCCATGTTTTTGCTGTTGTGAATAGTGCTGCAATGAACATAGTTGTGCATGTAGAATGGTTTATATTTCTTTGGGTATATACCCAGTAATGGGATGGCTGGGCCAAATGGTATTTCTGGTTCTAGATCTTTGAGGAATTGCCACCCTGTCTTCTACAATGGTTGAACTAATTTACATTCCCATAAACAGTGTAAAGGAGTTCCTATTTCTTCACAGCCTTGCTGGCATCTGTTTTTTCTTGACTTTTTAATAATCACCATTCTGACTGGCATGAGATGGTATCTCATCGTGGTTTTGATTTGCATTTCTCTAATAATCAGTGATGTTGAGCTTTTTTTTTCATGTTTTTTGGCCACATAAATGTCTTCTTTTGAGAAGTGTTCATGTCCTTTGCCCACTTTTTAATGGGGTTGGTTTTTTTCTTGTAAATTTGTTTAAGCTCCTTGTAGATTCTGGATATTAGACCTTTGTTAGATGGATAGATTGCAAAACTTTCTCTCATTCTCCCATGACTGTTCACTCTGATGATACCTTCTTTTGCTGTGCAGAAGCTCTTTAATTAGTTTAATTAGATCCCATTTTTCAATTTTTGCTTTTGTTGCAATTGCTTTTCATGTTTTTGTCATAAAATCGCTGCTCCTGATTATGTCCTAAATGGTATTTCATAGATTTTTTCTAGTGTTTTTTATAGTTTTGGGTTTTACATTTAAGTCTTTAATCCATCTTGAGTTAATTTTTGTATAAGGTATAAGAAAGGGATCCAGTTTCAATTTCCTGCATATGGCTAGCCTGATCTCCCAGCCCCACTTATCAAATATGGAACCCTTTCCCATTGCTTGTTTTTGTCAGGTTTGCTGAAGATAAGGTAGTTATAGATGTGTGGTCTTATTTCTGAGTTCTCTATTTTATTCCATTTTTCTATGTGTCTGTGTTTTGTGTTTTTATGAGTACCATGCTGTTTTGGTTACTGTAGCCTTATAGTATAGTTTGAGGTTGGATAGCATGATGCCTCCAGCTTTGTTCTTTTGCTTAGGGTTGTCTTGACTAGTAATGTATCATCTTTAATTTCTAATCTTATTTATTTGAATCTTCTCACTTTTTCCTATTCTAACTAAGAGTTTCTCAATTTTTTCTTTTCATAAGCAAACTCAGTTTTGTTCATCTTTTTTAATGCTTTTCTAGTCTCAGTTTCATTTATGTCTGTTCTGCTCATTTATTTCTTTGTTTTTTTCTTCCTCCTTCTAACTTTGCTTTTAGTTTTTTCTTCTTTTTCTAATTCCCTGTAGTGTAATGTTAGGCTTTTTATTTAAAGTCTTTCTTTTTTATTAATGTAGGCATTTGTTGCTATAAACGTTCCTCTTAGAACTGCTTTTGCTTCATTCCATAAGTTTTGGTATGTTATGTTTCCATTTTCATTGTCTGTAGATATTTTAAAATTTCCTTTTGAGGCCTTCTTTGACCCATTGTTTGTTCATGAGTGTGTTGTTTAAGTCCCATGTGTTTGTGAATTTTCAAGTATTTTATATTATTCATTTCTAGTTTTATAGCATTGTGATTGGAAAATATACTTGACGTGATTTCAATATTCTTAGAAATGTATTCAAACTTGTTGGTGGCCTAACATATAATCTATCCTAGAGAATGTACCATGTGTGATTGAGAAAAATGTGTATTCTGCTGCAGTTGGATAAAATGTTCTATAAATCTTTAGGTCCATTTGGTATAATGTGAAGGTCACATCCAATTTTTTATTGATTTAATTCTGAATGATCTATCCACTGTTGAAAGTGGGGTATTGGTAGAAATGATGTTAGCAAGATAGTGGAACAGGAATTCTTCAGCTAAACTGCTCCAACTCCAGCCCACACCCCTGCTATACACACACACCCACACACAGAAATCCAACTAACAAATATTCTCAGGCAAAAATACCTTTGTGAATATCCCAAACTCAGGAGTGAGGCTGAAACATCCCCTGGGAAACTAGAACTGAAAAATGCTGCATTCAAAAGATAAGAAGAATGGTTCTCTTTGGCGATGTCACCCTTCCCGTAACCCAGGACAGCACTACACACAGAGGATGTGACAAAATCCATGGTTTTTACTGTGGAAGAAGTGAGTTGAAGGTGGACATTCAGCTCACCACCTGTCTGGGACTCTTTGCAAGGGGCTTATTTCTGGCTTGCCCTATAGGAAACATTGACATTACCAGCAGGAATAGATCACTTGAGGTCAGTTAGAAACAAAAAGCAAGGGTGGGGCTCACAGCAACCAAAGTACAGATCTTGGCTGTTGGTCTGTATTCTAGACGAAGAAAAAAAAATAAAACCTGACACCACACTGGAAAAAAAAAAAACGAGCAGAACCTGGAGAGACATTTCTCAAAAGAAGGCATACAAATGGCCAACAAGTACATGAAAAAGTGCTCAGCATTACTAATCCACAGAAAAATGCAAATGAAAACCATAATAAGATATGACCTCACACCTATTAGAATGGCTATCAAAAAGAGGAATGATAACTTTTGGTAAGGATGTAGAGAAAGGGGAATTTTTGTACATTGATGGTAGGAATGTAAAGTTATTGCAGCCATTATAGAAAATAGTATGAAGGTCTCTCAAAAAACTAAAAATAGGACTAACTATGAGCCAGTAATCTCACTTTTGAGTATATATTAAAGAAATCTGAAGTCAATATGTCGAACAGTTTTCTGCCTTCCCAGGGTTCTTGCAGCATGATTCACATTAGCCAAGATATAGAACAAAACTAGATGTTCATGGACAAATGAATAAATAAAATGTCGTGTCTGTATGTGTGTGTGTGTGTGTGTGTTTGTGTGTGTGTATATACACACATACCCATGCTAAATGTTCATGGACACATGAATGAAGAAAACCATATTTTCTTTACTAATTTGTCCATGGACATTTAGCTTTGAGGTATGTGTATACGTATATATACCTAGGTATACATATACATATATGTACATATATACATATACATACACACACATATATACACTTAGGCATATATCCGGTGAGTGTATGTATGTGTATATATGTACATCTTTACACACATGGACACATACATATATGTCTATGTATGTGTATGTGTACACATATGCACACACATATATCCACACAAAGTATATACATGTATACACATATGTACATATATACGCATACCAGATATACATATATATATAATGGAATACTACTCAGCCTTTAAAAAAGAATGAAGTTCTGTCATTTAAAACAATATGGAGAAACCCAGAAGACAGTAGTCTAAGTGAAATAAGCCAGCTGCAGAAAAACCAATAATGTATGATCTTACTTTTATGTGGAATCTAAAAAAGTTGAAATCACAGAAGTAGAAAGCAGAATGATGGCTACCACAGGCTGTGGATGGAGTGGGGTGGGAGGGAGAAATGAGGAATTGCTGATCTAAGGGTACAGAGTTTCAGATAGAATGATTTTTGAGATCTATTGTATAGCACTGACTATAGCACACAATAATTGATAGTACATTTCAAAATAACTAAGACAGTAAATTTCAAATGTCTCACCATAAAAATGGTGAATAAGCAAGGTGAAGAATGTTAACTAGCTTGATTTAAGCATTCCACATTGTATACATCTATCAAGAAATTAATTACATTTTACTCCACAAAGTATACAAATGATTTCTCAATGAAATCATTTTATTATTGTCTATTTTATTATTATCTATTTCTCCTTTCAGATTTGTTATATATTTTCATGCTTTACGTTTCATGCATATATACATACAATTGTGGTGACCTCCTGATGAATTGATCACTTTATTATAAATGACCTTTGTCCATTTTTACAGTTTTTGACTTAAATGTCTATTTTATCTGATGTGAGTATGCCTGTCCCTGCTCTCTTTTGATTTCCATTTGCATGGAATATCTTCTTCCATCTTTTCAATTTTGGTCTTTGTGTGTTCTTACTAGTAAAGTCAGTCGTTTGCAGGCAGCTTATGGTTGGATTTTCTTTTTACATCCATTCATTCACTCTGTGTCTTTTTTTTTATTCCTTAATATATCAAATTTATTTATTTATTTATTTTCTTTCTGTCTCTTTCTTTTATTATTATTATACTTCAAGTTTTAGGGTACATGTGCACACTGTGCAGGTTTGTTACATATGTATACATGTGCCATGTTGGTGTGCTGCACCCATTAACTCGTCATTCAGCATTAGGTATATCTCCTAATGCTATCCCTCCCCCCACCCCACAACAGTGCCTGGTGTGTGATGTTCCCCTTCCTGTGTCCATTTGTTCTCATTGTTCGGTTCCCACCTATGAGTGAGAACATGCGGTGTTTGGTTTTTTGTCCTTGCAATAGTTTGCTGAGAATGATGGTTTCCAGTTTCATCCATGTCCCTACAAAGGACACGAACTCATCCTTTTTTATGGCTGCATAGTATTCCATGGTGTCTATGTGCCACATTTTCTTAATCCAGTCTATCGTTGTTGCACATTTGGGTTGGTTCCAAGTCTTTGCTATTGTGAATAGTGCCGCTATAAACATATGTGTGCATGTGTCTTTATAGCAGCATGATTTATAATCCTTTGGGTATATACCCAGTAATGGGATGGCTGGGTCAAATGGTATTTCTAGTTCGAGATCCCTGAGGAATCGCCACACCGACTTCCACAATGGTTGAACTAGCTTACAGTCCCACCAACAGTGTAAAAGTTTTCCTATTTCTCCACATCTCTCCAGCACCTATTGTTTCCTGACTTTTTAATGATCTCCATTCTAACTGGTGTGAGATGGTATCTCATTGTGGTTTTGATTTGCATTTCTCTGATGGCCAGTGATGATGAGCATTTTTTCAAGTGTCTGTTGGCTGCACAAATGTCTTCTTTTGAGAAGTGTCCGTTCATATCCTTCGCCCACCTTTTGATGGGGTTGTTCGTTTTTTTCTTGTAAATTTGTTTGAGTTCATTGTAGATTCTGGATATTAGCCCTTTGTCAGATGAGTAGGTTGCAAAAATTTTCTCCCCTTCTGTAGGTTGCCTGTTCACTCTGATGGTAATTTATTTTGCTGTGCAGAAGCTCTTTAGTTTAATTAGATCCCATTTGTCAATTTTGGCTTTTGTTGCCATTGCTTTTGGTGTTTGAGACATGAAGTCCTTGCCCATGCCTATGTCCTGAATGGTATTGCCTAGGTTTTCTTCTAGGGTTTTTATGGTTTTAGGTCTAACATGTAAGTCTTTAATACATCTTGAATTAATTTTTGTATAAGGTGTAAGGAAGGGATCCAGTTTCAGCTTTCTACATATGGCTAGCCAGTTTTCCCAGCACCATTTATTAAATGGGGAATCCTTTCCCCATTGCTTGTTTTTGTCAGGTTTGTCAAAGATCAGATAGTTGTAGATATGCGGCATTATTTCTGAGGGCTCTGTTCTGTTCCATTGGTCTATATCTCTGTTCTTGTACCAGTATCATGCTGTTTTGGTTACTGTAGCCTTGTAGTATAGTTTGAAGTCAGGTAGCGTGATGCCTCCAGCTTTGTTCTTTTGGCTTAGGATTGACTTGGTGATGCGGGCTCTTTTTTGGTTCCATATGAACTTTAAAGTAGTTTTTTCCAATTCTGTGAAGAAAGTCATTGGTAGCTTGATGGGGATGGCATTGAATCTATAAATTACCTTGGGCAGTATGGCCATTTTCATGATATTGATTCTTCCTACCCATGAGCATGGAATGTTCTTCCATTTGTTTGTATCCTCTTTTATTTCATTGAGCAGTGGTTTGTAGTTCTCCTTGAAGAGGTCCTTCACATCCCTTGTAAGTTGGATTCCTAGGTATTTTATTCTCTTTGAAGCAATTGTGAATGGGAGTTCACTCATGATTTGGCTCTCTGTCTGTTATTGGTGTATAAGGATGCTTGTGATTTTTGTACATTGATCTTGTATCCTGAGACTTTGCTGAAGTTGCTTATCAGCTTAAGGAGATTTTGGGCTGAGATGATGGGGTTTTCTAAATATACAATCATGTCATCTGCAAACAGGGACAATTTGACTTCCTCTTTTCCTAATTGAATGCCCTTTATTTCCTTCTCCTGCCTGATTGCCCTGGCCAGAACTTCCAACACTATGTTGAATAGGAGTGGTGAGAGAGGGCATGCCTGTCTTGTGCCAGTTTTCAAAGGGAATGCTTCCAGTTTTTGCCCATTCAGTATGATATTGGCTGTGGGTTTGTTATAGATAGCTCTTATTATTTTGAGATACATCCCATCAATACCTAATTTATTGAGAGTTTTTAGTATGAAGGGTTGTTGAATTTTGTCAAAGGCCTTTTCTGCATCTATTGAGATAATCATGTGGTTTTTGTCTTTGGTTCTGTTTATATGCTGGATTACATTTATTGATTTGCATACGTTGAACCAGCCTTGCATCCCGGGGATGAAGCCCACTTGATCACGGTGGATAAGCTTTTTGATGTGGTGCTGGATTCAGTTTGTCAGTATTTTATTGAGGATTTTTGCATCAATGTTCATCAAGGATATTGGTCTAAAATTCCCTTTTTTGGTTGTGTCTCTGCCAGGCTTTGGTATCAGGATGATGCTGGCCTCATAAAATGTGTTAGGGAGGATTCCCTCTTTTTTTATTGATTGGAATAGTTTCAGAAGGAATGGTACCAGTTCCTCCTTGTACCTCTGGTAGAATTCGGCTGTGAATCCATCAGGTCCTTGACTCTTTTTGATTGGTAAGCTATTGATTATTGCCTCAATTTCAGAGCCTGTTATCGGTCTATTCAGAGATTCAACTTCCTGGTTTAGTCTTGGGAGGGTGTATGTGTCGAGGAATTTATCCATTTCTTCTAGATTTTCTAGTTTATTTGTGAAGAGGTGTTTATAGTATTCTCTAATGGTAGTTTGTATTTCTGTGGGATTGGTGGTGATATCCCCTTTATCATTTTTTATTGCATCTATTTGATTCTTCTCTCTTTTCTTATTAGTCTTGCTAGTGGTCTATCGATTTTGTTGATCTTTTCAAAAAACCAGCTCCTGCATTCATTAATTTTTTGAAGGGTTTTTTGTGTCTCTATTTCCTTCATTTTTGCTCTGATCTTAGTTATTTCTTGCCTTCTGCTAGCTTTTGAATGTGTTTGCTCTTGCTTTTCTAGTTCTTTTAATTGTGATGTTAGGGTGTCAATTTTAGATCTTTCCTGCTTTCTCTTGTGGGCACTTAGTGCTATAAATTTCCCTCTACACACTGCTTTGAATGTGTCCCAGAGATTCTGGTATGTTGTGTCTTTGTTGTCATTGGTTTCAAAGAACATCTTTATTTCTGCCTTCATTTCATTATTTACCCATTAGTCATTCAGGAGCAGGTTGTTCAGTTTCCATGTAGTCGAGCGGTTTTGAGTGAGTTTCTTAATCCTGAGTTCTAGTTTGATTGCACTGTGGTCTGAGAGAGAGTTTGTTATAATTTCTGTTCTTTTACATTTGCTGAGGAGTGCTTTACTTCCAACTATGTGGACAATTTTGGAATAGGTGTGGTGTGGTGCTGAAAACAATGTATATTCTGTTGATTTGGGGTGGAGAGTTCTGTAGATGTCTGTTAGGTCTGCTTGGTGCAGAGCTGAGTTCAATTCCTGGGTATCCTTGTTAACTTTCTGTCTCGTTGATCTGTCTAATGTTGACAATGGGGTGTTAAAGTCTCCCATTATTATTGTGTGGGAGTCTAAGTCTCTTTGTAGGTCACTAAGGACTTGCTTTATGAATCTGGGTTCTCCTGTATTGGGTGCATATATATTTAGGATAGTTAGCTCTTCTTGCTGAATTGATCCCTTTACCATTATGTAATGGCCTTCTTTGTCTCTTTTGATCTTTGTTGGTTTAAAGTCTGTTTTACCACAGACTAGGATTGCAACCCCTGCCTTTTTTTGTTTTCCATTTGCTTGGTAGATCTTCCTCCATCCCTTTATTTTGAGCCTATGTGTGTCTCTGCACATGAGATGGGTTTCCTGAATACAGCACACTGATGGGTCTTGACTCTTTATCCAATTTGCCAGTCTGTGTCTTTTAATTGGAGCATTTAGCCCATTTACATTTAAAGTTAATATTGTTATGTGTGAATTTGATCCTGTCATTATGATGTTAGCTGGTTATTTTGCTCATTAGTTGATGCAGTTTCTTCCTAGCCTTGATGGTCTTTACAATTTGGTATGTTTTTGCAGTGGCTGATACTGGTTGTTCCTTTCCATGTTTAGTGCTTCCTTCAGGAGCTCTTTTAGGGCAGGCCTGGTGGTGACAAAATCTCTCAGCATTTGCTTGTCTGTAAAGTATTTTATTTCTCCTTCACTTATGAAGCTTACTTTGGCTGGATATGAAATTCTGGGTTGAAAATTCTTTTCTTTAAGAATGTTGAATATTGGTCCCCACTCTCTTCCGGCTTGTAGAGTTTCTGCCGAGAGGTCAGCTGTTAGTCTGATGGGCTTCCCTTTGTGGGTAACCTGACCTTTCTCTCTGGCTGCCCTTAACATTTTTTCCTTCATTTAAACTTTGGTGAATCTGACAATTATGTGTCTTGGAGTTGCTCTTCTCGAGGAGTATCTTTGTGGCATCTCTGTATTTCCTGAATTTGAATGTTGGCCTGCCTTGCTAGATTGGGGAAGTTCTCCTGGATAATATCCTGCAGAGTGTTTTCCAGCTTGGTTCCATTCTCCCTGTCACTTTCAGGTACACCCATTAGATGTAGATTTGGTCTTTTCACATAGTCCCATATTTCTTGGAGGCTTTGTTCGTTTCTTTTTATTCTGTTTTCTCTAAACTTCTCTTCTCACTTCATTTCATTCTTTTCGTCTTCTCTCACTGATACCCTTTCTTCCAGTTGATCACATCGGCTACTGAGGCTTCTGCATTCATCATGTAGGTCTCGTGCCTTGGTTTTCAGCTCCATCAGGTCCTTTAAGGACTTCTCTGCATTCGTTATTCTAGTTATCCATTCATCTAATTTTTTTTCAAAGCTTTTAACTTCTTTGCCATTGATTTGAATTTCCTCTTGTAGCTCGGGGTAGTTTGATTGTCTGAAGCCCTCTTCTCTCAACTTGTCAAAGTCATTCTCCATCCAGCTTTGTTCCATTGCTGGTGAGGTGCTGCATTCCTTTGGAGGAGGAGAAGCGCTCTGATTTTTAGAGTTTCCAGTTTTTCTGCTCTGTTTTTTTCCCATCTTTGGTCTTTGATGATGGTGACGTTCAGATGGGTTTTTGGTGTGGATGTCCTTTCTGTTTGTTAGTTTTCCTTCTAATAGACAGGACCCTCAGATGCAGGTCTGTTGGAGTTTGCTAGAGGTCCACTCCAGACCCTGTTTGCCTGGGTTTCAGCAGTGGTGGCTGCAGAACAGCGGATATTGGTGAACTGCAGATGCTGCTGCCTTATCATTCCTCTGGAAGTTTTGTCTCAGAGGAGTACCCGGCTGTGTGAGGTGTCAGTCTGCCCCTACTGGGGGTGCCTCCCAGTTAGGCTACTTGGGGGTCAGGGACCCACTTGAGGAGGCAGTCTGCCTGTTCTCAGATCTCAAGCTGCGTGCTGGGAGAACCACTACTCTCTTCAAAGCTCAGTGGGAAATGCAGAAATCACCCATCTTCTGCGTCGCTCACGCTGGGAGCTGTAGACTGGAGCTGTTCCCATTCGGCCATTTTGGCTCCTCTCAGTATCCACTCTGTGTCTTTTAGTTGGAGAACTTAATCTATTTAAATTTAAGAAAACTATGGATAGGCAAGAACTTAGTATTGCCATTTTGGTAATTGTTTTCTGGTTGTTTTGTAAGTCTTTTGTTTCTTTTTTCCTCTCATTGTCTTCCTTTCATGATTTTCTACAGTGGTACACTTTAAATTTTTCTCCTTATTTTTTTTTGTATCTAATGTATGTATTGCCTTCTGGTTGCTTGGAGGGTTACTAAAATATCTCATAGTTTATATGATTATAACAGGCTATTTTAATTGGTAACAACTTAACTTTGAATTTGACTGTATACTTATCTTTACCAGTGAATTTTATACTTTTATATGTTTTCATGTTAATTTTTCATTGGAGCTTGAAGAATTCCCTTTATTATTTCTTGTAAGGCAGGCCTAATGGTGATAATCTCTCTTAGCTTTTGTTTGTCCAGGAAAGTCTTTAACTTTCCTTCATGTTTGGAGGACAGCTTTGCCAGGTAAAGTATTGTATTCTTGGTTGACAGTTTCTTTCTTTCAGTACTTTAAATATACCATCCTCTTCTCCCTGGCATGTAAAGTTCCTGTTGAGAAATATACTGATAGTTTTTTGGAGGTTCCCTTGTGCATCATAAGCTCTATTCTCTTGCTGTTTTCATAATTTTGTCTTTTGCTTTGAGTTTGATTATAATATATATTGATAAAGTCTTCTTTGGATTGAAACTGCTCATTAGAGGAATGCAAGTCAAAACCACAATGAGATACCATCTCATGCCAATTAGAATGATGATGATTAAAAAGTCAGACAACAACAGATGCTGGAGAATATATGGAGAAATAGGAATGCTTTTACACTGTTGGTGGGAGTGTAAATTAGTTCAACCATTGTGGAAGACAGTGTGGCGATTCCTCAAGGATCGAGAACCAGAAATGCCATTTGACCCAGCAATCCCATTACTGGGTATATACCCAAAGGATTATAAATCATTCTACTATAAAGACACTTGCACATGTATGTTTATTGTGGCACTATTCACAATAGCAAAGACTTGGAAACAACCCAATTGCCCATCAGTGATGGATTGGATAAAGAAAATGTGGCATATATACTCCATGGAATACTATGCAGCCATATAAATGGATGATTTTGTGTCCATTGCAGGGATATGGATGAAGCTGGAAACTATCATTCTCAGCAAACTAACACAGCAACAGAAAACTAAACACCACATGTTCTCACTCATAAGTGGGAGTTGAACAATGAGAACACATGGACTCAGGGAGGGCAGCATCACAAACTGGAGCCTGTCGGAGGATGGGAGGGCTAGGGGAGGGATAGCATTAGTAGAAATACCTAATGTAGATGATGGGTTGATGGGTGCAGGAAACCATCATGGCACGTGCATACCTATGTAACAAACCTGCACGTTCTGCACATGTATCCCAGAACTTACCAAGTATAATTTTAAAAATAAATAAATAAATAAATTTTAAAAAAGAAATAGCACTGAATCTGTAAATTGTTTTGGACAGTATGGCCATTTTAATGATACTGAGTCTTCCTATCCATCAGCTTGGGATGTTTTTCCATTTGTTTGTGTCTTCTTTGATTTTTTTGAGCAGCATTTTATAATTCTCATTGTAGAGATCTTTCATCTCCCTGGTTGGCTGTATTCCTAGGGTTTTTTTGTGTGTATGTGTGTGGCAATTGCGAATGCAACTGCCTTCCTGATTTGGCTCTCAACTCAGCTGTTGTTGGTGTATAGGAGTGTTAGTGAGTTTTGTACATTGATTTTGGATACTGAAACTTTCCTGCAGTTGTTTATCAGCTTAGGGAGCTTTTTGTCCTAGACTATGGGGTTTTCTAGATATAGAATCATGTCATCTGCAAAGAGGGATAGTTTGACTTCCTCTCTTCCTGTTTAGATGCCTCTTATTTCCTTCTCTTCCCTGATTGTTCTGCCTAGGACTTCCAATACTATGTTAAAGAGGAGTGGTGAGAGAGGGTAATCTTGTCTTGTGCTAGATTTCAAGACAACTGCTTCCAGCTTTTGCCCATTCAGTGTAATGTTGGCTACGGGTTTGCCATAGATGGCTCTTATTATTTTGAGGTATGTTCCTTCAATACCTAGTTTATTGAGAGTTTTTAACAAGAAGGGATGTTGAATTTTATCAAAAGGCTTTCTACATCTATTGAGATAATCATGTGGTTTTTGTCTTTAGTTCTGTTTATGTGATGAATCACATTCGTTGAATTGTTCAACACACTCAAATCAATCAATGTGCATCCCGGGGATGAAGCCTATCTGTTTATGGTGAATAGCTCTTTGATGTACTGCTGGATTTGGCTGTGTATCCATCTGCTCCTGGGCCTTTTTTTTTTGTTTGTAAACTGTTTATTACTGATTTAATTTTGGAGCTCATTATTGGTCTGTTTGGGAATCAATTTCTTCCTGGTTCAGTCTTGAGAGGGTGTATATGTCCAAGAATTTATCCATCTCACCTAGGTTTTCTAGTTTGTGTAAATAAATTTCCTACCCCTTTATCTTTTTCTGTTGTTCCCTTTGGACTCTCATATAATGTGTATATTAGTTTGCTTTATGATGTCTCATAAATCCCAAGGTATTTTTTTCACTAATTTTTATTCTTTTTGTTCTTCTGACTGGATAATTTGAAATGGATGATGTGTCTTCAAGTTTGCTTATTCTTTCTACTACTTCATTGTGCTGTTTCAATCTCTTTAATTTTTCAGTAGTCATTTTATTCTTCCGCTCTAGAATTTCTGCCCTTGTATGAGTTATACCTCTCTTGAATTTCTAGTTTTGTTAATACATAATTTTCCTGATTTTATTAATTGTGTTTTTTTGTTGTCTTGTAGCTCATTGAGTTTTTAAAAGACAATTATTTTGACCGCTTTGTCAGGCAATTCATATCCGCATTTCTTTGGAGTCAGCCATTCAGCTATTTTGTTCCTCTGATGGTGTCATGTTTCTTTGATTTTTTTTATGTTCCTAGAAACTTTGTGTTACTGTCTTCCTTTCATGTTTCTTGGAGACTTTCATTGTGGCAATTGAAGGAGCAATCACATCCTCCATTCTAGCTAACTAGCTAATAAAACAAACAAACAAACAAAACAAAACAAAAAACAAAACTTTTATCAGCCTGGCTAGAGATTCTGGGAGGGTCTCTCAGGCCTTTTTTTTTTTTTTTTTTTTTTTTTTTTTTGAGACAGAGTCTTACTCTGTTGCCCAGGCTGGAGTGCAGTGGCATGATCTTGGCTCACTGAAAGCTCCACCTCCTGGGTTCAAGCAATTCTCCTGCCTCAGCCTCCTTAGTAGCTGGGACTACAGGCACGTGCCACCACCCCCCCAGCTAATTTTTGTATTTTTAGTAGAGATGGGGTTTCATCATGTTGACCAGGATGGTCTCAATCTCTTGACCTCATATTTCCACCCACCTTGACCTCCCAAAGTGCTGGGATTACAGGCATGAGTCACTACGCCCGGCTTCTCAGACCTTTCTATGAATGTGCCTTTCCCACTTCTCTTGTTCTTTCTCAGTGGTGGTGGTGGTGGGGAGGTGTCTTAGAATTGTGTGCTTTCTCTCAGTCTCACAAAGCAGGTTGGACTCTGAGAGCCTTTTGTTTATTTTCCTTAGGGCAGTGACCTGAAGGTTCCTGGCTGTGTACTTTCTCCTGATCCATCAGAGCTGTCTGCTAATTTATGTGTCCTATGTGTGAAAGCTCACATGCAATCTGTGGTGGTTCATGTGTGCTCTCCATGGGGCAAACACGTACATGTTGATGTCTATAGTGTGCTCAGGATGCCAGCCACATCAAGTGGTGCATGCAGAGTGCTGGGGATATATGTCAGCTTGTTGGGTGTTCACAGTTGAGACACCCCATGAGACTCGCGTTTGTAGATCCAGGCAGAGTCTTCAACCCAGCCAGTAGGATCTGCAGCTTGTTGAGATTTGTGTGCCCGCTGCCACTAAGCCTCTCCTCTTGTCCCTGCTCCTAGCTGCCCCCAGATGTTTTCGCTATGCGTATTCCCTATGTTTTGGGTGTAGTGAAACAGAAATGAGCCTCCTGGATAGCATCCCAGAAGGCTGGGGAAGCCAGGCACTCATTTGATCTCCCTTTCTCCCACCATGAGAAATCACAGGCTGAGTGAATCTCTTAGCACGGAGCTATGCTGAGCTTGGGGAGGGGTAATATGGGTAAAGTGAAGCTATTCTTACTCCCCTTAGTGTATTTATTCTTCAGTTTTTTTTTTGCTTCATTGAGGTGCTGGAACCTTTTAACTAAATGACTGGGTTACCATAAAAGCATTGCTATCATGTGCAGTTGTTAAAATCAGTGTTTCTGGGTGGGGGTTGGGGGTGGAGGGAGAGTTCAAGGCTGAAACTTCCCATTCTATCATCTTGACATCCCAAATAGGACCTTCACTGCAAGAAATTGGTTTCTATCTTTTTATAATTCATATTGCTTATCTCTTAAACATTAATTCAACAATCATCTCCCTGTTCTCTGTGTCTTAAGTGGCCTTCCCAAGTTACTTTCTGTCATGCCATATAGTTTATTTACTTTGCAGCATATGTGACAATGAAAATTATTTTTTGTTTTCATTGCTGTTTATTTCTTCATTATTTATTTCTGCCATTGTAATAAGGTCTCAGAAATTTTATCTATATTGTTATTTTTGTAGCCCCTAGAACAATACGTGGCCCAGAGTAGGTACTCTCTGAATAATTATTGAATAAATAAAATTTTCAAAGGATTCTAAAGTTTTCTTCAAAGCTCCAAAAAGTTCTAATTAGTCTATTATTTTGCTGAAATAAAATCTAATTTCTCAAATATTAGCATTTGTAATAAAAATGATGTATTCTTCAGCTTTATGTTTTGATTATATACGTAGTATAGCCAATTATATTTTATTGCAAGT
This sequence comes from Hylobates moloch, assembly GCF_009828535.3. Lineage (NCBI taxonomy): Eukaryota > Metazoa > Chordata > Mammalia > Primates > Hylobatidae > Hylobates > Hylobates moloch. Next base: position 18,396,732 of record NW_026652295.1, on the reverse strand, counting down.
CTAAAGCAGTTCTGTTATATCCTAGATCAAATAGGGTTTATGAGCCTTCCAGGGAGCTTAAACTGTATTTATTACATTGTTTCTGCATGAAAATGTGATTTTGTGATTGAAGTAACAATAATTTTTACTTTCCAACAAACTTTTACTTTGTTTACTTTTTGTTAAAAAAGTTATTTTTACATTGATAACAGTCGACCTTTGAGTTCTGAGCAAGCATTAAACCTTTGGGTTATGAACCACTTTTGCATTAAAAGCACACTGATACTCATGCAGCAACTATACTAAGTCTTTTTTTCAGAAGTGAGTAGAAATGTAAATGTCGAATTGGTAACTATAGAACTATATCTGAAACAAAGAAGGTATATGATATATAACTTTTGCCTTTGTTAGGTATTTGTTTCTGCTGTGGTCATTGGATTTGAGTGCAGTACCCCATAGTATTGGATGGTCATTAAGACAGTCCTTATATGGGTCTCTTTAAAAACACCATTGAATAAGAAAATACTTATTGGTGTATATTTGCCTATTGTTTAGAAAAAAGTTAGAATGGGTTGCATCCCACTCACTTTCTTAAAACTCATCTGAGAGATAATGTAGAAAAGGTATTATCTTCTACACCAAAATGTTTTGTTTTTATTATGTATTCATATTTTCTTTGATATTTATTTAACTTCTTTTTGTGAGATTAATAAAGGCCATATTCTTTACTATTTAGCCAAACTATTTTTTACTTCCTTAAGTAATTATTTCATTTAAGAAGTTTAAGTTTTTAAAAAATGAATAGGACTTTAACATATTTTTCTGGCCAGGAGTTAATATATAATTTACTGAAAGACAAGTAATATCCAAATTTCTGTATTAATAGTCAGGAGCTCAAAGTGTTATTCCAATAGAAAATTATACATATTTGGTAGCTCTTATGGAAGAATTTAAAATACTTCTATGTCCATATATCAGCAAAACTATTTATACATGTTTCTCTTAAATGATTTTATTTTCCTGAAGTTTAGAAAAACAATTTGATCCTTAAAAATGTTGGAAAAGAAAGAAAATGAGTTAAAATGTGATGTGATATTTGAATGTTGCAAACTAAGATCTCTGTGTGTGTTTGTATATTCCTTATATTCTTGAAATACAGTTTTTGTCGTTAGGCATAAAAAGCTTCCCATAACAGGCTGCATTGGTCAATGTGTCCCTGGAAGAAGGCATTTTGTATCTCAGAGGTAGCATAAGCACCATTAGATGTGGTGTTGCCATGGTAACTGCTCTCTTTTTTTTTAATTGAATGGCATAGTAAGTAGTCTTATAAAACCCACCAACCCATAACTTGCTGGTGCCCCAAGGCAGCTTTAACTTAAGCACCTTCTCTTTGTCTTTATATTTTTAATCTAAGGGATTCAGGTGTTTGACTATACCAGTTTTATGAGTCTAATGTGCTTTGGAACTTAAATCCTTGGTTTGTTGACCACAGATTATTTCTAAACAGGAGCTCAATGCAGTTATAATATCAAGGAAAGAATACAAAATTTCCAGTGCAAAAAGAAGAAAAGCAAACTTGTACATAAGGCCATGTCTATAAAACACAAACTGAGTAAGGTGCCAATATTTGATCATCTGATTTCACCAGAACCTAACTACACATGGCAAAGCGCAAACAAATCATTCTAGAAATGAAAGCCACAAAAATACTGTGCTAAAATATGTCTTGGGCAACAAGTACAAATAGCTTAGTTTAAATTCTTCTGGGATGCAAGAGTCCTTTTTATTTTTTTGTTTGGACTCAAGACACACCTCTTAAAATATCTATACGCTGCTGCAGAGATATTGCATGGAGCCAAATAAAATCTATGGTAAATTCCTCTTCCCCTACTTTGCTTCCTAGAGACACTAATTCTTTTGATTATTTTGCTAGTCATTTATGTTTAAACTGTTAATAAATGTATTTAAATTAAACATTGAATATTAAGAATTGATAGTGCTCTGTAGGAAAATAGGGCTCTTATAATGTGTCCTATTTGTGGAAAAGAGGGCATTGTAATATCGATGAAAAGATTATTCCAACAATATTAATTTAGTATCAATAAATATTATCTTCCCACTGAGTAGCACTGTCATTTTCCAAAAGACTGTGTGGGTAAGTACAATTAGAAATAACCGCAAGTTTATAATGGGTACTAATGCTTAAGCATACCAAAGAAACCCAAGTTGAGAGTTTAGAATTTACCTTGTCCAGCTTCCTGAAAACATGCTTTTATCTATTCTTTCAGTGCTTCTAATTTTTTTTTAAGAGAGGGTCTCACTCTGTCACCCAGGCCAGAGTGCAGTGGTGCAGTCATAGCTCACTGCAGCCTCAAACTCCCAGGCTCAGGTGATATGCTCACCTCAACCTACCAAGTAGCTGGGACCGTAGGTGTGTGACACTACGGTTGGCTAATGTTTGTTATTTTTTGTAGAGACAGGATCTCCCTATATTGCCTAGGCTGGTATAGAACTCCTGGGCTCAAGTAATCCACCTACCTCGACCTCAGAAAGTGGCTTATAAATTTTGAGGCAACTCAAATATAGATGATGATTGTTTTCTCAAATTTTCTAGCATCTTTTTACAAGATGAATAATTTAAATATAGACAATTAATAAAGACCATAGTAAATTGGGTACTTATGACAGCTTACTCTTTGCAGGAAATTCCTCTACCTAAGTCAGAAAAAGCCCACAGGAAATAAAGGTACTGGGACAAGGAGTTAAGTATGACAATAAAATGTACCCACAGTGTTTTTCTGGAAGAATCACATCTCATTGAAATCAGAGTAAAGAGAACTCCAGGGGAGAGATGTTGGGAGACACTTCTCCTTGGGTATCTTTTGTTCCTGCTTTCTTGCTGAATATGCAAAGAATTCAAGGCTCTAACGACTCTTACCTGGTCATTTTTCAGTGTTGTGTTTGCAGCAAGCAACCTTGAGGGATAAGATAATGTGTTCCTCTGGAACAAAGAGCAGGCTTGCTTACTGCTTGCTATAAACACAGCAGGTTTCCAATCTAAGTGTTCCTTGGCTGTAAGACAAAGCCACTACATCAACCTGGGCTCTATGCATCACCCCTGTGGGACCTGGGGATCAAGGGGGAACTGATGCAAAGACGCTGGTGCTTGTGTTGCTTGCTTTGCCATGATTAATAAAGTCCTTTGTCTCTGATTCAGGAGTCTTGTGTCTTCTGCTAGCATTCCTGAAGCAGCAACAGGCTTACTTATTAGCTTATAAGTAGGGTAAAATCCCTGACCAGATAGGAGAAAGCTGCATTAACTTACCCCATCATCCTTTTGGGGATGGAATAATGGACCACCAAAACTGCAACCTGATTCTTGCCAGAAAAGAGAGCTATGATTTAATTAATCTAAATCTGAAGCCATTACCTTGGTAGATGTTCCATGAACAAGTGAAACGTTTCTTAGAAACACATTCAAAAGTTGTGGGAGTGGGGGAGGGATAATTTACTCAAAGGTATGTATTATTAGTCCTTTAAATAAGATGAGGGTTTTTTGTTCCCCTCTCAGTAGCAGAAAACTTTTAAGCTAACATTATTCTGAACATCTGGAATAAAATTTTGCACTTTTGACCACTTATGTATTTACATGGTATGAAGTAATTTTGAATCCATTATAAGCAGAATCTTGGCATGATCTACAGACTTCTAGCAAAAGTGGCATTTGGGTCCTAATACTGACCTAATAACTGAGTTGTTAGGCAACTCAGTTATCAAGTTAAAATGTCAAATCTATCCCTTCACAGATACCTGCTTGGGCATAACTATTTGTATTCAACTGGTAACAGACTAACTTCACTTTTGATCCTATCGGAGTAGACAGTCTGGAATGTGGTGATACTCTGTAGCTATCAAATCTGCAGGTGAGAGAAATAATATTTATGAAGATAATCTGAAGACCATGCAGTCCATCTATTTCTCTAAACAGTTATTTCTCAACCTTTTGCTTTTCAAATTGCTCACTTATGGAGCCTTTTTAGACATTTTTCTCCTTATCACCTTCCTGCTCCTAGAGAAACTTGAATATCAGAGATAAGTGGTATATATATTTATATACTGTGGCTCTTTAGAAGTCTACAAGCTATTTTAATATCTAAGATTTTCTTGCCTCCTAAGAGCAAATAATCATCTGCTTTTGGATGGTATTGCCCATGTTGAGAATTCATGCTCCAAGCACTCTGAAATCTATCCCTGGACTGATGGAATATTTCTCTGCCTACACTCCATTATATTGACTCCCAACAAATTATCTTTGGCTTAACTGTCCTGTACTTTGGATTAATATGTATATTTAGTGATTCTATAAGAAATAGCACCAATAAACTACTGTAAGGCTACTGATAAATTGCTAATTGGAGGCAACATAGCATAGTGATTACAAGTTCTATCTGACTACTTGAATTTAATCTTGACATTACCACTTACTAGCTATGTAACCTTGGACCTGTTATATATCATCTTTATAAGTCTCAATTTGCTCATGTGTAAGATGAGAATAATAATAGTACTCACACCATAGGATAAGAATTAAGGATAAAACAAACATAAACTGCCTGACCCAGAATAAATGTTCAGCAATAATGCTCTTAGATGTACATACAGTAATGCAGGGTGCTCTCCACAAATATTCTAAATGGAATGTTTTTTAGCCAGGAGTAGTGGCTTGTATCTGTAATCTCAACATTTTGGGATGCTGAGGTGGGAGGATCACTTGATGCCAGAAGTTTGAGACCAGCCTGAACAACATAGTGAGACCCTGTCTCTCCAAAAAAAATAAAAAATAAACAAAAATAAAAGCTTAGAACTTAGTTTGGTGTGGTGCAGTGTATATACTGCCTGTAGTCCCAGCTACTCAAGTGGCTGAGTTGGGTGGACTGCTGGAGCCCAGGAGATTGAGGCTACAAGGCTACAGTGAGCCATGGTCACACCACTGAACTCCAGCCTGGATAATAGAGCAAGCCCTATTTCAAAAAAAAAACAAAAAAAAACCCCCCAAAAAAAAACCTAAAATCAAAAAGAATGTTTTCACTTGTCATACTGAGTATGTTTACAGTGTCATACATGGTTGAGTAATAGATTTTATGTTAGGAACACTAGAAATAGACATTGAAGCTAGTGATACATCAGTTTTCTTTCTTTGTACCATCTGAAAGTTTTAAGTCCAATTTGTCTCCTGTTAGCAAGTATATAGTAATTCACAGCATATATCATAGCATATATATTTCTGATGTCTAATTATGTCCTTACTCTCATTTCCCTTTCTTGTTTACCATGGATGTACAGGCCTGGATTTGAGTCCTTCTTTCATTACTCATTAACTGGTTAATCTTAGTGGTATTTTTTTTTTTTTTTTTTTTTTTTTTGAGACAGAGTCTTGCTCTGTCGCCCAGGCTGGAGTGCAGTGGCACAATCTCGACTCACTGCAAGCTCCACTTCCCGGGTTCACGCCATTCTCCTGCCTCAGCCTCCCAAGTAGCTGGGACTACAGGCACCCGCCACCACGCCTGGCTAATTTTTTTGTTTGTTTTTGTATTTTTAGTAGAAATGGGGTTTCACCGCGTTAGGCAGGATGGTCTCGATCTCCTGACCTCGTGATCCGCCCACCTCGGCCTCCCAAAGTGCTGGGATTACAGGCGTGAGCCATTGTGTCCGGCCTCTTTGTTGTGTTCTTAAGCCTCTTTAATATCCCACTTACATAAAATAGGGTCAATAGTAGGACCTAGTTAATAGGATTGTTTTGAGAAAAGTACACAGTACCTAACAAGTAATAAGAATTCAATATACGCTAGTTACTTTTACTATTTATGTTATTTTGCCATATTTTAAAAATCTGTGTAAACCACTGTAAATATTTTTTTCTGTAAAAAAGTGAATAAATAAAAATATACTTAGAATGCTGCCACGACAGCAGTGTCTTTTCTACCAGGGTGTGGAGTTTCAGGTATTTTCTCACACTATTACTTAAGCCTTCTGGACTATGAAAGGAGCAGTGAAGTTCACCCAGCACCACTCTGGTCATCTCTGTAGACTCATCTTCAAGTCCCTAGTTGGGACACTGGCTTATGGTCTGTGGATGAATGAGAATGAGAATTTTACCAGTATGATGACTGCTTTAGTAGGTCAAGCCCTGGAACTAAATTTAGATCTTTAGACACTTTCCTTGAAGGTCAATGAAGCTTTGCTCATGATGCTAAGCAAAGTAACTTGTACATCCTCATGCCTGTCTCACATCTGCTAATAAAAATAGTTGTCTTTTTTAGTAGCTGACATCTAGGGCTTGTACTAACATATTTAAAAATCCTCAGCCTAGATGAAAGTCCTAGCTTCTTTACTTTACTTCTGTGGCCTTGAGCAAGTTATTTTATCTCCTAGGTTTCTCTTCCATAAAATGGAGATAATATTCAGACGTGCTATTGAGAATGAAGTGAACTTATATATAAATATGTAAAGCTTGTGCCATGCCTATTGTAGATACTTTGTCAATGTAAATTTGATTCATTTCCCTTTTCTTGGTAGGGGATCAGGGTTTTCAGGTTGATTGTCAGGTTAAGAATAGAAAAAGTAAAGCATTTCTTACCTTAAGTCCCTTTATAGTGCTCATTTAGCCTAGTAAAAATAGACCTCTACACAAAGCACAAGGGCAGAATCCTCTCAACACAATAAAGAATTTCTTGCTTTTCTCTTTTCAGAGGAGTTTGGCTGCACATGGATGAAATTAATGGGGGGTAGATATGAATGGAGGAAGGGGAAGGGGATTTTTTTTTTTTCTCCTCCTTTAGTGTTGGTGTCACGGGGAATGCAATTTCTGAGACCCTGCGTGGTAGTCATAATTCTAAAATGATTCTCAAGGACCCATTCTTGTACAATTCCCTCCCTTTAACTGTAAGAGGAACCCTTGGATATGAAAGGACATCACTCCTGTTAAGTTACACAGCAAAAAAGATCTTGCAGATGTAATTTGGGATGCTAATGAGTTGACGCTGAGTTCATCAAAAGGGAGATGATTTGGATGGGCCCGACCTAATCACAGGAGCCCCTTAAATCTGGGTCTAGAGGACAAAGACAAAGTTAAAGACTTGAAACATGACAGGATTTGACTTGGCACAACAACTGGAATAGAAAGGGGGCCATATGGTAAGGGTGACCTCTAGGAGCTGAGAGCAGCCCCCTGCTGACAGCTAGCAAAGTAACAAGGACCTCAGTTTTATAACTGCAAGAAACTGAATTCTGCCAAAAACGATAATGAATTTAGAAGTCAGTTTATCTCTAGAGTCTCCAGCCAAGAACTCAGTCCAGTTGACACCATCATTTCAGACTTATGAGACCCTGAGCAGAGAAACTAGTCTTGCCATGTCCAGACTTCTTACCTATGGAAATTGTAAGATAATAAATTTGTGCTGTTTTAACTTGCTGGGTTTGTGGTAATTGCACAGAAATAGAAAACTGATGTGCCCTGGTGCACTATATATTTACTCCTGATAATACAATAGTTTTTCTATTAAATATGGCAAAAACATAAATAGTAAAAGTAACTAGCATTTATTGAATTCTTATTACTTGTTAGGTACCGTGTACTTTCCTCAAAAAAATCCTATTAATTAGGTCCTACTATTGATCCTATTTTATATAAGTGGGATGTTAAGGAGGCTTAAGAACTCAACTAAGATTAACCAGTTAATGAGTAATGAATGAAGGACTCAAATCCAGGTCTGTACATCCATGCTAAATAAGAAAGGGAAATGAGAGTAAGGACATAATTAGATATCAGGAGGAAATATATATGCTATGAGTGAATAGTTTTTATTATGTTTATTATATTTCTTTTAATAGTTTTTCTATTAAAAGAACTGTGATATAGTACGTTTTGCTTGTGCTTTAAGTCTTACCCTCAATTACTAAGCATATAATAGCTTACAGAGAAGCCCAAGGCAGCAGCTGGGAAGGGCCTGAAACTCTATTCCACCTATTCCAGCAGTAGCTTCATCACTGTTTGACATTATCCTCTTGAGCTACCAACCCTTCAGATTTAGCGACTTTATCCTACATACAGCTTGGGAACGAGGTTGTGGTAGCTCCTCATTGGCGTGGCCCTAATTCATGATACAAACATATCAGGGTTTTCTGCAGTAGTCAGTTCAAAAGTGTGATTCTGTATGATTCATAACATGCTCATTTATTTCTTTTGGGTCTTTTAATGTTCTTATTCCTTCATTATTATTATTTGAATCCTCCTAGATTCCAAAGTCCTAGGATGAAGAGACTTTTTTCTTTCTTTTGATCTTCTACAGTACTTATTACTGTTTGCAAACTAGATAGTCAAATATTGATTAAAAGAACCATGATATAATAAGCTTTGCTTGTGTGTCAAGTCCTCTCAATTAGTAAGCATTTTCTGATCTAGCATTCACCTGAAAGATAGAAAGGAGATGGCATCTTATTAATAATAAACCATCAGAACAGAGCCAAATGACACAATAGGAGTGGAAGCTCTTCTTTCTGGCAGAGAAGAGGAAGTCCATACGCTCAGAACTGCCAAGCAGTGAGAGCAGAAATGGGCTAGGGTAGTTCTCAAGGAATTAATTCACATACTCTCTATGAAACAACTGAGCCACTAATGTCTTGGCACCCCAGACCCACTTCCCATGTGAATCACAGCCATTTCTATCCTGTGATACAAGCAGAGAGCTGCTATTAAGGAAATGCAACAGTCTGCCAGAGGAGAAGTAGAAATACAGGTGCTGATACACGAAAAAGTAGTGCAGAGTCTAATGTAAACCTTCCAACAGACAAGATATTTTAAAAGAAAGACAGATCTGACCAAGAGGGGAAAATGATAATATGTTCCCAGAGTAATGGATGACATCTACATGCCAGAGTAAGTCCATCCATATTGGCTGGACCCTAAACAAACTGGCTGAGCCCTTTTGATACATACTAAAGTCAGTCATGCTACAATGCACACTTTACCCATGTAGACAAGGCCTGCAGTCATCCCACTGTTTCAAGGGAGAATAATAGAAAAACAGACCACAAGTTGCAGAGGGAAACCACATCAGTTACCTGCTAATGTAAGTTCAACTGATATTAGGTTCTAAACTGGAAGCCAGCCATGGTGGTTCACATCTGTAATCCCAGCACTTTGGGAGGCCAAGGCAGGAGGATTGCTTGAGTGCACACGAGTTCAAGACCAGCCTGGGCAGCATAGCAAGACCCTGTCTATAAAAGTTTTGGGTTTTTGTTGTTGTTCTTAAATTAGCCAGGTATGGTGGTACACACTTGTAAGTCCTAGTTACTTGGGAAGCGGAGATGGGACGATCACTTGAGCCCAGGAGTTTGAGGCTGCAGGGAGCTGTGGTCAGTCCACTTTACTCCAGCCTGGGTGACACTCCAGCTTGTCTCTAAAAAATAAATAAAGAACCCTTCTAAACCATGTACTGTGTGGTATTCATTGTAAGTGAATACAAAAAGATGGGAGCTATTTGTGAATGTTGGAACTAAGAAGGCCTAACAGATGCAGATGGAGTCATAGTATGAGCTCAAGTACAAAGATGGAAAGAGCATGGCACACTGGACACAGACTCATCCACTATATCCAAATTACTTAGTGGTTCATCAACAACTGTGAGTGGATAATCAAGAATCACGAGATATATGCGTAGAAGCAGCAACAAGGGGCCTTATAAAAAGAAACTTGATTCTGGAAAGAGGTAATTCAGGAAGAAAAGAAAACTTAAACATGATCATTTCAGTATTCTCAGAGAGATTTGAGAAGCCATTATACCTAGAATTGAATAAGATAAAAGAACTAGAACTGGTTCTTAGAAATGCATAAGATTGTCAAAATAAAACATTGAATAGGATAACTAAATAACAACTTGGACACAAATTGTTAAAGTTGGTGATATGAACTATTCATAAATCTCTCTCCATACCCTTATATATAAGAACATAAAGAAAAAGACAAATTTTTTAAATGGGTGAAAATATTGAGCCGTGAATAATATTTATTAAAATATATCAAAGTGTTCAGAAAAAAGGTAAAACATATTTGAAGATGTAACAGGAAAATTTCTTTGGGCAGAGTAAAGATTCACATCTTCAGATTTGAAAGGAGCTGTAAAGTATCTGTTTATTTCTTTATTCAACAATTATTTGAGCTCAGTATTATTCAGAATTTTGTGGTTATGAAAGTATCAAAAAGGGCTGGGGGCTGGGTACAGTGGCTCCTGCCTGTAATCCCAGCCCTTTGGGAGGCTGAGGCAGGCAGATCACGAGGTCAAGAGATCGAGACCATTCAGGTCAACATGGTGAAATCCCGTCTCTCCTAAAAATTTGAAAATTAGCCAGCGTGGTGGCGGGCACCTGTAGTCCCAGCTACTTGGGAGGCTGAGGCAGGAGAATCACTTGGACCCTGGAGGCGGAGGTTGCAGTGAGCTGAGATTGTGCCACTGCACTCCAGCCTGGTGACAGAACAAGACTCCATCAAAAAAAAAAGAAAAAAAAAAAGAAAAGGAATTGTGTGAAAAATATGTGGTAGGCAATGTTTTAAAATGTCCCGCAGGAATCCCACCCACTGTGTACGTGCCCTATGGCATCTCTTCTTCTTAAATATAGAGAGGGCCCCCTGATTCTGACAGATGTCATTCCCATAGTAGGTTACATTTTATGGCAAAGATAAGGGATGTTTTCAGATAGAATTAATGTCTCCAATCAGTTTGACTTTGAGTTAATCGAAAGGGAGATTCTTCTAGGTGTGCCTGACCTCATCAAGCCAGCCCTTTAAAAAGGCTTCCTGGGCTCAGAGACAGGAAGAAGAGATTCTCCTTCTATGGCTGGCTTTGAAAAAGCAAGCTTCCATAAATTCTACAGCTTCAAGGAAGTGAATTCTGCCAAAAACGTGAGAAAGTGCGGAAGTCGATGCTTCCCTAGCCAGTTGAGAATGCAGCTTAGTAAACACCTTGATTTTAACCTTGAGAGACTCTGTGCTGTGGATTCAGCTGGCCTTTCCTGGACTTCTGACCTTCACAAACTGTGATATAATAAGTGTTATTTTAAACAGTTAAATTTGTGGTAATTTGTTAAGCTGCAATAGAAATTTAATGTATCTACATGAATTATGGTGAAACTTCAGAACACTGTGTGTAAAAAAAAATTTCTTACAGCTTTCAAAGAAAATTTTAAAAGTTATAAAAATCAAAATAACTTTAAACTTTTCATTAACAACACCATATTCTAGAAAACAATGTAACAACTCCCTCCATGTTCTGAGAGAAAATGATTTGGAGCCAAACAATTAATAAAGTCAGAGTGAAATAAAGACATTTTCTGACATGTAGACTTTGAAAGTTCACTGTCCATATGGCATGATTTTGAGAAAGTGATAGAATTTTTTTTAAAGAATGAATTTGGCATTCACTCTTGAAATAATCTCCTTACAGGGGTACATATGAATATGTGCCAGATATCTCACTTGGATCTGGATGACATATTTGCAATATCTTAGTATTTTAAATGCTGTTTATTGTTTTTTACTGAGGTAGAATACATGTGGGCAAATGAGTGTCAAGTTCACTAATCTTTATGAGGTTTGATCAAGTTTTAAAGATGTACACACCTAAGTAATAACTACCAAGATGAAAATATATAACATTTCCAGCACCCAAAAGTAGTCTTTATGAGCCTTTCCAGTCATATCCTTCCATTCTCAAAATGGTAATCACCATTCACACTTCTTTCTCCATTCATTAGTTTCACCAGTTCTTAAACTTCATCTAAACGTAATCCAATGGTGTGTATTATTTTGCGTCTAACTTCTGCCATTGTGAGAGTCATCCTTGTCATTGTGTTTACCAGTAGTTCATTCTCTCTTCATTGCTGTGCAGTTATTTCTTTACATACTTTAATTTAGCCATTTTTGTTGTTGGACATTGGACTTGGTTTTGGTTCTTGGTTGTCATAAATGAATCTGTTATGGACATCTTTCCACAATATTTTGGTGGATGTGTGCACTCATTTATGTCTGGGCAAATACCTAGGAATGGAATTGCTAGGACATAGGGTAGTAGGTGTTTTTATTGTTTTTAACATTTACACTCAATTTGCAGAGGAAATATTGAAGGCTCATATATAGTTATAAGCTAATAAAAATAATAAAATTATTGGCAATTTGAAAGCAATGTTAAGACTGAGAAGTAAGATGTATAGGGAAAGAAATAAGACCAGCTTATTTCTTTACATCCACTAAGCTGTAATCAGGGTAAACTTTCAGAAGCCTTATTCTGATCGTGATTTGATCAGAATTAAGTGACTTTCCCTTGATCTTAGGATAAAGGCAAAATTCCTTTATAAATCCTGCAAAGCTCCAAATGGCCGGTCGATATTTATCTTTTCTTTCTTATATCTCTGCAGTTCTTGACTTTCTCCATTTGGGTCCCACTGACACCATTACTTCTCTGCCACAGGGTCTTTGCACAAGCTGTTCCTCTGCTTAGAAAGCCTTTGTTACAATTTTCCACATAGTTAAATCCTACTCATTGGTCAGATTTCTTATCAAGGGTGGTCTCTTCTGAGAAACTATCTCTGACCTCCTTAATATAAATTCTCATAACTTATCTCATAATGATTTTATTTTGGGCCACACATTATAATTTATTCTGTTTTGCTATTATTGATCGCCCTTTTCATTAAGTGGTGATTTTCACTATGGCAGGGTTTATGTCTGTTTTTACTCATTTTATTGCTAGAATCTAGTGCAGCATTTGGTCAATGTAGACACTCAATATTACTGAGCAGAAGAAAGAATCTTATATGATTTTCAATGTCGAAATCTCAAATTGAAGGAGTAGTATCATTTAAAATTATGAAGGCAACCACTTGAAAAACTGAAAATATTGTAAATCAGAATGAAAACAGGAGAAGACTCTAGTAAGGGAACTAAATTCCTCTTTGTAGAATGGAGTCTGCGTAAGCTATCTTAAAGCCCAGTACGTATAGTGACAAACACTAGAACTAAAATTAGAAATATTTAAATGTAATTGTCTCTGGGAAATGAGACTGAGGCTGAGGAATGGAGATTGGGAAGGTGAATTTCTAAGTTTTGCCCTTATTTTTAATTTATTACATTTATTATAACATATATTAGAAAGATGAAACTCAAGGTCACGATACATGCCTAGCTTTAGAAAACTTTGGAAGACAGGGAGACCTAATTTGCATATCTGCCCCTGTGCCACAGGTTGGGTATAAGGTATGGCACATGTAAATAGGTATTTGAGATTGCTGACAAAATTACTAGATATATGATAAGCTCAAGGCTTTTGGGATGAAGTTATGCCAATGGGAGCCACAAACTCATTTGAAGACTGTCAGCGGTAACAACATATTTTGGGAATTGACTTGTAAAAGGTTGAAATTCAATGGAATTAGTTCAAGCAGGCAGGGATTAGTACAAAATTTTAACACCCTGGGTGGTTTCTGCATTTGCTCCCATTTTAGTCACAGGACAGGTGGTAGCAATACCAAACCAAATTGATCACATACAATGACAAAGTGTGATAGAGGGGAGCAAAATGTTAATCACTATATAGGTTTCAAATATAAGATCTCAAGAACTGAACTGCAGCAAATATTTCTAACCTAATTGGTGAATTCAAGCGAAGGATTAGTACTATCAGGAGAAAAATTAGTAGTAGGATGTGGGGACTTGGGGTCAGGATGATCCGAATTAATTCCGGTACACCATAACATACTGCCTCAGTGACTCCCTTTAGAAACCAGGACCTTGCCTTCTGGGCTGTATCACTGTACAATTCCAGTCTGTAGTCTGTAGTCCTTTAAGTTCCAGCACAAGCTAATTCCTTTTTTGAAGCCTTTCTGTTTCCCACAGCCAGAAACAGTTCCTCTGTCCCTTATCTCCCGAAGCATTTTTTCCAACTTTCTTACGGCATTTAGCACTTTATACTATGTACTCTGGTTCTGTATGTGCATCCCTTACTTCTTCCATTAATCTGAGAGCTCATAAAAATTATGTCATTTGCATTCACCACAGGGCCTGGCCATGGACTTGCATATCATTGCTGAGAGAAGTCTCAATAGCAGCTTAAGTACTATTGAGGACCTCAAGATGACAAATTTTCTCCATCTCTTCTAAGGCTGAATTGTCATATGCAATGTGTTTTATGACTATGCTTTGGTGAGTGTCACAGAATTTAGAATTTGTACTGCTATATATGTGCTCTAAATATATACTATTTTTCCATTATATTATTTAAGTGAGTGAAGAAGGTTTTTGTCAGTGTTAACAAGCACTGGGCATCTTCCTATAGCAAATATATGTGTTAAAAAAGCAGAGGTTGGTTTTCATTAATAAGAACTGAGAAGATATTTGAATATTTGTTTTTAATAATTATGATTTGTGCAAGCTGCATAGCTTAAGCTAATTTCTAAGATTACATCACTTAAAAGTTACAATATTCTCCCACAAAGACAAACTAACACTCTACATATTCATTGTCTATAAACCCAAAATAGTAATGAAATGTCTTAGGAAATAGAGACAAAATTTATGCTACATTCAAAGCAAAACATTTTCTGTGATTTTAAGTATGTGCAAAGAGATTCTTCGCAGCCTGTACATTGAAGTTGTGATTTCTAAGTTATGTTCCAAGGAGTTCCTTTTCTTTTTTCTCCCAGGGCTATCTTTGTTTTTTGTATTATTATGGATTAGATTTGTTTGGAACATAAAAAACAGAATTGATCTTCCCTCCTTGAATAATGCAGAAGATAATATATGTAGGAAACTTTTTCCAAAGCATGTCTGAGTGTATACCTTTGAATTTTACTTGAAAACATGTCATCCCATTCAAAACTCTGAATTAAGATGCACTATTTTTTGCTGAAGGCTATTTTAAATTAGGCTAATAAATTGCTACTCTCTGCCTTGCGTGATAATGCATTATATTATCTACTGATGTACATGTATTGTTTGACTCTAATGGTGTGGAAATTAAATGTTAGACATGGGCCAGATGTTCCTATAGATGAATATGAAGTATGACTCTGGCATAGTTATGTCTCATCAGAGAGGAAGAATGCAATAACCAAACAATAATAATAACCACCCAAGAATGCCCTGAAATTGGTCTCCAGTAAGAACTCACACCATGCAAGCCTAGATCCTTAGTCCCTACCTTTGAGGAGTGTTCTAAATGTCAGCAGTATTTGCACCTGTTCATGAGGAAAGAGATGTTCTTTCCTAAAATACAGAATAAAATAAAGTTGTGAATATGCTACTATTTGGAGGGGTGTCCAGAGATGGTAAATGTATGTCATCTTTATTTGGCAAACAGGAGCAGCTTGATTTGGCACCTCCACAGGACCATGAGATTCCACAGGGCATTCCTCTGCTCTGCACAGTTCACAGCAGGGTGGGAGGAATATGTGACTTAGGGGAAGGGAAATGGCAAACGAATGGGCCTTATGGTGAATTTTAATGAAGATTCCCTGCTGGCTTTAGCCCCATTGGGAAAAAGGAAAAAAAGAAAGAAAAAGAAACCCGTAATCTCCTATTTAAGTTACAAATGGGGTAATAATTCAAATAGTAGCAACATCTCACAAGAATGAGGTGCGGTTGGGAGGGTACATAGGATGTTCGCTGCTGCTGCTGCTTCTACTAGTGCTAACTAGATTACTAATAATATGTTGTATCTTTGAAAATAATCAGAGAGATGGTGATAGAAGACAAATACATTGCATCATCATCCACTCAGTGAGAAAGGGCTTTTGCAGATTTGTGCTGATGGATCTAAGCTGTGGACCTCTGGAGGCTTTGAGGTGGATATACTTCAGTTGTGGATAAAGAGGTG
The DNA here is from genome assembly GCF_009828535.3 of Hylobates moloch. NCBI lineage: Eukaryota > Metazoa > Chordata > Mammalia > Primates > Hylobatidae > Hylobates > Hylobates moloch. Next base: position 18,380,830 of record NW_026652295.1, on the reverse strand, counting down.
AAGAAGGACATGTATGGTGATGCTCAGTAACATCTACGAAGAACTGTGGAGACAGACAAATAGTCAAAGGTGAGGTCAGTGCTTGCAAGTATCTTCTTTTAAAAGAGTTGCCGAATACCAAGAGGAACATCATGGGAAAAATACAACATGAGGAAAGAGGAGAATTTATCACTGTAAGAGTTATTTCAGCTGCAAGTGTTGCTATCAAGTTTTTCCCTCTCTAGTAGTTCATCTGAAATATGGGATAGTGAGGAATTCATTGCTTTGTGCATTGGAGGTTTGTTTGTGTGTTCCTTTTCATTAACAGTCATATTTCCTTTCTGATTTATGTGAATTCTTTTTTTTCTTTGTTTGGCATTGTTTCTGATTTTTAGCCCTATAAACACTGATTTCTCAGGAGTAACCTAATTTCTATCTTTTTCTTTTTCATTTCCATATTATGTCACTTTCCAAAAACAAAAAATTGGTGTCTTGAAAATCTTTTCCTTATTAATTATAAAGGTAAAGTAGAGTTTCTCTCTAGTGTGAGTTTTGCACTCAGATGAATGTTACACCTTCTGGATCTCTCTCTCAAGCTATGTGTAAGCAGAAACCGATTGTTTTTTCCATTTAACAGTATGATTGATTACCTATTTAATTCATTCCTGTTGTCATCAGTTCCAGGCAAATTAAAAGTATGTATTTCTGCCTGTCAGGATAATGGAGGTACTGGAAATAACTTTCTAGAACCCTCATATTTTGGATAAAATTGCTTTCATTTTCCTTAGCACTGGAAGTTTCCTTTTCTTATCATCTAATCAATCCACTGTCATCATAGAAGTAGATTATTTTCAGAATTTCCCTTGATAGGTTGATGTTGGCATTTTTTGTGCCGGGTTATTTTGCCAAATTAAAAAATGGATACTTTCTGTGTTAAGCTCAAACTCCGTCTTGCTCTTGGATTGGCCGTTTCTTCTAGACTCACACTTCTTCAGCACTGGCAGAGTAAGTGGATGGTGGGCCCAGGACAAAAGGCAAAAGGAGGCCACTTTGCCCAGCATTTGCCTCCTCGAAGAGAGTCACTGGCAGAATCTAGACTAATTCACTAGTTATTTTGTTGGGATTGAAGGCTGAAGCCCTAATTGCCCTTGTGCTCTAGACAATTACTTCCTTTGAGGTCCTGAAGGAGAAGATGACCATGGCAGGATAGGATGGGAATCCAGGATCCTAAGTGATGTTCGGATATTAAGTATTGTAAGCTAGAGTAGTATTTGAGTAAAGAACATAAATTTGAGAGCTAGGCTCAAAATGGAGTCACATCGTTATCACTTACTAGCTGTGTGGTCATGGTCAAGTTGTTTATACTCACTCAACCTCAGCTTTCTCATCTGCCCAATATATATGATTATAGTTACTACTTTATAGCAGTGGTGTCTTAAATGAGATACTATATATAAAAATATTCAGCTCACGGCCCAGTACAAGGTACACCCTCAATACACATCTGCTATTAGTAGAACATTAATATTAATCATAATACCATTAGTGAAAGTCAGAAAGAAGGATTAATTTTAAAAATTCAGTCAGATTCTTGGGCTGTTTGGGACAGTCAGATAAAATCAAGCATCGACAAACTCCCTCTTCTACTTTATTTTCCACGTCAGATTTGTCACAACCCCTGTGAAATAGGCACCACTTGTTTTATTAGGTGATCATGACCATTCAGTATTTACTTTGGGTTTAGTTGGAACAGACTTAATATTTTTGGAAAATTAATTTTTATTTTTCAACCCCACTGTAACTGGTCAGTACCTATCAGTTAAATCAATAAAACTAATCAGGTATGTAATCTAATGATATAGAGGCTGCACGATAAATACAAGCATTTTTCCTAAATCCAACAAATCTTGGTAAATTGCAATCCTGCAATGTAATTGGGAAATTGAGGGTAACATATGAAATGATATGAGTGCAAAAATAAAAACTATGCCATGTACAAGAACTTTGCCTTTAAGACTATTTTGGGATGTACCTTTCCACTTACGTCTTGTTTTTTTGTTACTGTTTTTCTATGAGGATTCTGGACCTATTATAATTGCTTACTCTCTTATCAAACACTGCTTGCTTAGATTTGCCCAGAAATTTATTATATTTGAAGTCTGTCTTTATGTCAACCTAGAATATAAAACTTCCATTTGACTTGTGACATCACTATTATTTTAAGGACTTAGGTTTGGCAGCTCGCCCATAATTTTTCTAACTTTTGACCTTGGCCTCCCTTTTTAGCTTTGCTATTCTTGATTTCACACTGACAATTCCAAAAGACATTGCCCAACATATTGGTATTGGCATGGCATTTATATTATATTTTACGGTTTATCAAAGGTTCTCCCATGTAATCGGTTTAGTCAAATGTATGATAAGGCACTAAATTATGTAGTGTATAAAGGGCAGGAGTTTTAAGAGTACAGATAAATCAGTAAATGATGCAGTAAGGAAGACTTTATAAAATGGGGAGAATGGAACTGGGCATTGAAAGTGGGGTGAGATAGTGTTTATATTTCATAACATCTAACTTTATTAATTTTCTTTTAATTTAGTTTTTATATAACATATGGATGTGTGCTCCTTATATAACATTCAAAGAAAACAAAATCTTTAAAATCTTCCAATACTGTTCTCTTCTTCAGAAGTAGCTACTGTTAAGAATTCAACATACATCACTTTAATTCTTATGCATTTTCACACATAAATGTGTACATGGATAAGCAAACATTTTAAATAGACATGACTATATTCTATTTTATCCTACAACTTTATTTTCTCCATTGACAATATAACTTGATAATTTTTTTCTTAGGCATTTTTATATACCATAATTATTTTTCAGGTACCATAAAATTTGCTCTTAAGTTAAACCACTCAGTGGGTTTTAGCACATTCACAAAGTTGTGCAGCCATCAATAATACTAATTACAGAACACTGTCATTACCCAAAAAGCAACAAGGAAACTTCTTATTATTCTTCCCTTCCCCAAACCTCAGGCAAACACTAATCTAATTTCTGTGTGTAAGAATTTGCCTGCTATTGGCATTTTACATGAGTAGAATCTATGGCCTTTTGCATCTGCCTTCTCTCACATAGCATGTGTTCAAGGCCTATCCACGCTGTAGCATGTATCAGTAATTCATTCATTTTTATGGCTGAATAATACACCATTGTGTATATATACCAAATTTTGTTTACCCATTTACAATTAATGGACATTTGTGTTGTTTCTACTTTTTAGCTATTATGAATAATGCTGCTATGACTATTCATGTACAAGTGTTGATATGGATACATTTTATGTACATTTGTTTTCATCTCTCTTGCATATGTGCCTAGGATTGGAATTGTGGGGTCACATTGCAGCACCCGGTTTCAGGCATGGTAACACTAGCTTTAAGAAACTGCCATACTGTTTTTCAGTGTGACTACACCATTTTACAATCCCATCAGATATATTGGAAGGTAACCACATATCCTTGTTATTGTCTGTTTTTCTGATAATAGCCTCTAGTGGGGGTGAAGTAGCACCTCATTGTGGTTTTGGTTTACATTTGGAATAATGATGTTGAGCGTCTTCTCATGTGCTTATGGGAATGTGTATATCATCATCAGAGAAACGTCTCTTCACACCCTTTGTCCGTTTTGTTGTTGAGTTGTAAGAGTTCTTTATATATTCTGGATACTAGATCCTTATCTGGTATACAACTTGCAAAGAGGTTGTCTTTTCACTTTCTTGATAATGTCCTTTGATGTACATTTTTCCATTGTTTAATGAAGTCTAACATTTTTTGTTTTTACTCGTACTTTTGCTATTATATGTAAGAAACCATTGCCTAACTCAAGGTCATGAAGATTTGTGCATATCTTTTCTCATAAGAGTTTAGAGTCTAAGCTATTGCTTTTAGGTTTTTCATCCATTCTGATTTAACTTCGGCAGAAGGCGTGAGATAATTTTAGAATCAGCTTGCAACTTTCTGGAAATAAATCAGCTGGGATTTTGATAGGAATTGTGTTGAATGTGTAGATCAATTTGAGTATTGCCATCTTAACAATATTCTTTCATTCTATGAACATAAGGTTTTTAAAATTTATTCAGTCTTAGTTTGCTACTTTCAATGATGTTTTATAGTATTTGGTGCATAAGTCTTATACTTCTTACACTTCTAAAATTATATTATTAATATATTCTCTTTGACACTATTGTAAATGAAATTGTTTTCTTAATTTTATTTCCAGATTGTTCATTACCAGTGTATAGAAATACAACTGGCTTTGGTATGTTGATTTTGTATACTGCACCCTTGTACAACTTGTTTTTAGCTGTTTTGTTTTGTTTTGTTTTTGTGAAATCCTTGAGATTTTTGTATAGGAAAAAAAAGTCATAGAGATTGTTTTACTCTTTTCTTCCTAATCTATATATCTGTGTTTTATATTCTTGCTTAAATGCCCTGGGTAGGACCTCACTTACAATATTAGATAAAAGTAACAAGAACAGACATCCTTGTTTTGCTCCTGACCATAGGGAGCATGTAGGTTTATCATAAATACGCTTTATCTGATTGAGGAAGTTCTTTAATATTCCTAGTTTGTTAAGGGTTTTATCATAGAAATATGTTAAATTTTGTCACATGATTTTCTGGCATTCATTGAGATAAAATGTATTTTTTATTATTTATTGTATGCATATAAGATATTACATTGATGGATTTTCATATGTTGAAACAATTATGAGTTCTTGGCATAAAACACACATGGTCATTGTGTACAATTCATGGTAAATGCTGCTGTATTTGGTTTGCTAGCATTTTGTTGAAGATCTACAGTCATAAAATATATTAGCCTGTAGTGTTTTTTTTTTTCCCCTGTGATGTCTGTATCTGATTTTGATAGCAGGGTAATACTGGCATCATGGAATGAGTTGGGAAGTGTTTCCTCCCCTTCAGATTTGCTTATGGGCTCTTTATTTTTTCAGAAGAGTTTGTGAAAGATTGGTATAAATTCTTCTTTAAACCTTTGGTAGAATTCACTGATGACAACTTGTCCTGAAATTTTATTTGTGAGAAGTTTTTTGATTATGAATTCAATCACCTTACTTGTTCTAGGCCTCCTCATTGGAAAAAAAAATTAGGTCAGTTTTGGTAGTTTGTGTCGTTCTCAGAATTTGTCCATTTCATCTAGAATATCGAATTTGTTGGCATACAGTAAATTTTGTATATATATGTAACTCATTCTTCTAAATTTCTTGGTGATATTCTGTGGCATGGATATGCCTTAATTTGTTTAGCTGTAAACAGTTTTTCTCCTGATTTTCCCTATTATGGGCAGTGTTACAAATAACAAAAAACAAATTGGTCTCATATATTTGAGCATTTTTTTGGCTAGTGATTTATTCTTTTATTTTATCTTTTATAATATATATGCAATACTTATGTTTTAGGCATTCTGTTTCTTTAGCTTTTCAGGCTATTATGTTTAATCACATAATTTTCTCACTTTCATGTCACATAGAAGAGGCAATATTAAGTGTTCTCCAAATTCTGTTTTATTTTCCTCTTCTTCAACACACAGGAATACTGTACTCCCTACATTCTCTTGCAGTTAGACCAGGGCGACGTGACTATTTCTGGTCAACAAGCTACACACACTGGGGTTTTTCACTTTTAGTCCAGTGGAAAAAATAAGCAAGAATGAGTCCTCTGTATCAGCAATCCCCAAACTTTTTGGTACCAGGGACTGGTTTCAAGGAAGGCAAGTTTTCCACAGTAATGGTTTCAGGATGAAACTTGGAACTGTTCCACTTCAGATCATCAAACATTAGATTCTCATAAGGACCATGCCACCTAGATTCCTCGCATGTGTGCAGTTCACAACAGGGTTCATGCTCCAGGAGAATCTAATGTTCCTGCTGATTTGACAGGAGGTGGAGCTCAGGTGGTAATGCTTGAAGGCCCGCTGCTCACCTCCTGTGCATCCCAGTTCCTAACAGGCCACAGACCAGTACTGGCCTGCAGCCCAGGGGTTGGGGATCCCTGCTCTCCATTCTTTCTTCCTTTGTTTGGATAATTGTTGGGATTGCCTAATAAGATGGCAGAGGAGTTACAAGATGGTGGCTTTGGAAGAGCTTCTTATTTTTTCTTTTTGTGAGGTGGAGTCTCGCTCTGTCGCCCAGGCTGGAGTGCAGTGGCGCCATCTCGGCTCACTGCAAGCTCCGCCTCCCGGGTTCACACCATTCTCCTGCCTCAGACCCCCGAGTAGCTGGGACTACAGGCGTCCACCACCACGCCTGGCTAATTTTATTTTTGTATTTTTAGTAGAGACGGGGTTTCACCATGTTAGCCAGGGTGGTCTCGATCTCCTGACCTCGTGATCCACCCGCCTCGGCCTCCCAAAGTGCTGGGATTACAGGCTTGCGCCACCGCGCCCGGCCGGAAGAGCTTCTTATACCAGGAGGAGCTTCCTGACTTTATCAGACTTTGTTGTACTGATATTGAGACTCTGGGATAATTTGCTACCATCACAGGACCTTGCTAATTCTGACTGATAGAGATGAGTATCCATTTACTCTTCTAATCCTTACCAGCCTTCATTTATTTCGCTTTCTTCTTCCGTCTTTCCCTAGACAATCTCCTCCCGCTGCGTACAGCAACTATATGGTGATTTAAACAAAAGAAGTGACGGCTAGAAGATAGAATAGGTGGGGCTTAAAAATTATGGGGGGAAAAGGAAACTTCACATTTTTCTTGGAAGTAACAAACAAAGAAGCTCAAATCTCAGCTACTTAGGATTGTCTCAGAAGTCTGACTAAAGCTGATTTTCCTTGCCCTTCACTATGTAGTAGGAGACTTGTGTTTTGTTTTTTTTTTTTTAATATTTACTTTTTTTGGGATACGTAATAGTTACACACACTTATGGGGTACATGTGGTATTTTGATACAAGCATACAATGTGTAATGATTAAATCCAGGTAACTGAAGTATCCATTATCTTAAACATTTATCATTTCTGTATGTTGGAAACATTCCAAATTTTCTTTGCTATTTTTAAATAGTCAATAAGTTGTTATTGACTATAGTCACCCTACTGTGCTGTCAAACACTAGGTAGTATTCCTTCTATCCCCTACCCTCACAAACGTTTTTAGCCTCTGGTAGCCACCAGTCTATCTGCTACTTTTATGAGATCTATATTTTTAGCTCCCAGTTATGAGTGAGAATATGTGATATTTGTCTCTCTGTGCCTGGCTTATTTCACTTAACATAACGTCCGCCAGTTCAGTCCATGTTACTGCGAATGATAGGATTTCATTCTTTTCTTTATGGATGAATAATATTCCATTGCCTATGTATATACACCACATTTTCTTTTTATCTATTAATCCATTGATGGACCCTTACGTTGATTCCCTATCTTGGCTATTGTGAATAGTGCTGCAAAAATAAAGAAGGGGAAGTTTAGATTTATCTTCAATATGCTGATTTCCATTCTTTTGGATATATACCCAGCAATAGGATTGCTAGATCGATCATATGGTAGTTATATTTTTAGTTTCGGAGGTGCCTCTGTATTATTTTTCATAGTGGCTGTGCTAATTTACATTCCCACTAACAGTGTGCAAGTGTTCCCCTTTCTCTACATCTTTGGTAGCATTTGTTTTATCTGTTTTGATAACACATTTTAACTGGGGTGAGATGGTATCTGATTTTGATTTTGATTTCCTTGATGATGTTGAGCATTTTTGCATGTACCTGTTGGCCATTTGTCTTCTTTTGAGAAATGCCTGTTAAGGTCTTTTGCCCATTTTTAATCAGATTATTTGGAGAGTTTTTTTTTTTGCTATTGAGTTTTCAGTTACTTATATATTCTGATTAGTAGTCCATTTTTGGATAGTTTGCACATATTCTTTACTAATTTTGTATATGGTGAGAGATGGGGCCTAATTCTTCTAATTCAACCTAATTCTGTAGGTGGTTTCGTCACTTTGTTAGTTGCTTCCTTTGCTGTACAGAAGCTTTTTAGCTTGATATGATCCCATTTGTCAATTTTGTAGATGGTGAGATAGGAATCTAATTTATTGTTCTGCATATGGATATCCAGTTTTCCCAGCACCGTTTATAGGAAAGACTGTCCTTTCCTTAATGTATATTCTTAACAACTTTGTCAAAAATGACTTGGCTGTAAATGCAAGGAATTATTTATGGGTTCTGTATTCTGTTTTATTGGTCTATGTGTCTGTTTTTATGCCAGTACTATGTTTTGGTTACTATAGATTTGTAGTATATTTCAAAGTATAGTAGTGTGATGTTTCCTGCTTTGTTCTTTTTGCTCAGGATTGCTTTGGCTATTTGGGGTCTTTTCTGGTTCCATGTGAATTTTAGGATTGTTTTTTCTATTTCCATGAAAAATGTCATTGGTATTTGACAGGGATTGCATTGAATCTGTAGGTTGCTTTGAATAGTATGAACATTTAAAAGAATTTGTTAATTCTTCTAATCCGTAACATGAGATATCTTTATTTTTTGTCCATTTTCTTCAATTTCTTTCATCAGTGTTTAGTAGTTTTTATTGTAGAGATAAAAACTTTAGTCAGGTTTATTTCTAGGTACTTTTTGTGGCTGTTGTAAAAAGGATTGCTTTCTTGATTTCTTTTCCAATCGTTCACTGTTGGCTTATAGAAATGCTAATGATTCTTGTATCCTGCAAATTTACTGAATTAATTTATCAGTTCTACCAGTTTTTTTGGTAAAGTCTTTAAGTTTCTCTAAATATAAAGACACAAACAAGGACAACTTAAATTCTTCCTTTCCAGTTTAAATGCCATTTATTTCTTTTTCCTGTCTAATTGCCCTGGCTAGGACTTCCGGTACCATGTTGAATAAAAGTGGTAAAAGTGGGCATCCTTGTCTTGTTCCAGATCTTAGAGGAAATGCCTTCAGCCTTTCCCCATTCAGTATGACATGAGCCATGGGTTTGTTTTATATGGCTTTTATCAAGTTGAGGTATGTTTCTTCTATACCCAGTTTGTTGTGAGTAATTTTATGAAAGGATGTTAAATTTTATGTTTTTCCAACATTCATTGAAATGATATGTGATATATCCTTCATTCTATTATGTGATGCATTATGTTGACTGAATTGTGTATGTTGAAATGTCATTCTATCCCTGAGATGAATCTCATTTAGTTGTGTTAGTGATCTTTTTTCTTTCTTTTTTTTTGTGAGACAGAGTCTCACTCTATTGCCCAGGCTGGAGTGCAGTGGCACAATCTTGGCTCAGTGTAAACTCCGCCTCCCGGGTTCACCCCATTCTCCTGCCTCAGCTTCCCGAGTAGCTGGGACTGTAGGCGTCTGCCACTACGCCCGGCTAATTTTTTGTATTTCTAGTAGAGACAGGGTTTCCCTGTGTTAGCCAGGATGGTCTCAGTCTCCTGACCTCGTGATCCACCTGCCTTGGCCTCCCTAAGTGCTAGGATTACAGGTGTGAGCCACTGCGCCTGGCCTTGATGATCTTTTTAATGTGTTGGTAAAGTTGGTTTGTTAGTTTTTTGAGGATTTTTGCATCTATGGTGATCAGGGATATTTGGCTTGTAGTTTTTGTTGTTGTAGAGTCTTTGTCGGGTTTTTGGTATCAGGGTAATACTAGCCATCTAGAATGAGTTTGGACGTATTCCTTCCTCTTCAGTTTTTTGAAGAGGTTGAGTAGGATTGGTATTATTTTTTCTTTAAATGTTTCATAGAATTCAACAGGGAAGCCATCAGTTCCTCAGCTTTTCTTTGATGGGAGACTTTTTATTACTATTACTATTTCATTACTCATTATTGGTCTGTGCAGGTTTTCTATTTGTTTATGGAACAACCTTCATAGGTTGTATGTTTCTAGACTAAATTTATCCATTTCTATTATGTTTTCTAATTTATTGGCATATAGATGCTCATCATAGTCTATAACAGTTCTTTGCATTTCTGTGCTATCAGTTGTAATGTCTTCTTTTGGTCTCCAATTTTATTTATTGCTGCTTTTTTTCTTCTTAGTCTAGCTAAAAGTTTCCAAATTTTCTTTATCTTTTCAAAAACCCAACTTATTTTGTTGATGTTTTATATTTTTTAGTCTCAATTTTATTTATTTCTGTTTTGACATTTATTATTTCTTGTTTTCTACTAATTTTAGGTTGGTTTAGGTTTAGCTCTTTAAGGTGTGCCATTAATTGTTTATTTGAAGTCTTTCTACTTTTATGATGTAGCCATTTATAACGAAAAACTTCCCACTTAGTACTGCTTTTGCTGTATTCCACAGGTTTTGGTATGTTTTCTTTCCATTTTTATTTGTTTCAATATTATTTTAAATTTTCTTCTTAATTTCTTTGTTGACCCATTAATGGTTCAAGAACCAGTTGTTTAATTTTCATGTATTTTTGTAGTTTCCAAAGTTCTTCTTGTTATTGATTTACAGTATTATTCTACTGTAGTCAAAAAAGAAACTTGATATGATTTTGATATTTCTGAATTTGTTAAGACTGGTTTTGTGGCCTAACATATAGTCAATCCTGGCGAATGTTTCATGTGCTGATGAGAAGAATATGTTTTCTGCATCTGTTTGGTGAAATGTTCTATAAATATCAGTTGATTTAGCCTAGCATGTAGCTTAATTCCAATATTTCTTTGTTGATTTTCTGCCTGGATGATCTGTCCATTGCTGAAACTGGGTTGTTGAAGTCCTCTGCTATCATTGTATTGTAGTCTATCTTTAATACTCACTTTAAATTTCTGGGTGATGTATTAGTCTATTCTTGCATTGCTATACGGAGATACCTGAGACTGAGTGGGTTATAAAGAAAAGAGGCTTAACTGGCTAATGGTTCTGCAGCCTGTCCAGAAAGCATGGCTGGGGAAGGCCTCAGGAAACTTACAATCATGGCAGAAGGCAAAGGGAAACAAGCATCTTACGTGGCCAGAACAGAAGGGAGAGAGAGAAAAATGAAGGAGGTAACACATGCTTTTAAACATCCAGATCTCATGAGAACTCACTGGCTATATAGTACCAAGGGTGATGTCACTAAATAATTCATAAGAACTCCACCCCCATGATCTAATCACCTCCCAACAGGTCCCACCTCCAACACTGGGATTACAATTGAACATGAGATTTGTGTGAGGACACAAGTTTAAACCATAACAAGTGCTTTAATTTTGGTTGCATATATAATACAATGAGTTACATATATATTTAATACAATTGAATACAGTTGTTATATCCTCTTGCTGTATTGACTTTTTAATCATTATATAATGACCTTTGTCTCTTCTTACAGTTTTTGATGTGAAATGTACTTTAAGTATAGCTACTTTTGTTCTTTTTTGGTTTCAGTTTGCAAAAAATATCTTTTTCCATCTTTATTTTTCATCCATTTTTACTTTCAGTCCACATGTCTTTATAGGTAAAGTGAGTTTCTTGTAGAAAGCACATAGTTGTGTCTTTCTTTATTCAGCTACTTCATGTCTTTTAACTGGAGAATATAGTCAATTTATATTCAGTGTCATTATTGACAGGTAAGGACTTACTAATGCCAGTTTGCTAGTTGTTTTCCAGTTATTTTGTAAACCTTCTCTTTCTTTCTTACTGGCTTTGGGGATAAATGATTTTCTCTGGCAGTATGTTTTAATTTATTTTTTCTTTTTAGTGTATCTGTTAGATTTTTGCTTTGTGGTTATAATAAGGGTTGAAACAAACATATTAGAGTTGTAACAAGTTACTTTAAACTGATGACAACTTTGATTCCAAAGAAGAACAGACAGAAGCAAAGAAAAATTAAAATACTCCATGGTTTAACTCCATCCCCCTGGTTTTTGACTTTTTGCTGTGTCTATATATCTTCTTATAATTGCTATCTCTTAACAAACCTGTGTGGTTATTATTTCTTATAGATTTGCCTCTTAGTCTTTATAATAAGTGTATGCATGGTTTACACACTGCAATGGCAGTATTAGATAATTCTGTGTACTTTTACCAGTGACTTTTCTACCTTTAGGTGATTTCTTGCTGCATGATAGCATCCTTGTTTTCAGTTGGAAAACTCCCTTTAACATTTCTTGTAAGACAGGTCTGGTGATGATTAATTCCCTCAGGTTTTGTTCATCTGGGAAAGTTTTTATTTCTCCTTTGTGTTTGAAAAATAGCTGTGCTGGGTACAGTTTCCTTAGTTGGAGCTTTTATTTCCTTTAGCACTTTGGATATGTCATTCCCATTCCCCCCAGGTCTATAAGGTTTCCTCTGAGAAGTCTATTGCTAGACGTATCAGACCTTAGATGTTATTTGCTTTTATCTTGCTGCTTTTAGGATCCTTTGTTTTTGACCTTTGGGAGTTGATTATATGCCTTGGGAAAGTCTTATATGGATTGTGTCTTCTTTGATGTTCTGTGAACTTCTGGTACTTGGATATTAATAATTTTCTATAGTTTTGGAAAGTACTTTGTTATTATTTATTTGGATAAATTTTCTACCCTCATCTCTGTATCTACATCCTCTTTATGGACAATAACTCTTAAATTTGCCTTTTTGAGATTTTTTTTTAGATCTGGTAAGCATACTTTATTCTTTTTAATTATTTTTTATTATCTTCCTATTTTTAAATAGCTCATCTTTGAGTTCACTAGTTCCTTATTCTGCTTAATTCTGTTGTTAAGACAGTGTTACATTTTTTAGTTTAATCTATTGAATTTTTCAGCTCCAGTATTTTTTTAAATGTCAATGTCTTTGTTAAATTTCTTAGATAGATTTATGAATTCCTTCTCTATGTTATCTTGAAGTTTGCCAAGCTGCCTCAAAATATTTATTTTGAATGCCCTATCTGAGAGGTTATATATCTCTGTCACTCCAGGGTTGTTCACTGGTGCCTTATTTAGTCTGTTTGGTGAGGTAATATTTTCCTGGATGTCCTTCATGCTTATGAACATTTGTCCTTGTGTGGACATTGAAGAGTTAGGTATTTGTTCTAGTCTTCACAGTCTGACCTTGTTTGTTTGGGACTCAGTTTCCTCCTCCTTGGGTGATGAAGTCTTGGGCTCAGGGCTTGTCTTAATGGCATCAACAGAATTCTGCCCCATGCTATGTTCTGACTGTGACAGGGTGGGACTGAGTTCCAACGCCAAGTTCCAAACTCACTTTGCTCTGCCTCCTCCAAGCACAGATTTTCTGTCTTGGCTGTACTGCTCGGAGTGGGAGTAGGGGTAGTGTAGGGAACATGAGAGACTGTCCTTCCCACCTTCTTCAATGTGTCCTTGTTATTATGCTAAATTCAGGTACTCTGATCACTCGCCTGATATTTTTGGTTCTTATGAAGGTGCTTTTTGCATGGATAATTGTTTGATTTTATGTTCCTGCAGAGGATGAGTGAGGGAATTTCTGAAGGGTTCTAGTTGGCCATCTTGCTCCACCTCCTTCAGTAGGAGTCTTACCTTTGTAGCTTGGTCTTCCCAATAATTTTCTATGGACTTTTAATAATTATGTCAAAAATTAATTTACCAAAATAATTTTAAAGGAATAACATGACAATTTTAAGTGATAATGCATATTCAACCTAAACTAAGTCAAACTAAAAACTGGGAAAAAGTTATTAAAAAATTGCATCTAGCAATTTTCACATGATTGTAATGAAAGCAATAAATTATTTGAAATAGAAATCATTACCATTAATATTCCATATAGATTATTTAAACAACTTTTCTACATATCTTGAGAGGGAAATAAAAATTGAGACAATTTTGTAGATGAGAAAGAAAAAGACAACATAATTTCTAAGTAATATGCTTGGATAAATGCTATTTTAAAATAGCAGCTAGTAATTTTAATTTGACATGAATATAATGAAAAATGTAACTAAGGTGAATGAAAAAATTGTAGGACTTCATATTGTCTTCATCATATCAGGTAATAGGTACCAAAATGTCCCTCTAGATTAAAAAAAAATTAAACTATCAGTAACTTGTATTCAGCATAGATTTATTTAAATTACATATTTTAATTTCCGTAATCATCATTAATTAACTCCTCTGAAAGATGATATAATTAAGAACCTCTATTTCTCTTTTCTTCTGAGTTTGTTGCTTTTATAATATTTAATTTGTGATGGTTTATTATATATCTGTTCTACTCTGCAATAATAATTCAGTTGTTTTATCTTAGGTCATACTTAAATGTAGTAAGTGTTCGGCCACCTATTATATAACCATGGTTTCCTAATTTCTCTATTCTTTATTATGATTTATCTCTTCATTGGTTGCATTTAATCTTCAAGTAGGGTTTGTTTAAGTTTCATTGTTGTAAAATTTCATTAAACCTGTTATTTAATGTATAGAAATGCCTTTCTGTTGTATTTACAACTGAAGAGCAATTTGCTATATATAAAACGGAGACTTTGTTACATTGTTTCTGAAACTCAATATTTATTCTGAGGCCAATCAGATTTCCCACTTGTTATGTAACTTGCTTATCTTGATTTTCCCAGACTCATCAATTTCTGAATGCTTTTATTTTTGAAATTTAATAACTGTTTTATAGTATTAGCTTTTTATTAACTTTTCTTGGCATGTGCCCTATTAACTGAAATATTTAGTCATTCATTTACTTTAGGTAAGTTTCCCTCTTTTATATCTCTCATTATTTTCTGTTCTATTTGTTGGTGTCTTTACTTCAGCAGTATCAATAGCCCTATGGTGGATGCATTATAGTTTATATACCTATCGTCTAATTATTTAAACCTGTTGTCTGTTTATTTTTATTCACTATAGCTAAATAAATCATTATCTCCATGATGACTTCTGTTTCCTGCTGCTTCTAATTTATTTTATCTATACTGTTTGTTTTGTATCAGTTTTTTCTTTTTCTTATATTGCTTTTCTCATAATTCTGATCTTTTATTACATTATTGTGTTTTCCTTGTTTTACTAAATCTATGTCCTTATTGGATTATTCAATAAATGCAAAACACCAGCAAAGGAATTTTAGTTCCTTGGATTGTATATTCTTTCAAATTGGATTATGTTTTAAAATCAATGCCTTTCTCCATTTATATATTAATATATTTTTATTTGGGGGCTGTAATATATTTTCATCACTCTCAATTTTTTTCCTCTTGTACCTTTGTTAATATATTTACTAGGAAATGGTGTATATGGTTTCTCCTTGACATCACTCTTACCTTATCTGGGATTATTTATCTTCCCCTTGTGTACTAGAAGGTACAGAGAACAGACAGAAGACAGTGGGAAGCACAGCTGGGACTGATTGCAGTCTTTGAGGAGGTCCTGGGTTTACTCTTCTTGCTGAGATCCTACCAGATGTTCTTCATTGGACTCCATTACACCAAGCTTGGCGTGAATTCAAGTCTTTTGGGCTTTGGCTCACTTCCCTAATTTAGCACTGTATGCTGGAGCGAGAGAATCTATGGCCCTTCCTGCTTCTGCCAAGGTCCAGATGTGATTTGTAGAGCATCCACTAAGTGTTTTATCTTGATTTTCCCAGACCCATCAGTTCATCCCTTCATCCCACTCCTTTCAAGTTACAGAGCATTCAGATTCAGGATTTGTGTCACTTCTTATATCCTCAGTGCCTCTTCTAGAGGTAGAATAAGAGTTGGGAATTCTGTTGACCTGGCCATGACACCACAATTTTCTGTTACTTCACTGGTCATCATTTTTGAGTTTATAATCCTTCCCCATTTCTTCCTGCTGATGGGAAAATTGGCAGGGTTGTTTTTGTTTTGCTTTTGTTTATTGGAGGAGGAAGATTCTGTACCATAACTTCATAGCACCACCGGCCCGCAGATAAATAACTATTTTCGCAGATAAATAACTATTTTCAAATGTATTTGTGAGATATGCACCTTAAGAGATTAGAGCAAAAATACTAATGTTTAAAAATAAGCAAGCAAGTGCATGAAACACCTAACTTCAATGGCTTGGACTATCAAATATTAACACTTATCAACATTTAGTGTCCATTTTGTACAAAATACTAGGCCTGGTGCTATGAGAGACATAAAGGTGCATAAGTAGGGACAGGAAAATGAAAAGAGGCAAATATGCTTAGACAATTGAATAAGGTAGAATTAATTACTTCCAATAACAAATCACAGACAAAATGTAAAGGTGAGTTAAAGGGGGGAGACAGTATATCCAGTTAAGGGAATATCAAAATGCATAATGAAAAACATGACATTTATAATGTATTCCAAAGATGGGATGAGGGCAGGTACATTTAAAGAAAAGAAAGTAACAGGATAAGCATTAGATATGAAGGTAGAAGAGCATAGAGTGTAGCTAGAAAAGAGCAAGCTATATAATATGCAAATAATTTTACACACATTGGAGCAGTGAAAAAAGCTGAAAGTGGGGCATGTAGATGTAGTGTACTTAACTGAATGTCGGAGTGACTTAACTCTATAAGGTAATGGAGAATAAAAACCACAAGTAGTTAATAAGCAAGAGTACAACATGAATAGGCTAGTGAGGATAAACATTAATCTGGCGGCAGGATAGAGGTTGAATCCTGGGAAAGTGGAAAAAATGCTACACTGGGTGGCATGAGATTTAGTCTCTCGGTCCAGCTTTGCCACACTACCCATACGTGTGAAATTAAGTGAATCATTTGACCCCTTTTGGTCCCATTGAGCTCTCTGTAAAGATGGTGAACTTGGCTTCTAATAAATATTTATTCTAGCTCTCAAATAGCATAGGTGTATATATTATAGTGATGAAAACATGGGAAATACGGAAACTCTTTAGTATATAGCATAAGTTTGGCAAAAAATAAATTACGATTGAAGTGTTTACAGAAAAAATATTTTATATGCAAGGGAATTTACAAAGGTAGAGTCAAGAAGTCAAAGAAATTGTATGAAAAGATGACTGCAAGTTTCTGATTTGGGCTTATTAGGAGAATACAGATGACTTTCAGAAGAAGCGTGAACATCAAGCTGAGGAGCTTTGTTGAAGAGCAGGATCTTTCTGTCAACATGGGATAGTGGAAGATTAAAGTAGTGATGACTACATATAGAAATACAAAGTTGACAGTGAGAGACGCCAAGTCTGATACTGCAAAAGAAAAATGTAAGAAACTTAGGACTCAATTTTATCAATGAGTTCGTTCAACTGTAGAAATGCACTAGGGACTGAATGGTGTCCCCCCAAAATTTATATGTCAAAGCTCTAATCCTCAATATGATGATCTCCAGAGATGGAACTTTGGGGAGGTAACTGGGTTTAGATGAGGTTATAAGGATGGAGTCCTCATGAAGGGATTAGTGCCCTTGTAAGGAAAGGCCAGAGAGTGCCCACTTGTTCACATATGCTCTTGTATTCTCTCTCTCCTCAACCCCCACCATATGAGGACACAACAAGAAGATGGTTGTCTACAAGCCAGGAAGAGAGCCTTCACAAGGAACCAAATCAGCGGGCACCCTGATCATGAGACTCCTAGCCTCCAGAACTGTGAGAAATAAATGTCTGCTGTTGAAGCCATCCAGTCCACAGTATTTTGTTACAGCAGCCTGAGCAGATTAAAATAAAGAACTGTAACTTGTGAGACAGACAGAAAGGTAAGAAAGAGAAAATGCAACATAAAGTCTATGCTTAAAGGAGTGCTTATTAGTAGTTAAGATGAGCTAGGCAAAATATAAATGGTAGAGAAATGAAAGATGACAACACTCATAACTTGCTCATTCATGCAACAGATACTTGCAGAGTATCTGTTGAAGGACCCTGCACTGGTACTTACGAATCAAACTTAAATCCCACCTTCAAATCTGACAGAGATAAGACATAGACTGTTTTTTATCTGGGTAAATTATGCATACCCATTAAAAGATCCGTAGATAAATGCCTTTGGATTTCTAAGAGGGAAGATATTATTATTTTCAACTGGGAGAAATACAGGAATATCATTTTATATACTAAGTAGCATTTGGTCTGGACCTTATAGAGAAATAAGATGTTCACATGGAGAGAATGCTGTATGGGGAACTCCAGATGGAATAATTGGTATTAGCTCTGGTCCCAGACTAGTGACTGTCTTTGCAGGAAACCTCAGGTGTAATCTTATGGACCTCTGGAAAGACTGTAATGAAATAACTATGGAGATGGCTGGCAAAGTTAAGGACATGGACAAGGGACATGAGGGGCCTAGGGACAGGCAACAGTGAGAAGTCACTCCTAGGAAAGAGTGTTCAGGGAGCCAGTGAAGAGTGTAGCCATGTAGAAAGAATGGCCTGACAGACAGAGCGTTCATCCTAGAGGGATACAGCTCTGCAAGAGCCATGATGCTGATGCAGGAGGAGAAGAGGGAGACAGGAGGAGACAGGGGGAAAAGCCTCAGCCTCTCCCTTCCCACTCTCCAGCCTCCCTGCTTGAACTCTCACCAGCTGATCCCAACAAGAAACACAGTCAGTAGGAACAGCTCTGGAGCATGGCTTGAGGTAGAAAATGGAGCGGGGTAGGGACCAAGTGGAAAATAATTGCCATAGCTACTGAGACAGGAGAGAAGAAAATGTGTATATGAGAAAACAGTTCGTTTTGGCTAGCATAAGTGATGCATGAGGGCAAAAAGCCAGAGTGTGCTTATAAAAGTAAGTGGTAGCTGAAACTCGTCAGAATAATGACAAAATAAAGGGAAACGAAAAAACTTATGAATCTGGTGCTTAACTCATCAGGGCTGTTTGGCGCCTTTCCTGGAAATTACAGATAAAAGCAACAGGAGGGGAGAGAAATGACATCAGAACATAAGAGGTACCACAAAATATGAGTTAGTTTTTAGAAATGTGAATGTAACGGTGGCCAAGAAGAGGCAGTAGGGAGAAAGCAGTACTCTGATTCCTCCATCTCACTCAATGAGGTGAACAGGAAGAATGCCACTTATTTTCTTGGACAAGAGCAGCATGGTCTTCAGACACTTGCTGGGATCAGCAGGGAGAGGCTACTTCCATGATTTGGGTCATTGTGAGGGAAGTAGTTAAGAAAAAAAAATGAAGGACAGGAGATACAGGAACTATTTGTGGGACTAGTAGAAGGAAGGCAGCAGTGGAGCGGGGAGAGGTGGAACAGAGCTAAAGAGGAAAGAGAGAAGGAAAATGGGATGGTGATTTTTAATGGCAGGATCAGAGAGTCACGTCGCAAAGTTGAACAAATATATATTAGCCCCTGTGGGAATTCTAGAGAGGAAAACCAGCCATGAGACCTTTCTAAGTATACACTCTTAAGAGAAATCTTGATGTAGTATTTGACCTCAGAGGTTAAGGAATAGTGGGTTTCGGGAAAGACCTGGAGGGTGGTCAGCTGCACACATAGAGGTGTGCTGCAGCCAGCTTGCACCAGCTCCTAAGAATCAATTGTGCACATCTGTTTCCAACTCTGGGCTCTGTGGCTTCACATAAACACCAAAATAGGTCATGGTAGGTGAGTTCTACCCACAGAAACTGACAAATGCTACAGATGAGGGTTCCCTTCTCACAAAGTCAACTATCAACCCCAGAGCCTATTATTAAACCTTTACCAGCACACCACTGATCTGCTGCAGCTTCAATTTGAGGACAGACAGGCTGTTGCAATGAGCATGGTATTGCATGAGAACATTTTCATGAAAGAAGCAGCACCTTCTGCCAGAGGTCACCAGGTGAGTGTGTGCTGAGCAGGTGCAGGCATGGTCCTCCTTAAAAGACTGGAATCAGCGACTGTTCATTGATTAGAACTACATTTTGATCAAGCTGAGAGAATTCCAGGTGATGCAACCTGGAAGAAGCTAAGCAAATAAAAATAAGTCATCAACAACCTGTCAGGCATGCGGAATTCAGTGAATAGAAAATTAACCCATTGCTCTGAACTAAGCAATGCTTGATTTAGCTTCAGTGAGCCTTACAAGTGGAAGCTGGCACTCTCTTCCTGTTTGTATCTACTGCAAGAAGTAAAAATACATACCACCTACCTGAAGCCTGTCATGGTACTTGTGTTTCTGTAGGAATATTTTCTACAACATCTTAAGTTACTGCTAGAAATTGCCAGCAATTGTGTCTGTGTTTTCCCATTTCTGAAAGAAATTAATACTCTCAATGCCTTAGAGTTGCTCCTTCCCACCTTCTGATGCCTTGTCTTGGGCTTAGTGGATGTAAATTAACTCTGCTGCTGAATAAAGAAAATTTTATTCTAGGAATACAGTGCTGAATACAAAAAGAGAGTCATCAATTTTGTCTTTCTCTCCTCGACCCTTTTCTCCTTAACTATTCTTCTAATTTTTTTCTCTAGCTGACATGTTTTCCATGTCTGTCACATACACAGGGTTTCTTAGGGACTAGAAATGCATAAGAAGTTTAACAAGGGGCGATTTACCTGCTTAATGTTATTGTTCACATAGCACAGTCATTCATCATCAATTCAATAATGTTTGTTAATTACCTGTGATGTGAGAGACACCGTTCTAGACATATTATATCCTATAGAGCAACATCTCATAAGGTATATGCTAAAACAGAGAGAAGATACAGACTTCAGGCAGGTCCATTCTGCTCTGATTTGGGTTTGAAATCAACAGCTCCATATTTGTTTTCATTTTTAATATAAATTTCATTGTGTATAGTTAGTATACAACGTGATGTTATAGGATACATATATATATATATATATAGTAAAAAGACTATTATAGCGAAGCAAAGTAACCTATTTGTAACTGTATTAGTCTGAATACTCTTGAATATTGACCATGTGAATGTCTTTCACTTAATTATTTTTATTTTCTTAGCCTTACATCTTGGGAAATATTAAGTTCTTATTAAGTTCTCAGAGTGGACGCAGTTCAGATGAGCCATACTGTAGGAAGTACACTGAGATTACTATAAAGGATACTTGCAGGAGAGCTCTGTGCATTTCCTCCCTCGGTGTCAGCCAAATACACATATCAAGTTGGGGCAGTGATACAATTAAAATGTTAGTTGAAGGATGCCTACAGGGCCCAGGCACAAAAGTGTCACCTCCTTTGTCAGTCACCTGCCTGACATAACAAAAGCCTTTCTTTTCTTAAAAATGTAAGTAATATTTACCACTTATAAAATTTTAGTTTCAACTGTGCAAGGTAGCCCTCACCTGTAATCCCAGCATTTTGGGAGGCTGAGGTGGGAGGGTCACTTGAGACCATCAGTTTGAGACCAGCCTGGGCAACATGGTGAAATCCTTTCTCTATGCACGTGCATGCGCGCGTGCACACACACCCACACACACACGCACATTAGCCATGCCTGAGCATGGAGGATGGTCTAACTGAGAAAGAGAGGCATTACTAGAATATAAGATCTGCTGCAGTTAGAAGAGACCCAAAATAACATCATGTCAAATGGAGACAACTAACTTTATCTCTGTTGTTTAATGGCCCAGAGAGACATGGGCAGGGCTAGCATTGTCAGTCGGCTCCATGGGGTCATCCAGGGACCCAGGCTCCTTCTACCTTGTTGCTCCACATCCCTAAAGTGTTGCTGTCCCTCCAGGTCTCACTACTACAGGCTGAAAATTCCCAAGTTTATTACACCTGTGCTTTCAATCAAGTCTGCTCTGCCAAGCCCCATTGTCACTCTACTTGGTCACATCCCCGGTAAGCCTTCTTGTCCCTACTAGATACCCAATAGGTGGCAACACTGGCATTGATGGATCCTACTGGGCTCTGACAGGCTCTAATGCCCACTGACTGTTTGTTTTGCTAAATCTGTAGGGTTATCTGTGGTTAGGTAGGGGAAAATGCTTCTTTCTCTTCTGGTTATACCATGGTCTAGAGTTTCCAAAGTAAGATTGTTTATACTCCAGTGTTCTGTAAATTTTTCTCAGAAAAAAACTAAATAAAATAATTTCAGCTTTAATGGACAGTCCCTATTCTCCACTGCTCTAGATATGTATCCAAGAGGAGCTAAGTTGTAAGATGCACATGGAAGATAACAATCACCCTGTGTTCAGAATCACTTCCCCTAACTTACAACTATATCTCTATTATAGTAAGCTCATTTACCTAGGCTCCCCATTCCCCCACACAAGATCTCCTGTCCTCATCCTACCCCTCCAAATATCTTCTGTTAGACCTTCCCACCAGTTCAGTGGCACGCTCTGATCACTTATATTTAAAGTGAAGTTCAACTAGACACAGCATTGGCACAAGGAAATAGGTTGGGGCATAATACTTTGAAAATCGTTAATACATGAGAAACAGAACAATGTATCAGTTTGTTCATTGGGAGCCCCTCATAGCATGAGGTATACTATTCAAGACAGTAAAAGTGTCTCAAATTGTGACATCTGTATTATTCAAAGTAGCCAACTATTGGGTATAGCATCCTGCTTGAGCGTTGAGTCTATTGATTGAAAGTTCTATTATAATTCTAAAGTGGATTTAATCTACCATGTTGTAAATGTCAGTAAATATTAATTTTGAAACAAAAATGTCATTTTTTAACAATACAGCAACAGTACTCCTTAGTATTTACACAAAAGAGTTAAAAACCACAATAAGATACTATCTATCTCACACCAGTCAGAATGGTGATTTTTTAAAAATTCAGGAAACAACAGATGCTGGCAAGGCTGTCAAGAAATAGGAACGCTTTTACACTGTTGGTAGGAGTGTAAATTAGTTCAACCATTGTGGAAGACAGTGTGGCGATTCCTCAAGGATCTAGAACTAGGAATACCATTTGACCCAGCAACCCATTACTGGGTACATACCCAGAAGATTATAAATCACTCCACTATAAAAACACATGCACACGTATGTTTACTGCAGCACTATTTACAATAGCAAAGACTTAGAACCAACCCAAATGCCCATCACTGACAGACTGGATAAAGAAAATGTGGCAAATATACACCATGGAATACTATGCAGCCATAAAAAAGAATGAGTTCATGTCCTTTGCAGGGACATGGATGAAGCTGGAAGCCATTATTCTCAGCAAACTAACACAGGAACAGAAAACCAAACACTGCGTGTTCTCACTCATAAGTGGGAGTTGTTGAACAATGAGAACACGTGGACACGGAGGGGAACAACACATACTGGGACCTGTCAGGGGATAGGGGGCAAGGGGATGGAGAGCATTAGGATAAATACCTGATGCATTCAGAGCTTCAAACCTAGATGACGGGTTGATAGGTGCAGGAAACCACCATGGCACATGTATACCTATGTAACAAACCTGCACGTTCTTCTCCACATGTATCCCAGAACTTAAAGTAAAATTTTAAAAAAAAACAACTTATGTCCAAGCAAAAACTTCCACACCATGTTTTAGTTTCATTCATAATTGCCAAAAAGTAACCAAGATGTCCTTCAGTGGGTGAATGAGTAAATAAACTGCAGTACATGCAGACAACAAAATATTATTCAGTGTTTGAAAAATGAGTTACCAAGCTACAAAAAGGCATGCAAGAAACTTAAATGTATATTACTAAGTGAAAGAAGCTAATTGACAAAGACTACATACTGCATGATTCCAACTAGATAACGTTCTGAAAAAGGCAAAACGATGGAGACAGTTAACAGATCAGTGGTTTCCAGGGATTAGAGAGAAGGAAGGGATGAATAGCTGAGCACAGTGGATTTCTAGAGCAATGAACCTACTCTGTATGATACAACAATGTTAGACACGCCATTACACATTTTTCCATACCCATAGAATGCACAACACAAAGAGTGAACCCTAATGTAAACAAACTATGGACTCTGGATGATTATGATGTGTCAACACGGGTTCATCAGTTGAAACAAATGTAGTATTCTGGTGGATATTGATAATGGGGGAGGCTATGCATTTGTGTGGGGAGAGAGTATATGGGAAATCTCTGTACTTTGCACTTAAGTTTGCTGTGAACCCAAAACTAGTCTAAAAAGTCAAGTCTACTTTAAATGAGGGAAAATGTAGTTCATCTGAAACAACTGTTAATATCCTCAGTGCAATCCAGATTCCAACAACACAAATAAAGCCCTGAAGTCCACCTGTGGAAATTTCTATTCCCAATGTATAAACACCAATATTTTGTCAATAATAAATTATACAGATGTAGGTAAAAATTTTGCAAAAGTTTCCTGAGTAATTTACAGAAAACAAGAAAAGCTTCATACCCTTCCTTTTGGAGGATTACAGGAATATATCTCGTATGTTCCAAACCTGAGATATTAAATAAAAATAACAATCTGGATGAGAGCCTGCCTCTAGGGAGCACAGGGGAGACTGATTAAATGTTGAAACACGCCAGTGTATGGCAGCAATATGAAATGCATTATATCATTTTAAACTCTAAAGTAACTTTTAAGCAGACATTACCATTCTCACTTTATTAAAATTTTGCATGAGGCAAGGTCAGGATTTGATGTTACAAACACGTTTTATTTTGTAGTCTCATTCTCCAGGTACTCAAATTCCCTGGTTGTAAAAAGAAACAGCATTTTTATCCAGCTTGTCAGGATTATATGAAAAAAACTGAACTTGGCCAGTGGCCTTGAATAGGAGATAAAACTGTAGAAATAGTCCTATGAACTAGAAGTAAGAGAGACTATAAACGAGGCAGAACTGGAGTTGAAGAATCCTCAGAAAGGAAAGCAGCATTACAGAACCAAGAGAGGATAAGAAACGCAGCTATGGGCCGGGCGCGGTGGCTCACGCTTGTAATCCCAGCACTTTGGGAGGCCGAGGCGGGCGGATCACGAGGTCAGGAGATCGAGACCACGGTGAAACCCCGTCTCTACTAAAACTACAGAGAATTGGCCGGGCGTGGTGGCGGGCGCCTGTAGTCCCAGCTACTCGGAGAGGCTGAGGCAGGAGAATGGCGTGAGCCCGGGAGGCGGAGCTTGCAGTGAGCCGAGATTGAGCCACCGCGCTTCAGCCTGGGTGACAGAGCGAGACTCCGTCTCAAAAAAAAAAAAAAAAAAAGAAACGCAGCTATGGTTGGGCATTCTGGATCGCACATGTAATGCCAGCACCTCGGGATGCCAAGACATGAAGATTGCTTATGGCCAGGAGTTCAAGACCAGCCTAGGCAATATAGTGAGACCTGTCCCTACTGAAAAAAAAAAAAAAAGAGGAAACAAAAGGACAAAACTGCAGTCATATTCTCAACTGGGAGGAGAAGGTTGAAGTAGGCTAGACATGGATATATATACATATATATACATCATACACATATACATACACATATATATCTTTATCTCATAAATATATGATAAAGACGAAGTTGGGCCAGAAGTGGAGGCATCCACCAGTTGTGGGCCGGGGGCAGGGGTTGGGGAGTAGTAGTGATCACAAACCATGAGCAGGAGGAAGGAGGGGGTAGGAATAAAAAATAATTTTTTATGTTTATTTTTCACTCCTGAGTCTCAGCTCCAGCTTGAAACTGATCTCACACTCAATTGGTGTCTTAATCTGGAAAGTGGCATAATTAAAGCAGAAACTAACAAGCTTGCTTCTGAGGTTTGAGCCTAAAATATTGGGGTGACTCTAACATTGGAAACGTGATCACTTGCTCAACACCAAGATCAGGGTCTTTCCAATCAGCCATGTCACTGCCATGGAGTAGGAACATAAAATAATGATTTTCAATAATTTAGGAAAGTTCAAGCCAAACTAACATTAACTTTTCTTTGCCTCTCCTTCCCTTCTTCCTCTGGCTGAGTTACAGTTTTCCGGTTCCCATCTTTTTGTTCCACCCAAGCAATGAGAATTGCCCAAAGTTGCAGTGGTTCTCAAGCCTCACTACATATTAGGCTCACTCAGGCAGGTTTTAGAACTGAAAAGGCTGGCCCTACTCCAGAAACACTGAACCCAAACCTAGGAGATGGGGAAAGCCTGAGCGATGGTATGTTTACAGCACTCCCCAGGTGACTCTAATATGCAGCCATTGTGCTAAGCATCTTTCTTTCTATCTGAACCGTTCAAGGGAAAGCAAAGGGTAGGATGTTATTTATTTAGTTCTTGACCAGGTTTCCAATTCTTACATATGAGCTAGGGTCTTTGTTGTGAGACAATTTGCCTGTCAATAAAATTACCTTCCAAATGTTTTGAAGACTGGGATTTCTTGTTCTTAGCACAAAGAACAGCATATGCCATTATCAAAGTACCAACAGGAATCTGGATTTAAACCAATCTGGCATTTTTCCTTTATATCTTTTTTTTTTTGTCAATTCATTATCATATCCTCTAAGAGAAACAGCAAGAAGTGAGCATTTCCTCAGGGTAATCACTTGCATCTGAGTGCCAATAATTTCATTCTACAAAACCCAGATACTCAACTAGAGTCTGCTAAGAAGAAAAATACAATATATTAAATTCATAAGAACAACTTCCAAATACTGAACCTTTAACATTATCTCCGATTATAGGTCGTTGTCATATCTAGGGTGTAACCAGCAATGTCAAAAAGCTATAGAATCCTAGAAAGTGCCCCAGCACTAGAAAATGACAAAATGAAAAACTTGCAAAGAAATTCCTGTTCCTGGAAATACAATACCTTGTTAAAAAATAAAAATCATTAATTTTTGGATGGGAGGTGTGTTCCAGGACTCTGTCTTATGACTAAAGTATTTGTTAATTGGATAAAAGTAAAAGGAATATTAAATCTCAGTATTTGATGGCAGAAGCCAAGGATGTTTCCCTAGATACAGTCTCCGTTTCTCTTCCCCCTGGGCATCCTGCCATAGGGATTGCTGAGGATGTACATTTGTGATGATGTGCACATCTGGTAAAATGACATACGTGTGACCTTCAGTATTTTCAACGTGCGTGCAGCTTGTAGATTGCCTTTGGTGTTGACTTTCCTTCATCTAGCATTTGCAAGAAATTTCCATAGTTTCTAGGTCACTTCATGGAGCTTTTCACAATCTCTAATTTTAATTTTTAGACAGATATACAAATGTATTCATCATAGAAAAAAGTCCAGAAATCTCACCTGCTATAGAAAGATTTAAGAAAGTTAAATTTAAACATACTCAACTTGTTCATAAGACTCCAGCAGTTATTCCCCACTGATAACTTTTGTGTACTTGCCTGGGTTCACTGTCCCTGAGAACTGTATCCCCACCTAGTTTCACATGTAAGGAGCTTGGAAGTTACCACTCTGTCCTAATAACATGGAGAAAGCAGAACAAACTGAAAATATCGACAACTCTTCTTGAATCTGTAAGAGAGGTGAGACACAGGGCGAAGCATTGCCCCCAAGATTGGAGAGAGAGGCGATTGCAGGAAGTCACAGCTTACTGGAGCAGAGACTCACAAGCAGAAACCTC
This sequence comes from Hylobates moloch, assembly GCF_009828535.3. NCBI lineage: Eukaryota > Metazoa > Chordata > Mammalia > Primates > Hylobatidae > Hylobates > Hylobates moloch. The sequence continues at coordinate 18,353,512 of NW_026652295.1, read as the reverse complement.
TGCAGGAATCAGTACCAGGGAAGGAAAAATCTGAACTGTAATTGACAAATTGCTAGAGGCCCCGTGTAGGCAACTCTAAGACTTAAAAACTCTAGGGGGCACCCAGTCATAGGGGGACCCTCCCAATTTTGTGAGATTTACCTCCAGGATCTTGTCCAGGTTCCCACAGTAAATAAGGGAGAAAACAAATCCCTTCGGGCTTTTGGCAAAGGTAGGGATATTTATGTAAGCATATTTCTTTAAAATTACCTTTTTCTCTCTCCTCTACGTATTTTCTGTTTCAATTTTATTTATTTCCCTCTCAAAATATATAGAGAGATTGCTTAAATAATCTATAGGGAATATTAGTGATAGAGATTTCTATTTTAAGTACTTTATTGCTGTAAATAAAATCATGTCAAATTAAAATTACTAGATGCAATTTTAATATTTTCTTTCCAACTTTTAGGTTTGGGGTACTTGTGCGTGTTTTAATTTTTTAATTTTTGTGGATTCATAGTAGGTGTACATATTTATAGGTTATGTGAGATATTTTGATACAGGCATGCAGAGCATAATAACACCAGGATAAATGGGGTATCCATCACCTCAAGCATTCATCCTTTGTGTTATAAACAATCCAACTATACACTTTGTTATTTTTAAATGTACAATTATTTTTTACTATAATCACCTTGTTGTGCTAGCAAATACTAGATCTTATTCATTCTTTATAATTATTTTTTTGCACTCATTAACCATCTGCACTTCCCTCCCACCACACCCCCACTACTCTTTCCAGACTCTGGTAACCATCCTTCTACTCTTTATCTCCATGAGTTCAATTATTTTAATTTTTAGCTCCCCAGAATAAGTGAGAACATGTGAAGTATATCTTTCTATTTCTGGCTTATTTCCCTTAACATAATGACCTCCAATTTCATCCATGTTTTTGCAAATGGTGGGATCTTCTTTTTTTATGGCTGAATAGTACTATATTGGGTATATGTACCACATTTTCTTTATCTATTCATCTGTTGAAGGACACTTAGGTTGCTTTTAAATCTCATTAAATAGGTAAATTATGTGTTGCAGGAAATTGGTGCACAGATTATTTTGCCACCCAGGTAATAAGCATAATACCTGATAGGTAGTTTTTTGACCCTCACCCTCCTCCCACCCTCTACCCTCAAGTAGGCCCCAGTGTCTATTGTTCTCTTCTTTGTGTCCATGTGTATTCAATTTTTTGCTCCCATTTATAAGTAAGAATATGCAGTATTTGGTTTTCTGATCCTCTGTTAGCTCACATGGGATAATGGCCTCCAGCTCCATCTGTGATGCTGCAGAGGGCATGATTTTAGGGTTCTTTTTAATGGCTATGTAGTATGCCATGGTATAAATGTACCATATTTTCATTATCCAGTCCACCATTGATGGGCATTTAGGTTGATTCCATGTCTTTGATATCGTGAATGGTGCTACAATGAACACACACATGCATGTGACCTATCACAGAACAATTTATATTCCTTGGGGCATATACTGAGTAATGGGATTGCTGGGTCAAATAGTAGTTCTGTCTTAAGTCCTTTGAGACATCTCCAAACTGTTTTCCACAGTGGCTGAACTAATTTACATTTCTACTAGCAGTGTATAAGCATTCCTTTTTCTCTGCAACCTCACCAATATCTGTTATTTTTTGACTTTTTAATAATAGCCATTCTGACTGGTGTAAGATGGCATCTTACTGTGGTTTTGATTTGTATTTCTCTGATTATTAGTAATGATGAACATGTTTTCATATATTTATCTGCCACTTACATGTCTTCTTTTGAGAAGTGTCTGTTCATGTCCTTTGCCCATTTTTTAATGGGGTTGGTTTTTGCTTGTTGATTTGTTAAGTTCCTTATAGAAGCTGGATATTAGACCTTTGTCAGATATACAGTTTGTAGATACTTTTTCCCATTCTGTCGGTTGTCTGTTTACTCTGTTGATGGTTTCTTCTGCTGTACAGAAGCTCTTTAATTAGCTCTCACTTGTCAATATCTGTTCTGTTGCAACTATTTGGAGGAACTTAGTCAAAATTTCTTTGCTAGGGCTGATGCCAAGAAAGGTATTTCCTAGGTTTTCTTCTAAGCTTTTTATAGTTTGAGGTCTTACATTTACATCTTTAATCTATCTTAAGTTAATCTTTGTATATGGTGAAAAGTAAGGGTCTAGTTTCATTCTTCTGCATATGGCTAGCTAGTTATCCCAGTACCATTTATTGAATAGGTAGTCCTTTCCCCATTGCTTGTTTTTGTTAGCCCTGTTGAAGATCAGATGGTTGTAGATGTGTGGCTTTATTTCTGAGATTTCTGTTCTGTTGCATTGGTCTATGCATCCGTTTTTGTAACAGTATCAGGCTATTTTGGTTGATGTATCTTTATAGTGTCATGGGGTATGGCAGGCATGGCTGGGGAAGCCTTAGGAAACTTACAATTATGGAGGAAGGTGAAGAGGAAGCAAGCACATCTTCATAAGCTGGCAGGAGAAAGAGGAGAGAGTGAAGAAGGAAGTGCTATACACTTTCAAGCAACCGGATCTTGTAAGAATGCACTCTCATGACAACAGCAAGGGGTAAATCCACTCCCATGATCCCATCACCTCCCACCAGGTCCCTCCTCCAACATTGGGGATTACAATTCAACATGAGACTTAGATGGCAACAAAGACCCAAACCTTATCAGGTAGTGTGATGCGTCTGGCTTTGTTCTTTTTGTTTAGGATTGCTTTGGCTAGTTGGGCTCTTTTTTGGTTCCATATAAGTTTAAAAATACTTTTTTGTAATTCTGTTAATAATTATATTGGCAGTTTGATAGGAATAGTGTTGAACCTCTAAATAGTTTTGGGCTGTATGGCCATTTTAATAATATTGACTCTCCTAATCCATGAGCATGGGGTGTTTTCTGATTTATTTGTATCATCTTTGATTTCTCTGAACAGTGTTTTTTGGTTCTCTTTGTAGAAATTTTTCACCTCATTGGTTAGATGTATTTCTAGCTATTTCATTTCCCTTGTGGCTATTGTAAATGGGATTGTATTCTTCATTTGACTCTTAGCCTTGATGTTACTGGTGTACAGAAATGCCACCAATTTCTGCATATAGATTTTGTATTCTAAAACCTTGCTAAAATCTTTTATTAGTTCTAGTAGCCTTTTGGCAGAGTCTTTAGGGTTGCCTAAGTATAGAATCATGTGATTGGCCAAAAGAGATAATTTGACTTTTACTTTTCTATTTGGATGCCTTTTATTTCTTTCTCCTGCCTGACTGCTCTGGTTAGGACTTCCAGTAATACGTTGAATAGGAGTGGTGAAAGTGAGCATCCTTGCCTTGTTCCAGTTTTCAAGGGGAATACTTCCAACTTTTGCCCATTCAGTATGATGTTGGCTGTGGGTTTGTCATAGATGGCTCTTATTATTTTGAGGTATGCTCCTTTGATAGCTAGTCTGTTGAGGGTTTTTATCATGAAGGGATTTTGGATATTATTAATCATTTTTTCTGCATCTATTGAGATGATCGTATGATATTTAATGCTGTTTATGTGGTGAATCACATTAATTTGTGTATGTTGAACCAACCTTGTATCCCATGGATAAAGCCTAGTTGATCATGTTGAATTAACTTTTTGATGTGCTGCTAGATGCAGTTTGCTAATATTTCGTTGAGGATTTTTTCATCTGTGTTCATCAGGAATATTGGCATGAATCTTTCTTTCTTCATTGTGTCTCTGTCAGATTTAGGTATTAGGCTGATGCTGGTTTCATAGAATAAGTTAGGGAGGAATCCCTCCTCTTTGATTTTTTGGAATAGTTTCAGTAGGATTGGCACCAGTTCTTTGTACATCTGGTATAATTCAGCTGTGAATCCATCTGGTCTAGGGCTTATTTTGTTTGTAGGTTGTTTATTACTGCTTCAATTATACAGCTCGATATTGGTCTATTCAGGATTTCAATCTCTTCCTGATTCAATCTTAAGAGATTGTGTTTCCAGGAATTTGTCCATTTCCTCTAGATTTTCTAAATTGTGTGTATAAACTTGTTTATAGTATTCTTTAAAGAGCTTTTTTATTTCTGTGGGATAGGTTGTAATATCATCATTATAATTTCTGATTGTACTTATTTGGATCTTCTCTTTTTTCTTTGCTAGTCTAACTAGCACTCTATCAATCTTGTTAATTTTTTAAACAATCCACTTTTGGTTTCAGTGATATTTTATATGGATTTTTGCATCTAAATTTTCATAAATTTTTCTCTAATTTTAGTTATTTATCTTCTTCTACTAGGTTTGGGGTTTGTTTGTTCCTTTCATTTCTAGTTCCTTTAAGTGCAAAGTTAGATTGTCAATTTGAGATATTTCTCACTTCTTGATGAAGGCATTTATGGCTATAAACTTTCCTCTTAACACTGCTATAGCTGCAACCCAGAGATTTTGGTAAGTTCTGTCCCTATTTTTGTCAATTTCAAATAATTTTTTTATTTCCGTCTTAATTTCAATGTTCTCTCAAGAATTATTTAGGAACAAGTTGTTTAATTTCCATGTTTGTATAGTTTTGAGAAACCTTTTTGATATTTACTTCTATTTTTATTGCACCATGGTCCAAAAATGTGATTAATATGATTTCCATATTTTTTTGTTATTGAGTGTTGATTTATCACTGAGTATCTGATCAATCTTAGAATATGTTCCATGTGCAGATGAGAAAGATATATTCTATAGTTGTTGGGTGGAATGTTCTGTAGATGTCTCTTATGTCCAGTTGGTCAAGTGTTGAGTTTAAGTCCAGAGTTTCTTTGTTAGTTTTCTGCCTTGGTGATCTATGTAATGCTGTCATTGGGGAATTAAAATCTTCACTATTATTGTGTGGTTGCCTATGTTTTTTCATAGAGAAAGAAGAACTTGTTTTTTAAATATAGGTGCTCCAATGTTGGGGCATATATATTTAGGATAATTCAGTCTTCTTGTCAGATTGCACCCTTTATCATTATGTAATGCCCTTCATTGTCCTTCTTCATTTTTATTGATTTAAAGTCTGTTTCATCTGATATAAGAATTGTGACTCTTGCTCTTTTCTGTATTTCATTGCATGGTAGATTTTTTTTTTTTGCCATCTTTTACTTTGAGCCTGTTGGTGTTGTTACATGTGAGATTGGTCTGTTGAAGACAACAGATTATTTGGTCTGATGTTTTTATCCAGTCTGTCTTTTACATGGGGCATTTAGCCCATTGTCATTCAAGGTTAGTTAATAGATATGTGTGAATTTGATCCTTTCATCCTGTTGTTAGCTGGTTTTTACGTAGACTTGAGTGTATCCTTGCTTTACATTTATGCCTGTGAGCTATGTGCCTAAGTATGTTTTTGTGGTGGCCAATAATGGTCTTTTGTTTCCCTGTTTAGCACTCCCTTAAGGACCTCCTGTAAGGCTGGTCTAGTTGAAAGGTATCACCTTAGCATTTGCTCGTCTGGAAAAAGGCTTTACTTATTCTTCACTTATGAAGCTTAGTTTGGCAGTATATAAAAATTCCTGGTTGAAATTTCTTTCCTTTAAGGATGTTAAAAATAGTCCACCAGTCTCTTCTGGCTTGCAAGGCTTCTGCTGAGAGGTCTGCTGCTACCTTGATGGGGTTCCCTCTTTATGTGAATTGACCCTTCTCTCTAGATGCATTTAAGATTTTTTCTTTTACATTGACCTCTGTGAATCAGACTATGTGCCTTAGAGATAGATAGTCATCTTATACAGTATCTAGCTGGGGTTCTCTGTATCTCTTAGATTTGCATGTAAAATCTCTCTAGTGAGATTAAGAAAATTTTTGTGGACTATGTCCTTGATATAGTTTGGATATTTATCCCTGCCCAAATCTCATGTTGAAATGTAATCCTCAATGTTGGTGGTAGGGCCAGGCAGGAAGGTGACTGGATCATGGGAGTGGATTTCTCAGGAATGGTTTAGCACCATCTCCTTGGTGCTGTCTTTGTAATAGTGAGTGAGTTCTTGCAAGATCTGGTTGTTTAAAAGTGTGTGGCCCCTCCTCCTCTCTCTCTTGCTACTGCTCCCCAGTGTGAGATGCCTGCTCCGCCTACACCTTTCACCATAATTGGGAGCTTCCTGAGGTCTCCCCAGAAGCAGATACCTATGTTATGCTTTGTGTACAACCTGCACAACTGTGAGCCAATTAAACATCTTTTCTTTATAAATTACCCGGTCTCAGGTATTTCTTTATAGCAACGCAAGAATGACCTAATTACAGTCCTCAAATATAGTTTCTAAGTTGCATATTCTCTCTCCTTCTCTCTTAGGAATGCCAATGAGTCATAGATTTGGTATCTTTACATAATCCCGTATTTCTCAGAGGTTTTGCTCATTTTTAAAAATTCTTTTTTCTTTCTTGTCTGAGTTGATTTGAAGAACCAGTCTTCAAACTCTTGAGATTCTTTTCTCAGTTTTATCTATTCTAATATTAACATTTCTGATTGTATTATGAAATTCTTGTAGTGAGTTTTTCAGCTCTAGAAGTTTAGTTTGGCTCTTTAAATGGCTATTTAATCTCTCAGCTCTTGGATTACTTTACTGGACTCTGGATTTGGTTTTAACTTTATCCTCAATCTTGATGAGTTTCCTTGCCATCTGAATCCTGGATGCTGTCTGCCACTTCGGTTACTTTAAAGTGGTTAATAACCATTGTTGGGGAATTAATGGATTCATTTGGAAGTAAGGGGACACTCTGGTTTTTTGAACTACCAGAGTTCTTACATTGATTCTCATCTGGGTGGTTGGTGTTCCTTTAACTCTGGTGTAAGTTAGCTATAAGCAGTTGGCTTTGTTTCTGGTGCTTTCATAGGGCTAGGGCTCTGTACAGGACCTTTATGTGTGGATGAATTATTGCAGTTGGGCTCACAGGTATATATATATTAGCGGCAATCTTTATGGTATTGTCTTTTGGGCTGCAATCTAGTAGATGGCACTTAAGAGTGATGGTCGGTAGCTAGGTTAATACCCACTCCCACAGCTCTTTTGTATTTTCTGACATTCAAAGTGTACTCTGTGGTTGAGGTGGGGCATGGCCTCCTCACCAGGTTCATTCCTGGGAATTGGGGGAGCCACTTCTGATCACTGGCACTGCCTCCACATTGCTTTTGTTAGATGTTCTGGGCTGTGGGGCTCTCTCAGGCAGAGGCTGCAGCAGGGAGATATGCCACACCATTTCTAGACTGGCCTTGTAGAGGAAGGCATGCCCCACTCCTGCCCTGGCCCAGGAACCCACACATCTTGCACTTCTCAATGCTCTGAGGGTCAGGGTTCTCCCCTGCTCTTCTGTCAGCCACATATCTCCATATTCCCCAGCTGAGCACCACAGCCCTTGGGACACCAGAACATCCCACAGCTTGGGGTCAGGTTCCAGCCACACAGGGGGACCTTATGTGCTCCCAGGTCACCAGGAAAGTACTCAGGTGCAGAAATGCACTCAGTATGGCATGCAAGGGCTGCACTGTGTACCTGCTCCTGCAGTTGGCTAGCCCTGGGCCCTGGGAAGGGCTGGTGGGCAGGGAAACTTGCATCTTCCCATTGGAACAGATGCATCCTAGGTCCAGTGGGGAGCTAACCCTGCTGTCTCCTGGCTCAGAGGTCAGTTGAGACTTCCAGCTCCTGGAAAGGGATGGGGAGCCCTGGGGGATGGGCGTCCATGGCCACACTCTGGCGAAGCTGCCCAGCTCACGAAAGCTTCCCAGCTCTATGTCATCTGAAGCCTGTCTCTGTTTCTGCGGAGAGGCAGATCCCTATGCCTGCTCACATAATCACAGGGGATGCAGAGTCACTTGTAGCTAGGATCTAAGAGGTCCACAGTGAGAGTGAGCCATCCTTCAGATCCCTCACTCATCCTTTTCCCATGAACCATTCAGGGCCAGAAACTACTCCTAGTACTCCTAGTACCCCACTCAAGGGTCTAAACTTCCTTCCTCTTTAGCTTCAGCTTCAGTATTATTTCTACAAACACTCTTGGCATTTTCTATCTGAAGATACATCCAAGTTATGGTGGTTTACTCAATAATTTGGTCTCCTCGGTGGGAGCAGCACTTCCTGGTTGTATCTAGTAGGCCATCTTGTCCCCCTTCCCTAGGCACATTATTTTCAAACTACAGAAAACTGAAGATGAAGGAAAAGCCCTGAAAACGTCAGGGTAAAAACACTTTACCTTTAGAGGAACAAGGAAAATAATTATATATGACTTTTCCTCAGAAATAATACATGGAAGAAGAGAGTAGAAGAGATTTTTAAAGTGTTGAGAAAAAAAAAACCCACTGACCTAGAATTCGGCACTCTGCAAAATTATCCTCCAAAACTGAAGATGTAGTAAGACTTTCTCAGAGAAACAAAAATTGAGGAATTTGTTGCCAGTAGAATTCCCATATAAGAAATGTTAAAAGAAGTTCCTTAGAGAGAAGGAAAATAATATAGTTCAGAACTCAGATTTACATAAAGAAGAGTATTAAAAAAAAGGAGTGAAGATAAAATAGAAATTTTTGTTTTTCTTATTCTTAACTGATTGAACAGACAATAGTTCGTTCAAAATTCATAATAACAGCAATGTATTTGATTATTGTCCTTGTCCATTTTCTGCAGCTATAACAGAATACCAAAGACTAGGTAATGTATAATGAACAGAAATTTACTTCTCACAGTTCTGGATGCTGAGAAGTCTGAGACCAAGGCACCAGCATCTGGCAAGGCCCTTTCTTCCTGACTTCTGGAGGGGAGGAACACTGTGTCCTCACATGATATAAGGTGGAAGGGCAAGAGAGGAAGTACACTCCCTCTTCCACCTTGAGCCTTTTTATGAGCCCTAATCTCATCTATGGGGGCTCTGTCTTTATTACTTAATTACCTCTTAAAGACCCCGCCTTTCGATACTATTACATTGCAGATTAGGTGATTAGGTTTCAATCTATAAATTTTGGAGAGGACATAAAAATCCAAACCATAATAATTATATGTGCTTATTTATATATAATATATAGTTGTAAATATACACTACAAACTCTAGGACAACCACTAAAAATAAAAATAGAAGTATAACTGATATGCTAATAAAGAAGATAAAATGGTATCATAAAATGCTCAATTAAAACCACATATAGCAGAAAAAAGGACAAAAATAAGAACAAGAAAAAGAAATAGAAAACTGTTCCAAGTAAATATTAATCTAAATATCTAAATATCAATAATCACTTTGAATGCCAATGGTCTAAATGATCTACTTAAAGAAAAAAGATTGTCAGAATGAATTAAAAACAAGACCCAACCATATGTTGTCTACAAGATATCCACTTTAAATATAAAGACACACATAGATTAAAAGTAAATGGATGGAGAAAGATATACCATGCTACACACGCACACACACACACACACATACCAGAACAGACTTCAAAGCAAGGAGAGTTATCAGAGATAAAGTGAAGCATTACATTACAATAAAGCAGTCAATGCTACAAGAAGACATAACAATTCTTAATGTGACAACAGACAGTCGAACTGCGTGAAGCAAAATCTCATACAGCTGCAAGAACGAAAAGGTGAACTCATTATTATAGTTGAAAACATCAACACCCCCATCAGAAATAGAGAAATCCAGCAGGCAGAAAGGCAGCAAGGATATACTTGAATTCAACAATACCATCAATCAGCTGGATATAATCAACTTCTATAGACTACTTCATGCAACAATAGCAGAAAACACATTTTTCTGAAGCTCACGTAGAGCATTTACCAAGGTAGACCACATTTTGGGCCATAAAACATACCTTAACACATTTTTAAAAATAAAAATCATATAAATTCTGCTCTCACACCAAAATAGACTTAAACTAGAAATTACTGAAAAAATAAATGAAAAATCCCCAAATACATGAAGATTAAACAACACTTCTAAATAACACGTGAATTAAATAAGAAATCTCAGGACACATTTAAAAATATTTTGAACTAAATGAAAATGGAAAACACAAATTGAAATTTGTGGGATGTACAAAAGCAAAGCTTACAGGGAAATTTATAGCATTGAATGCATACATTAGAAAATAAGAAAAATCTAAAATCAACAATACAAGTTTCCACCTTAGGAAACTAGAAAAGGAAAAGCAAATGAAATCCAAAGTAACAAGAAGGAAAGCAGTAATAAAAATTAAGGCAGAAATCAGTGAAATAAAAAACCTGAAATCAACAGGGTAAAGCAATAAAACCCAAAGCTGTTTCTTTGAAAACATCAATAAAATTAATAAGCCTCTTCCATGCCTAATATGCAAAAAGAGAAAGGACATAAATTACATCAGAAACGAAACAGAGAACAATACTACAGATCCTATAACTATTAAATGGATAATAAAGGAATAGTATAAATAACTCTATGCTCTCAAGTTTGGTAATCTAAATGAAGTGAATCAATTCCCTGAAAGATACAATTTGCCAAAAATTCCAAAAGAAGTAATAGACAATCTCAATTATTGTCTATCTATTAAAAATTTGAGTTTCTAATTTTAAAATTTCTAAAACACAAAGCATCAGGCCCAGATGTAGTCACTGGTAAATTCTACCACATGTTTAAGGGAGAAATTATTTCAATTCTCTACAATTTCCTTCAGAGGATAGCAGCAGAGGCAATACTTCCTAACTCATTCTATGAGGCAAGAGTAACCCTAATACTAAAACCAGGAAAAAGTGTTAAAAGTAAGGAAAACTACAAACCAATATCTCTCATGAACATAGATGTAAAAATTCTCAAAAAAATAAAAATAAAAACCCTAGCAAATCAAATCCAACAATGTATAAAAAGAAGTATACACCATCACCAAGTGAGATGTATCCCAGGTATTCAAGACTGGATAAACATTTAAAAATCAATCAATGTAATCTATCACATTAACACTATAAAAAAGAAGAATCACATGATCATATCAATAGATGCAGAAAAAAAGAATTTTAAAAAATCCAATACTCATTCATGATAAAAACTCTGGAATGTCTTCAACTTGATAAATTTTTTAAAAAATCTACAAAAATCCATAGCTAACATCTTAATTAATAATGAGAAACCTGAAGCTTTTCCAATGATTTGAAAATTAGGAGGAAGGCAAGGATGTCTTCTCTCACTACTACTTTTGAGCATCATATTGGAAGTACTAGCTAATGCAATAACACAAGAAAAGGAAATAAAAAATATACAGACAGGAAAGGAAAATGAAACTGTTTTGTTTGCAGATGACATAATCATTTATGAAGAAAATCTTTAAAAATTGATGAAACAAAAACACTATTACACAATTATGACAAAGTTGTAGGATATAAGATTCATATACAAAAGTCAATTGCTTTCCTGTATACCAGCAATGAACAAGTGAAATTCTAGATCTAAAACACTATGCCATTTACATTAGCATCCCCCAAAATAAAATAGTTAATTATAAATCTAATAATATATATATAAGATCTATATGCAGAAAACAATGAAATTCTGATCAATGAAATCAAGAAAGAACTAAATAAATGGAGAGCTATTCCATGTTCATAGTTAGGAAGACTCAGTATTTTCAGGATGTCAGTTACTCCCAAATTGATATAGAGATTCAATGCAGGCCGGGCATGGTGGCTCACGCCTGTAATCCCAGCACTTTGGGAGGCTGAGGCGGGCAGATTACAAGGTCAGGAGATCAAGACCATCCTGGCTAACACGGTGAAACCCCGTCTCTACTAAAAAATACAAAAAAAAAAAAATAGCTGGGCGTGGTGGTGGGTGCCTGTAGTCCCAGCTACTCACTCAGGAGGCTGAGGCAGGAGAATGGCATGAACCAGGGAGGCGGAGCTTACAGTGAGCCGAAATTGTGCCACTGCACCCAGCCTGGGCGACAGAGTGAGACTCCGTCTCAAAAAAAAAAAAAGAAAAGAAAAAAATAGAAAAAATAGATTCAATGCAATCCTAACAAAAATCCCAATAAGTTATTGTGTAGATATCAACAAAATGGTTCTAATGTTTTTATGGAGAGGCAAAAACCCATAACTGCTGACACAAAATTGAAGAAGAACAAAATTTGAGAACTGACACTACATGAATTCAGGACTTACTATGACTCTATAGAAACCAAGATAATGTCATATTGCTTAAACAATAAAGAAATAGATCAATGGAAGAGAATTGAGAGCCCAGAAATAGACCCACATCAAGATAGGCAACTGATAGTCTTTCAGTGAATGGTGCTAGAACTGGAGAGCCACATGCAAAACAGTGAACTAGACAAAGACCACACATACTTTACAAAAATTAACTCAAAATGCATCATAGACCTAAGTGAAAAAAAAGAAAAACTATAAAACTCCTAGCAGATAACATCAAAGAAAATATAAAAGACTTTGCGTATGGTAATGACTTTTTGAATAAAACACCAGTCACAAATAATGAGATAAAAATTGAGAAGCTACACTTAAAAAAACCCAAAAACTTCTGACTTGTTAAATACAACAACAAGAGAATAAGAAGACAAGCCACAGACTGGGAGAAAATGTTTGCAAAAAGACACATACATAAGGGACTATTATATAGTCCTATTAGTACTATTATATAGATCTTTATCACATGAGTCTTTTTTGCAAATACTTTTATATCAAAATAATATGTTAATATATAAGATAAAATGTATCAAATATATCAAATAATATATCAAAATACAACCATTTTGATATATTATTATCTATTAAAAATTTGAGTTTCTGCATCTATTGAGATAATCATGTGGTTTTTGTCTTTGGTTCTGTTTATATGCTGGATTACATTTATTGATTTGCATATGTTGAACCAACCTTGCATCCCAGGGATGAAGCCCACTTGATTATGGTGGATAAGCTTTTTGATGTGCTGCTGGATTCGGTTTGCCAGTATTTTATTGAGGATTTCTGCATCAATGTTCATCAAGGATATTGGTCTGAAATTCTCTTTTTTGGTTATGTCTCTGCCAGGCTTTGGTATCAGGATGATGCTGGCTTCATAAAATGTGTTAGGGAGGATTCCCTCTTTTTCTATTGATTGGAATAGTTTCAGAAGGAATGGTACCAGTTCCTCCTTGTACCTCTGGTAGAATTCAGCTGTGAATCCATCAGGTCCTGGACTGTTTTTGGTTGGTAAGCTATTGATTATTGCCACAATTTCAGAACCTGTTATTGGTCTATTCAGAGATTCAACTTCTTCCTGATTTAGTCTTGGGAGGGTGTATTTGTTGAGGAATTTATCCATTTCTTCTAGATTTTCTAGTTTATTTGCATAGAGGTGTTTGTAGTATTCTCTGATGGTAGATTGTATTTCTGTGGGATCGGTGGTGATATCCCCTTTTTCATTTTTTATTGCATCTATTTGATTCTTCTCTCTTTTCTTATTAGTCTTGCTAGCGGTCTATCAATTTTGTTGATCTTTTCAAAAAACCAGCTCCTGGATTCATTAATTTTTTGAAGGGTTTTTTGTGTCTCTATTTCCTTCAGTTCTGCTCTGATTTTAGTTATTTCTAGCCTTCTGCTAGCTTTTGAATGTGTTTGCTCTTGCTTTTCTAGTTCTTTTAATTGTGATGTTAGGGTGTCAATTTTGGATCTTTCCTGCTTTCTCTTGTGGGCATTTAGTGCTATAAATTTCCCTCTACACACTGCTTTGAACGTGTCCCAGAGATTCTGGTATGTTGTGTCTTTGTTCTTGTTGGTTTCAAAGAACATCTTTATTTCTGCCTTCATTTCATTATGTACCCAATAGTCATTCAGGAGCAGGTTGTTCAGTTTCCATGTAGTTGAGCAGTTTTGAGTGAGTTTCTTAATCCTGAGTTCTAGTTTGATTGCACTGTGGTCTGAGAGACAGTTTGTTATTATTTCTGTTCTTTTACATTTGCTGAGGAGAGCTTTACTTCCAACTATGTGGTCAATTTTGGAATAGGTGTGGTGTGGTGCTGAAAACAATGTATATTCTGTTGATTTGGGGTGGAGAGTTCTGTAGATGTCTATTAGGTCCACTTTGTGTAGAGCTGAGTTCAATTCCTGGATATCCTTGTTAACTTTCTGTCTGGTTGATCTGTCTAATGTTGACAGTGGGGTGTTAAAATCTCCCATTATTATTGTGTGGGAGTTTAAGTCCCTTTGTAGGTCACTCAGGACTTGCTTTATGAATCTGGGTGCTCCTGTATTGGGTGCATATATATTTAGGGTAGTTAGCTCTTCTTGTTGAATTGATCCCTTTACCATTATGTAATGGCCTTCTTTGTCTCTTTTGATCTTTGTTGGTTTAAAGTCTATTTTATCAGAGACTAGGATTGCAACCCCTGCCTTTTTTGTTTTCCATTTGCTTGATAGATCTTCCTCCATCCCTTTATTTTGAGTCTATATGTGTCTCTGCACATGAGATGGGTTTCCTGAATACAGCACACTGATGGGTCCTGACTCCTTATCCAGTTTGCCAGTCTGTGTCTTTTAATTGGAGCATTTAGCCCATTTACATTTAAAGTTAATATTGTTATGTGTGAATCTGATCCTGTCATTATGATGTTAGTTGGTTATTTTGCTCGTTAGTTGCTGCAGCTTCTTCCTAGCCTCGATGGTCTTTACAATTTGGCATGTTTTTGCAGTGGCTGGTACCGGTTGTTCCTTTCCATGTTTAGTGCTTCCTTCAGGAGCTCTTGTAGGGCAGGCCTGGTGGTGACAAAATCACTCAGCATTTGCTTGTCTGTTAAGTATTTTATTTCTCCTTCACTTATGAAGCTTACTTTGGCTGGATATGAAATTCTGGGTTGAAAATTCTTTTCTTTAAGAATGTTGAATATCGGCCCCCACTCTCTTCTGGCTTGTAGTGTTTCTGCTGAGAGATCAGCTGTTAGTCTGATGGGCTTCCCTTTGTGGGTTACCTGACCTTTCTCTCTGTCTGCCCTCAACATGTTTTCCTTCATTTCAACTTTGGTGAATCTGACAATTATGTGTCTTGGAGTTGCTCTTCTCGAGGAGTATCTTTGTGGCATTCTCTGTATTTCCTGAATCTGAATGTTGGCCTGCCTTGCTAGATTGGGGAAGTTCTCCTGGATAATATCTTGCAGAGTGTTTTCCAACTTGGTTCCATTCTCCCCATCATTTTCAGGTACACCAATCAGACGTAGGTTTGGTCTTTTCACATAGTCCCAAATTTCTTGGAGGCTTTGTTCATTTCTTTTTATTCTTTTTTCTCTAAACTTCTCTTCTCTCTTCATTTCATTCATTTCATCTTCCATCAGCGATACCCTTTCTTGCAGTTGATCGCATCTGCTACTGAGGCTTCTGCAATCTTCGCGTAGTTCTCGAAACTTGGCTTTCAGCTCCATCAGCTCCTTTAAGCCCTTCTCTCCATTGGTTATTCTAGTTATCCATTCTTCTAATATTTTTTCAAAGTTTTTAACTTCTTTGCTATTGTTTTGAATTTCCTCCCGTAGCTCAGAGTAGTTTGATCGTCTGAAGCCTTCTTCTCTCAACTCGTCAAAGTCATCCTCCATCCAGCTTTGTTCCGTTGCTGGTGAGGAACTGCATTCCTTTGGAGGAGGAGAGGTGCTCTGCTTTTTAGAGTTTCCAGTTTTTCTGCTCTGTTTTTTCCCCATCTTTGTGATTTTATCTACTTTTGGTCTTTGATGATAGTGATGTACAGATGGGTTTTTGGTGTGGATGTCCTTTCTGTTTGTTAGTTTTCCTTCTACCAGACAGGACCCTCAGCTGCAGGTCTGTTGGAGTTTCCTAGAGGTCCACTCCAGACCCTGTTTGGCTGGGTGTCAGCAGCGGTGGCTGCAGAACAGCGGATTTTCGTGAGACCACAAATTCAGCTGTCTGATAGTTCCTCTGGAAGTTTTGTCTCAGAGGAGTACCCGGCTGAATGAGGTGTCAGTCTGTCCCTACTGGGGGGGTGCCTCCCAGTTAGGCTGCTCAGGGGTGAGGGACCCACTTTAGGAGGCAGTCTGTCCGTTCTCAGATCTCCAGCTGTGTGCTGGGAGAACCACTACTCTCTTCAAAGCTGTCAGTCAGACAGGGACATTTAAGTCTGTGGAGGTTCCTGCTCAGTTTTTGTTTGTCTGTGCCCTGCCCCCAGAGGTGGAGCCTACAGAGGCAGGCAGGCCTCCTCGAGCTGTGGTGGGCTCCACGCAGTTCAAGCTTCCTGGCTGCTTTGTTTACCTAAGCAAGCCTGGGCAATGGCGGGCGCCCCTCCCCCAGCCTCGCTGCCGCCTTGCAGCTTGATCTCAGACTGCTGTGCCAGCAATCAGCGAGACTCCGTGGGCATAGGACCCTCCAAGCCAGGTGTGGGACACAATCTCCTAGTGTGCCGTTTTCCAGGCCCATTGGAAAAGCACAGTATTAGGGTGGGACTGACCTGATATTCCAGGTGCCATCTGTTACCCCTTTCTTTGACTAGGAAAGGGAACTCCCTGACCCCTTGCGCTTCCCAAGTGAGGCAATGCCTCGCCCTGCTTTGGCTCGCACACAGTGCGCTTCACCGACTGTCCTGCATCCACTGTTTGGCACTCCCTAGTGAGATGAAACTGGTACCTCAAGCAGAAATGCAGAAATCACTCGTCTTCTGTGTCGCTTGGGCTGGGAGCTGGAGACCGGAGCTGTTCCTACAAAATTCAACAACCCTTCATGCTAAAAACTCTCAATAAATTAGGTATTGATGGGACGTATCTCAAAATAATAAGAGCTATCTACGACAAACCCACAGCTAATATCATACTGAATGGGCAAAAACTGGAAGCATTCCCTCTGAAAACTGGCACAAGACAGGGATGCCCTCTCTCACCACTCCTATTCAGCATAGTGCTGGAAGTTCTGGCCAGAGCAATCAGGCAGGAGAAGGAAATAAAGGATATTCAATTAGGAAAAGAGGAAGTCAAACTGTCCCTGTTTGCAGATGACATGATTGTATATCTAGAAAACCCCATTGTCTCAGCCCAAAATCTCCTTAAGGTGATTAGCAACTTCAGCAAAGTCTCAGGATACAAAATCAATGTACAAAAATCACAAGCATTCTTGTACACCAATAACAGACAAACAGAGAGCCAAGTCATGAGTGAACTCCCATTCACAATTGCTTCAAAGAGAATAAAATACCTAGGAATCCAACTTACAAGAGATGTGAAGGACCTCTTCAAGGAGAACTACAAACCACTGCTCAATGAAATAAAAGAGGATACAAACAAATGGAAGAACATTCCATGCTCATGGGTTGGAAGAATCAATATCGTGAAAATGGCCATACTGCCCAAGGTAATTTATAGATTCAATGCCATCCCCATCAAGCTACCAATGACTTTCTTCACAGAATTGGAAAAAACTACTTTAAAGTTCATATGGAACCAAAAAAGAGCCCGCATCGCCAAGTCAATCCTAAGCCAAAAGAACAAAGCTGGAGGCATCATGCTACCTGACTTCAAAGTATACTACAAGGCTACAGTAACCAAAACAGCATGGTACTGGTACCACAACAGAGACATAGATCAATGGAACAGATCAGAGCCCTCAGAAATGATGCTGCATATCGACAACTATCTGATCTTTGACAAACCTGACAAAAACAAGAAATGGGGAAAGGATTCCCTATTTAATAAATGGTGCTGGGAAAACTGGCTAGCCATATGTAGAAAGCTGAAACTGGATCCCTTCCTTACACCTTATACAAAAATTAATTCAAGATGGATTAAAGACTTACATGTTAGACCCAAAACCATTAAAATCCTACAAGAAAACCTAGGCAATACCATTCAGGACATAGGCATGGGCAAGGACTTCATGTGTAAAACACCAAAAGCAATGGCAACAAAAGCCAAAATTGACAAATGGGATCTAATTAAACTAAAGAGCTTCTGCACAGCAAAAGAAACTACCATCAGAGTCAACAGGCAACCTACAGAATGGGAGAAAATTTTTGCAACCTACTCATCTGACAAAGGGCTAATATCCAGAATCTACAATGAACTCAAACAAATTTACAAGAAAAAAACAAACAACCCCATCAAAAAGTGGGCAAAGGACATGAACAGACACTTCTCAAAAGAAGACATTTATGTAGCCAAAAAACACATGAAGAAATGCTCATCATCACTGGCCATCAGAGAAATGCAAATCAAAACCACAGTGAGATACCATCTCACACCAGTTAGAATGGCCATCATTAAAAAAGCAGGAAACAACAGGTGCTGGAGAGGATGTGGAGAAATAGGAACACTTTTACACTGTTGGTGGGACTGTAAACTAGTTCAACCATTGTGGAAGTCAGTGTGGCGATTCCTCAGGGATCTAGAACTAGAAATACCATTTGACCCAGCCATCCCATTACTGGGTATATACCCAAAGGACTATAAATCATGCTGCTATAAAGACACATGCACACGTATGTTTATTGTGGCACTATTCACAATAGCAAAGAGTTGGAACCAACCCAAATGTCCAACAATGATAGACTGGATTAAGAAAATGTGGCACATATACACCATGGAATACTATGCAGCCATAAAAAATGATGAGTTCGTGTCCTTTGTAGGGACATGGATGAAACTGGAAAACATCATTCTCAGTAAACTATTGCAAGGACAAAAAACCAAACACCACATGTTCTCACTCATAGGTGGGAATTGAAAAATGAGAACTCATAGACACAGGAAGGGGAACATCACACTCCGGGGACTGTTTTGGGGTGGGGGGTGGGGGGACGGACAGCATTAGGAGATATACCTAATGCTAAATGACGAGTTAATGGGGGGAGGAAATCAACATGGCACATGGATACATATGTAACAAACCTGCACATTGTGTACATGTACCCTAAAACCTAAAGTATAATAAAAAAAAAAAAATTTAAGTTTCTAATTTTAAAATTTCTAAAACACAAAGCATCAGCCCCAAAATACAACTATTTTGATATATTATTTATATATATCAAATATATCAAAAACTTTAAAACTCAACAATAAAAAAAACCTGATTTAAACAAAAAACCAAAGACTGCAACACACATCTGACCAAAGAAGATATACAGGTGACAAATAAGCATATGAAAATATGTTCCACTTCCTGTGTCATCAGGAAAATACAAATTAAGACAATAATGAGATAGCAATACACACCTATTAGAATGGCCAAAATCTGTAACACTGACAACACCAAATGCTGACAAGAATGTGGAACAACAGGTACTGTCAATCATTGCTGGTGGGAATACAAAATTGTACTGCAGCTTTGGAAAACAGAAGTTTCTTACCAAACTAAACATATTCTTACCATATGATCTAGCAATTACTCTCCTTGGCATTTACTCAAAGGAGTTGAAAACTTATGTCCACACATAAGTTTGTGGACTAAACTGGTACTCAGGTGTTTACAGCAGTTTTATTCATGATTACCAAAAGCTTCGAAGTGACCAAAATGTCCTTTAGTAGGTGAATGGATAAACTGTGGTACATCCAGACCATGGAATATTATTCAGTGTTAAAAAGAAATTAGTTATCAAGCCATGAAAAGACATAGAGGAAACTTAAATGCATATAATTAAGTGAAAGAAGACAATGTGAAAAGGATACATACTTATCATTCCAATTGTATGACATTCTGGAAAAGGCAAAGCTGTGGGGACAGTAAAAAGATCAGTGGTTGCCAGGAGCTGGGGAGGGGGGCATGAATAGACAGAGCACACAGTATTTTTAGAGGAGTGAAACTATTCTTTGTGATACTATAATGGTGGATATATGTCATTATATGTTTCTTCAAACCCATAGCGTATACTGTGGTAAACTATGGACTCTGGGTGATAATGATGTGTCAATGTAGGCTTATTAATTCTAACTAATGTACCACTCAGAAGGGGGATGTTGATAATAAGGCAGACTATGCATGTGAAGGGACAAGGTCATAAAGAAAATCTTGGTACATTTCTCCTAATTTTGCTGTGAGCTTTAAATATTCTAAAAACATAGTGTTTAAATAAATGAAACATAAAGGAACAAAAGAAAAAGGGACGGAGGGAGGGAGGGACTGTGTCCCCTTTTATCATAAAAAGTGTAGGGCAAGTAGATGCTTCTATAGCAGAAAAGGACTTTGGGCTCATGAATTACATGCTCCATTATGGTGGGCTCAGTAAAGACCCTTTGCAAAACGGAAAAATATTTAAGCCTTGGTGCTCCTTGTGAAATACCAGACAGTGGAAGAACAAATTCGAAAAGATGTATATTTTCTTTTTGTGAAACATTCAGCAATTTCTAAAATATTTGCAAACATTTAGCTCTCATCTGTAGTATAAGCATACTGCTACCCACTTAGGGATTAGAAGCAAAAGTATTTATTACGCACTGAACATGGCATCTGGAATATATGATAGAAGAGACTTAATAAATGTGGCTTATTAACCTCTTCTCTTTATTTCTCAGAAATGTAAGTGAACACTACACAGGACTTTTGAGGAGCACAATTTTGAAGCTATATCTTAACACCTTATTATATTTTTCCCTCAAGCACTGAAGAAGTGCAGGATGAAGCCAGTTCTTTGAATCTGAAAGGCAAAATCAGATCCCTATATTTTTTTAAGTTGGGATGTGTAATCTGGTGCTTCTGGGTTGTTTTTATCTAGGATCATGAGGACCTGTTATGAGTATGCTTTAGCGACCTTGAAAATGGATAACATCAAAATTCAATTTACTGTACAAAAACGGCATGAAACAATGCATCTTTCAAACATGCTCTGAAATGCTGATCATGATGGTGTCACAAAAATTAACAGTAAATTACAAAATAAGTACATGATAGCATAGCAGTGCATTGTTAAATGAAAATGGGTAGGCGAGAGAATGAAAACACAATAGGCATCTTCTTTCTGAATTTCTTATTGCCAAATCTTAAATGAAACAAGAGGCATAATCACAAGTAGATTAGGAGCACAGCCCAGAAAGTGTTCAGGACAACGTGCTTTTAAAGGTCGAAGGTCCTGTCACTTTCTCCATTTTGGCCTCTATCACACTCATGAAGACAAAGGTAAGTATGTTTCTAGTTAATAGAGTAGTCACAGAATCAATATAGAGAAATAGTAAATACATAGTGCAAATGTTACTTGAAGGAGATACTATCAAGGAAAAGACACTTTCAGAAAAAGAGAGGACTTTAGAAGCAATTTTGTTTAACTGTATTTTTATTGGTGAGGAAAATGAAGTTTTGAGATGTAAAGGACATAAGGTGTGTGTGTGTGTGTGTGTATGTGTGTGTGTGTGTGTGTGTGTGTGTGTGTGTGTTTTCAGCGTAGAATTGAACCCAGGCCCTGTAAGATGTTAGTGTTTCTCTTATCTTTTACATCCTATTGGATCTAAGAGTGTGAATTGAAAGGATTTAAGTATAGCTACAATTTCCTTTCTATAATAGGGCCCGTAGAAAGTCAGGTGGACTTTACAAAATAAGTGAAAGGTAATTTTCAGCAATGAAAAGGTTTTGATTCTAAACTGTCTCTATTTAATAATCTGTAATTCTGCTCACATCAAAAAGAATGTCAGAAGAGAATTAGAGATGAGTTTTTCACATGGGGCTTAAGTGGATGTGGTTTGATAGAAAACAATCATTTTATTTTCTAATTAAGTTTATACAATTTGGCAACCATATCCCTTTCCCAAAAAGAATTTCATGTTGATTCTACAAACCGGAAGTCAGAAATAATACTGCTCAAAAGTCTCTCCTTCCTTTCCCAACTCCAGTTTAAATTTGTCTTTTTTACACGAAAATCCAAGCAAAGCTTTGCCCAAGCCTGAAAAAGCTTTGTATGAGGTTCCAGGGAAAAACAAGGCAAAATAATACAAACAGCAATTCTGACAGCAGAGACCAGAGCTCTGCTCTGTGATTTTCCTGGCTGTTCAGTAAAGGTCTGGATGCCTGGTGATGAATAGACTGCATGTGTACAGTAGAAGATAAAAATGATCTCCGTTGGCCCTTTCCCAGCTACAGAGGCCATTGCCTTGACCTTAAGCATCGTATTCCAGCCCCAGCTTGCTGAAATGCTTCAAGGCAAAATACTCTGTATCTCTCTGCCTCAGTGTGGCGAGAGGCTCCTGGGCCTGGGAATGTGCTCATATTTGGTGATGTCTTCCTGCGTCACTAAAGCAATCAGATGGATCCAGATTGAAAAGACAATAAGGGCTGAACAAAAGCCGAGAGGGCAAACAGATGGGTAATAATCCCCTCTTCTATCATTCGTGTCTATAGAGAATTATTCAGCAAAATTGAACTCTCTGATGAACAGAGCCCAAGATAGCTTTATGCAATGAAAATGATGGGATTCTTCCTTTCTATTTGCTTCTGTGCTCTGAGAGAAATGGTAAAATGATATTCTTATTCATGGTAGTAGAAAAAAAAAGGATCTACTGATGTTTGTCACAGTCAGTAGTGTGATACCAGAGAGTGAGAACTTTATTCAGTCAGGCTCCCTTCATCATGAATCAGGATGTATATGGGAGATCTGTCGACACCTCTGTCAGTTCCCAGGGCCTCCGATCTGGGATAGATAGCGCCTGGGGAAAGAAACGGAACATCTGCTCTTCTAAGTTGACTCTGGAAATCAAGAAAGCCAAGTGGATAATAACTTCTCATTCAGTAAGTTTTGAAATAATTCAGTAAACTATGATTTGAAAACCTGTAGCGATGGACTTGGGAAAAGGAAGTCCCCCTATCTAAGGATGTGGAGACTAGAAAGTGGGGGAGGTATTTGCTAAAATGAGAAGTTCATTGGTTACTTTCATATTTTATGTGCCCCCTTCATCCCAACTGCGGGCCTCTGAAAGGGTGTTACAGGCACTGTGGGTACCAGTGGCAGTACCTCTGGTGAGGCATAAATCTAGTACTGCTTACCACTGCAGAGGTATCCCTAACCAAATGCTACTGCAGTCTTGCTGGGTGTAGGTTTTGTGGCCCTGTTTTCCCCTGAAACATAGCAGAAAACATCTTTTAAGCTTAGGTTCTGAGTTATCATGGTCTGTGTTTCCACCAAGGGAGAGTGAGTAACGAGCCACTTATGAGAGACACCTATCAACCAGATAATGTAGAAGAAATTCTTTCAGACTAGATGAGTCATAGATTTACTTTTGCTTTTGGGCTGCTGTTCAACAGAGGTTTAAAAAGCGTAGCTGGGATAATGTCCCATTTTATCTCATGTCTGAAAAAAAATCTATTTCTTATCAAGGATTTTTTTTATTAAAAATAACAGCAGCTACTACTTCTTGAGTTACTGAGTTCCTAAGGATACATACAGATTGAGTATTCCTTATCTGAAATGCTTGGGACCAGAAGTGTTTTGGATTTGTACTTTTTTTCCCATATTTTGGAATATTTGTAGATATATATCTTGGGGAAAGGAGGTAAGTCTAAACACGAAATTCATTTATGGTTTTTATACTTTCTACACCTAGCCTGAAGATAATTTTATACAACATTTGTATTAATTTTGTGCCTGAAACAAAGTTGTGTTGAGTACTTGTGTGTAGAATTTTCCACCGTGGTATCATGTCAGCACTTAAATAATATTGGATTTGAGAGCATTTTTGATATCAGATTTTTGGATTCTCACTCTGTATATATGTGTGTGTGTGTGTGTGTGTGTACACACACACACACACACACTGTTAGAGATTAAGTGACTTGCTTAAGATAATGCAAGTAGTGAACTTTGGGGCCCAGGGCTGCCTGATTCCAGATCTCAAGGTCCTTGTGCTAAAACCAAGCTAGCTTATCTCTGCCACTCAGTTGCAACTGATTCTACATTGCCTTCTCCTCTTACCTTCGCATTTCCTTTACCATACTGTAAGTTCCTCAAAGGCAGAAGCTATATCCTATGTTTGTCACTCCTATAGAGCCAGCACCTAGCAAGCAGTGTCATTACCAGACTTCATGTGATGAAAGCCTGTTCCATACATAGAGTGATTATTTGTCAGTGTCATGAGACCTCAAGCCTTCATTGGGTTTGAAAGATAGGTGGAAATAGCCACTCACAAATTACTGAGGTCCTTGCATGCCATATGGGGCTGAGAAAGCTGTTCATTGCATATCCATATGTGCCCTACATTTTCCAGCCCTCAGCTGCCTTTGAAACACGACAGTGCTGAGGAACGGACTGTGAGCAGAAATGACATATGTCACATCTAGGCCATGGCAGCTAAGAATCAATTTCCCTTCTCCATTCTTCTCTTCACACACAGGGTGACATGAGATGATAGTATCACAAGATAAACTCAGCCTGAATTTCTCAGTGATCAAATAGATGAGAACTCTTTCATCAGGCTTTGCTAGAGAAAGAAATACACTTTTGTTTCCAAACCATTGAGATTTGGGGGTTTATATGTTGCTGCCACAAACCCTGTCCTTTTCTTGTCAATATGCCGTGCCATAAAGTTTGGACTTTTAAATATTAACGAAGTCAGCTCATTAGAAGCTTTTATGCAAGGCAGCAGCAATCTAAAGTATCTTAACTATCAAATTAGCTCTTTTTAAGTCATGCCTTCATATTTTCTTTCCTCTCAGCATTTTCCAAGGTCTTTTACTTTTCACTTATTCATTCAACAATTGATTGTTAATTATGTTATCTGACTACTACTGTGTGTCTGGTGTGGGACATTCAGGTCACTTAATTATTTGTTAAATATTGAAGTAAAGTATATCATGTACCAGACACAGTTCTAGGGTGCTTGTCAAATATTTAATCTAGAAATGCTAGAAGGCACTATCATCACCCTCATTTTATATATTAAGGAAACTGGGTCACAGAAAAATTAAGGAACTTGCTCAAGGTCACAGAGCTGGTAGTAGGAAATATTGAAACTTGAAAACAGCCAGACTTGGCTTCAGCACCTAAGCTCTTAACCAAAAAACTGTATTGATGATGATAGTGTTATAGTTGAATCAGTGCAGGGGATGGAGTCCTAACAGATCATCATGGCCAACCTGGTCCTTGCCCATGGGCCTTACTGAAGCTGCTGCTTCCCTCCTATTTTATCACAAACATCAGCTTGGCTTTAAGACCAGGAAGTTCTCAGGAAAATGCTGAGAGAACTCTCAGGGAATTTATCCCATCTCTACATTCCTTTACTATCTTCTTTACCTTTCCATCGAGTCACTGCTTATCCCATATCTTTATTTAGTTATATACAAGATTTATTCATATTAGTATGCCTACAGCATTTACTTCACAACGTGAATATGCAGAGTAAATGTTTTACAGATGATGTAAATGAAGAATGAGTAAACTAATTAATACAAGTTAAGCCATAATCTACTGCTAAAATTTAAGCACTTTTGGATATTTCTGTCTACCCTACCCTATAAATGGCAGGGTAGAAAATACATAGCAGTAAATATATTTTTTTCTGCCTGATCATAAAGCCTAACTATGTAACACTTTCAATGAGTGTTATTTAATATCTTGTGCTGTTGTTTCCAACTGTGGAGGGATCTTTTACTGTTCTAGTACTGAGAAAATAGTAATAGAGGGCATATATTGAGCATTTACTGTGAGTTAGGCAGTTGCTATGGACTGAATGCTTATTTCCCAAAATTTATGTATTGAAGCCCTAATTCCCAGTATGAAGACATTAGGAGGTGGGGCCTTCAGGAGGTAATTAGGTCATGGGGATAGAGCCCTCATGAATGGGATTCCTGTCTCTTAAAGAGATATGAGAGAGAGGATCTTTCTCTTTCTCTACCATGTAAGAATACAGCAATAAGTCACCCATCTGCAAACCTGGAAGCAGGTCTTCACAAGGAAACGAATCAGCCAAGTGTTAGTTTGTTCTCACACTGCTATAAAGAAATCTAGACTGGGTAATTTATAAAGAAAAGAGGTTTAATTGGCTCCTGGTTCTGGAGGTTGCACAGGAAGCACAGTTGTTTCTGCTTCTGGGGAGGCCTCAGGAACTTTCCAATCATGGTGGAAGGCAAAGGGGAAGCAGGCCTGTCTTACACAGCTGGAGCAGGAGCAAGAAAGAAGGAGGGGCATGCTACACCGTTTTAAACAACCAGATCTTGTGAGAACTCTATCACGAGAACAGCACTACGGGGATGGTGCTAAACCAGTCATGAGAAACCACCTGCTGCCACAATCCAATCACCTCCCATCAGGCCCCACCTCCAACACAGGATTACAATTCAACAAGAGATTTGCATGGGGATGCGGATCCAAGCAATGTCAAGCTAGTAGCTTGATCTTGGATTTCCCTGCCTCAAAAAATGGAAAATAAATGTTGTTTATGCCACCCTGTCTATGGTATTTGTTACAGCAGCCTGAACTAGGACAGCAGTCTTATAAGGACTTAATGTATAAAAATGTATTTAATCTTCATAATAGCTTGATGAGTCATATTCAATCAATTCTCATTATTCACAGTACTTGTATTCTGTACAAACACTGAATTGGACTGCTGCTCCTAGAAAAAATAAACGGTCAGGTTCCTTTGAGCCCCTGGTGACAGCATTTTCATCAACTGAACAATATACAACCCTGTTTTATGTGTGCTTGTGTTTAAAGACACCTCGTGTAATGTTGTTTTATTTACATTAAACTCATGGCCAACAGCACTATAACTCCTGCCTGAATAAAACTTATCTAACACATGTATTTTCTCCATAAAACACACCACAGCCTTCCTGCACACAGAAACACTAGACAGACAGCACTTTGGCACTACACTTAGGGCCATTGTAGAAGGTGAAATCACCAACAGAAATGCACAAAAATGTGAAAATGTGGCATCACCTAGACTGTGGAAAGAACACGTGTTTACAGCATGTGAGCTGAAACCAGAAAGCAGAGCATCACCTTGTTTGACCTCAGCTGGGAGCATGTATATCAGGTGAATAAAATTTTTCACAGCTCTGTGCATGTCTTCAAATAACCATGAACGTGCCGCAAGTATTGATTTTGGAGTTATAAATAAATTGTAGTGAGCAGACAAGTTTGCAAATATGAAATCTGTGAATAACGAATGTAAAAGATGAAATATTTGTGCCCTGAATCGATAGGTAGGTCCCCTATCCCACAGTGTGGATGTATTTGGAGATGGGGTGTGTAAGAAAGTAATTAATGTTAAATAAAGTCCTAAGTGTGCGGTCCTGATCAGATAGGACTAATTTCCTTATAAGGAAGAGACGCTGGAGAGTTTTCTCTTTCTGCACCTCATGCTCTGAAGAAAGGCCATGTAAGGACATAGTGAGAAGGTGGCCATCTGTAAGACGTGAAAAAGAGCCCTCACCTAAAGCCAAATTAGCCAGAACCTTGATCTTGGACGTCCTAGCCTCCAGAATTTTGAAAAAATACATTTCTGTTGTTTAAGCCACACAGTCTAGTATTTTCTTATGGTGGCCCAGAGCAAACTAAAACAGTAAGTACTGGTTGTACTATTGTAATTCCACTTTAAGAATAAGGAAACTTGGGCCCAGGGATGATATGTAACTAATACCTGACTTTCCTATCTACTGCTTAATGGACCTGGTTTCAAACCCATGCAGTCTGATTCCAGATGATATATTTTAAGTGCCAGAACACTATGCTAGACTACCTCCTTGAACTAGACCATGTGATGAGGCTGCCCTTCCCTTTTGCTCTAAATTGGTCTGTGAAATCATCAGGTTGAGCTCTGAAGCACACCTCTTCCTTTCCTGACAAAGCAGATTCTCTTTGTATCTCTCCAACTCCTCGATAGCTCAAGATATAAAAAGAGAACACCAACATGACACATTCTTTTTTAAAGCTGAACACCGCTTCTCCCAGCTGCCAGCCAGCAGAGAGTCAATCTTCTCCTGGAAATTTCCTCTCCTTGACCATGTTGTATCCATTAACCAGGGAGAAAGTTTCCCCAGTGCACTGTCCTTAGTACTGCATTGTCATAATTGAAACCATTAGGTTACATTCTTTCCATATGTGAGAGTGTAGCCAATGCACCTCACTTGGTGATACTTCAGTTCCTTGGTTCTTAATGTGTTTTGGGTAACGGACCACTCTAATAATATGAGGAAAGTTATGGACATATTGCCCCAGAAAAAAAAATGCACATGCAAAGTGATATAGGAGCTTTTGCATAAATTTCAGGGACTCAAGGACCAACAGAAGCCCACTCTCCCTTCTGAAAGCCCTTGCTCTAGTAATACTATTTCATTTACACAGAAAGGATAACAGCCTCTATCTACAATCTATCTATATAGTGGTGACAACAGCAAATGGAAAATCTACATTGGAAGACTTGGCGTTTATGTGAAGTTGTGTTTCTGGCTACTGCAGAACCTCTTGTTACATTGTATCATGCTTATCTTCATCAGGCATTTCAATACTTCATCTTTATTCCCACAGTCCGTTAGCTGTTTCCAAGCCCTTCTCACTAAGAAACAGGGGCAAAGCACATGTACTTGAAAAGAAAGAAATGCTCTGCTTCCCTTTAGAGGGGCATTGGTTTCCTAACCTTGGGAAATGGGTGATGTTACCACACAGCCAGCCAAAGTTTCCAATGGCAACTGAAAGCAGAATAGCAAGAAACCAGTTCAACAGCTGACACCAAAATGCTTTTCCATATGTAAAGCTGTCTTAAACCCACAAGAGACACTGAGAATAAACTTTGTGCTTTCTTTTCTTTTTTGCTTAATACCAAATGGGTCAGGGAGAAGCGCTGGACGCTTTTAAAAATGTACTTATAATTTTGAATCCAAGCTGTGCAAGTACCCATTGGAGACAACTGTTCTCTCATGGCCTGCTTTGAATAAACAATCACAGCTCTGTGTGATATTACTTCTTAACCAGATTCTAGCATTGAGCTGTTGGCTCGCCATGGTTACTTGCATTCTAAACCAGTGGCTCCTTTTCCTTCCCCTTGGCTAAGATTTCTGCCTACTTGGCAGTGGCTCCCTCTCATTTGAACTTTTGCCCTCTTTTAATCTCCACCAAATTTTAGTCTAAAAGAACCTTTCACGGGCACCTTTTGTTACTCTGAGTTTCTTTCTCGTGTGAGAACCAGCTTAGGGAGCTGCTTACTGGAAAACACTCAAGGGCCTGTCTTCCTCCTCTGTGAAGCCAGCAGTGACAGGCTGTTTTGTGTATGTACTTTCCTCCCCCACTTTTTTTTTTTTTTTTTTTTTATTAAGGAAGCACAAGATGCAAGCTGTTTGCTGAAAACAAAATGTTTGCTTTCAAAAGCAAGGGAACACACACATATTTGCATATGTCCGTGTGGCTCCACTATTGTCTGACTCCAGGGCCACTCCTCTTTATTTCTCCAGCATATAGCTCTTTCAAAACTTATTTCAGATCAAAAGCCAAGCTAATGAAAAGTTTTAGTTCTTCCTAACTTCCCACACCAGTCACAATTCAGCAAGGCCTTCCAGGACCTCAACATCCATGGAGCCCGGTCCTCTTTCCAAAGAATAAACATTTCAACCTCTCCTCCCATTTGATGGTTGGACAATCTGCTTCCTATATAAATGGAGTCTGCCGTTTTATTCAGAACCCCTGGCTTCATCCTGTTCATTCTCTGGATTGTCTCCTCAGCCTGGACTCATAGCCACTCAGCTCTGTGCTATTGTCCTCTCCTCACCCTAACTGTGCCTAACCACTAAGCTATATCAGTTCCTTTCCCAAAAGCAAATCCACCGTCTCTCTCTCTCTGTTTCTTTTCCTGAGCCTCACAGCATGGGGGTCTGTTCACCAAACAATCTGGTGTTGACTCCAGCCGGAACCCACCCTGATGCCTGGTAATTCAGTTCTGCAAATTCTCTCCCACCCTTTGCAAAATATTCTAGACCTCTCCTTTCTCTCTGCCACTCTCAATAATCTTCTTGCCTCTTGACTCAGAAGATAGGGGTTTACTGGCTCAAGCTACTAATTTTTCTCACACTCATGCTTTTTTCACACCCTGGTAAATATTCAGAATCCCATCCAGTCTTGGAAGGGAAGTGAAATTCTCCTTTCCCAAAGCCAATCCCATCTTTGTGAGCTCAGGCCTTCCAAATGCAAAGGGACTATGCTTTATATTTTCTTCACAGTCACAGCCATTTATTCCCAACCAAGTCCCACTCTTCTGCCTTCAAACATACTTAAATGTTTGAAAAACAAAAACAAAACACTTCCAAGCAAGCCTTCTTGTTCCATATGCCCTTCTCACTACCATCCAACTTCTTCCCATCCTTATAACTCCACACTTGAATTGCCTGCATCTGTCACTTTTATTTCTTCATCTCACCTCCTCTACTCTCTTATCTCTCTTTTCTCACTTTCAGCTTCACCACCATTCTAAGAATCTTCTTATGAAGGCCATCAATAAAAATAAGGATGTTTCCTTCACCTTCAGTGTCTTTGTCTTCCATGCTGCAAATGGTCTACTTTTCATAAAACTCTTGTTTTCTGTTTATCACATTCTCCTGATTTCCTTCTCCTTTTATGCCTACTGCTCCTTCAGCAGTTCCTCTCCCCAAGGCTCTGACCTTAACTCAGTTAAGTTTATCAAACATTTCTTGGACATTGACGCCAACAAAATGTGGAGTAAAACTTTTTTTATTATCTGGAGATTTTAGCTCAAGCTTCAATTCTTTTCAAGTACATGTTGTGTTTTGCCCCTGTTTCTTAATGAGAAGGGCTTGCAAATAATCCTGAGGAGAATAGGAAATAGGCAGGGCTCTCAGGCACTTGGTTGCTAAAACATAGAAATACTTCTAGAGAACTGATAAATAGCCACTTTCCTGAGCCCCAGCAAGAGGCCTTAGCCTCTTGCCTGGAACCCCTTGATTTCCTAATGGTTCAGAAACTAAAAGATTAAATTCTAGATCATCAAGGCCTTTAGAGAATACTGTTTCAACATTATGGTCTGAATCCATCTAATGACCTGCCATAGGAGCCATTAAACACATTGGCCATTAAACACATTGAGGACTACCACTGTCAATAAGTTCTTCTGTGTTCTAAAGAGCAGCCAGCAATCCTTCAAGTGTTTACTAAGGGGTGATCAAACTGGAACTTACTTCTCCCACTTACCTCTTCCATCTATCCAATATAAGCTATGGACAGGAGTTCCTGAAAAGAGACATAAGTTGGGGAGAATTATCTGCCTAGGAACAAGAGCTGTTACTAGGGGGAAATGCACATGAAGAAAAGGAAAGAGGGCTCTCCCCACCTAACCAAGTAAGGGGAGCTCTGAAAGAGACCTTTGTAGAGATTTTGGATGTCTGCAAAAGAAGAGATACCAGATTGTCCTCTCCAGTTGGATACTTTCAACTCGCAGACAGTTTTAGGCTTAGTCAGTACATCAGAGTTTGATGAGGGAGGCCTTGGGAGCACTTGACATTTAGGAGGAATTTATTTGTGTCCCCTGAAGTTTGACAGTGTACATAAAAATAGATACTGGTGTCTGCTGCCAAACTGGAAAAAATCAGAAGATAAAAGGCTGGCTGGAGCTGTCTTCCATGGCAAGACAAGGAAGGGAGAGTGGACCCTGGGGGCAGCAGACTACCCAGAGTCTGGCATGGAAATGAGGCATGAGTTTCCTTTAGTCCAAGTGAGCTTAGGCTGTCTCTATGGGATCCTACTTTAGAAAGTGCTGGGGGTGAGTGGATCCTAACAGGATGGATCCCTGTGGACAAAGACTGAAAGGATGTCACTCTAGGTCAGCTGGAAAGCACATTACCCATGTCATCAAATAATAACCTGGAACAATCTCAGTGAACAATGTTTAGAGATATTGGCTGAAGAACTCAAAAAGAAAATAAAGGGAGAAAAAAGAAAAGTTATCCATGAGAGAGCAGTATTTAGAAGCCTGCTGTAATGGAGAACACACTAGCCATTTACTATCAGCCAAGAAAGAACTACAAAAAAAAGCAGCTAAATAAAGGCTTGAAAGGGTAAGAAGGAAATCTGAAAGTTGAGAACATGGCCCCTCCCCTACTACAGGCCCAGAGCCATGGGTCTGGCCTGAGCTGTGAGAAGAAAGATATTCAAATCAAATCAGAAGTGAGACTGGAATTTTGGCTTAACCTTATCCAGAAATTTTACTTCCTGAAAGTGTTATATGTATCTAAACATTCTTATAATTGAACATTTCTAGGAAACTGTGGAATCGTCTCAGGAAATCAGATGAAGGAAAGAACGATATGACCAGTCATGTCAGAAAACAGGGATTAGAGAAAAATAAAGACATTTAATCTGTATATCCCTGCTCAATAACTAGTTATACATGTTTAGAAATACCTAGTTTACTGATACACTTTTATTGTTAACTGCTGCTTTTTTGTTTTTGTCTCTTCCAGTTGCAAGTGATGAAATCCTAACTCAAACAGGCTTAAGCAAAAGAGCTCACATAACAAAGATGTCTACAGGTATTTTAGATTCAGGAATAATCCAGGACCTCAAAATAATGTTATCAAGGCCCCGGCTTTCTTATTATTTGAAATCCATTTGTCTCTGCTTGGCTTAATTTTGCATGCATATTCTTTCTCAGTTGTAGGCATGATGGATCGTACCATGCCAGCTTAATAAATCTTGCATACACACACAAAAAAAGTGGGGTAGCATAGCAATAAATTTCCATTGAGTTCTCTAAGTGACCTATCTTGGATTCTGTCTTAACTCTAGAGCCTGTGGTATTCTAATTGGTAAAATGTACAACATATGCCCATTCCTGTGGTCGGAAAATTAGGGTCAGCCTCACATAAACCATATGAAATGAGCTCCCCCCAAATAGGGGCTCTATTAAGAAGAGGGAATATTGAACGACCCAAAGATATTAAAACAAAGATAACAGAAATCCATTAGAATATCCTCATTTGTAGCTTCTTCCAGGTTATCACTCACTGTCTATTTCTCCTTTCAGTTCTGTCAGGTTACACTTCATGTATTTTGGGCCTCTCTTATTAGATGCACATGATTTTATTATCATAAAATGTCCTTTTTCTCTAGCAACAAATTTTGTTCTAAAGTCCATTTTGTCTGATATTAGCATAGCTAAAAAATGAGGTGAAAAAGACAAAACTAGATGATGGATTATACTTGGAGAGTGTTATTGAACAGATGAATATGATTTTGAGATTTGCGGTTTGGTTGTCAGGGTATGGCTATTCAGCTATTCACTGAGATTGGGAAAGAGAAGGAACAATAGATGTGAACATTAAAGAGATGAGTTTTTTTGTGTAAAAAAAATATTATCAGTTTCCACATCTGTGAGAGAACCAAAAAGTCCTTGGTGGCTACTTCAGAACTGTATTATTATCTAATTATTTTTATGTAATCCTATTTTGAAATTTCAAGCTTTATGTGGTCAAGACAATAGTCTACTTGCAATTTTCTCATGCTTTGTGCAGAGTTTAGCTCAGATTAGATGAAATGCTTTTAAATGGAAGGATTGATTTAGAAAACTTGATGTTGGGCTGGGCATGGTGGCTCTTGTCTGTAATCCCAGCATTTTGGGAAGCCAAGGCGGGTAAATCACTTGAGGTCAGGAGTCTGAGACCAGCCTGGCCAACATGGTGAAACCCTGTCTCTACAAAAAATAGCAAAATTAGCCAGGCATGGTGGTGGGTGCCTATAATCCCAGCTACTTGGGAGGCTGAGGCAAGAGAATCAATTGAAACCAGGAGGCAGAGGTTTCAGTGAGCCAAGATCATGCCACTGCATTCCAGCCTGGGCAACAGACTGAGTAAGACTCTGTCAAAAAAAAAAAAAAGAAAAGAAAAGAAAAGAAAAAGAAAGAAAACTTGATGTCCTTATGAGTGTCTAGCCAGTCTGAACAAGATTTAGTTCCCTTAGCCTAATGGGTTGCTTTTTCTTTTGAATCATGGGTCATTGAACACTCTGCTTTCTTTCCTTAGAATGCCCTTCTCTTCTTTCCATATAATTCGCTTGGCTAAGCCTACTTGTCTTTCAGTCCTCAGCTATCTCCTTCTACAGAAAGCCTTTTCTAATGACTCAAGATTTTCTGTGCAATTTCTTCCATTTACCCCAATGCAGTCCTTTTTGCACTGCATTGTTTAATAGCCTGTTCCATGAAGATAGATATTGCTTCCTGTGTATTATCTTAGTTGATAGCATAATACATGGAAATTAAAAAAATTCTTTTTGAATTAACTATTAAACAGACATATTTAGCTATAAGGAAAGAACTATCTTTCTAATTGCTCATTTTACACTCCTATACCAGAATATCCAGGCACTGAATATATTGACTTTTGGTCAAAACTTAGGAAAAGAAAACAGTTTCAGATAAAGAGGAATGGATATCTCCAAAGTAGATGTCCAGAGAAATATAAAAAGAATTTATTTATGGAACCTACATCAACTAAATCCTTTTCTGGAATTGAAATTCCATTCATCTCTCAAAGACGCCCGGAAAGATGAACTAAGTTGGTTTTGAGATGATTGGCTGATGGATGATGCCATTATCCGAGTTTGGTATCTTTGGGGCGTGGTTATCAATTACACAGCGTATTTCATCAAAGCTAAGATAGTGTTCATTGTAAAATGCACCATTATTTTATGTACCTTCAAAATAGTAAAGGAAAACCTGATAACAATTCTGTGACAGTGATTAAGAAATATTGATTGTAAGACACACTTCAATTTTAGAGACACTAAAATGTGAAAAAGATGTGTGTCTTGAACACAATTAAATATGTTAGATAACACATGAATTATAGAATGTGGAAGGACCTAAGACTTAATCTACTCTAGTCTTCACCAACTTATAAATAAACTAAGAACTAAAGATTTATAAGTATACAGGTACACAAAAATTGGGGAAATCAATTAACCTTAAAAACCAGATGGGCTGGTTTGTTCCAGTGTCAACATTTTATAATTCTGTTCTAATATTAATACTAAAAAGAGACCTAGGAGAATATATGTCATCATCAAATGACAAATGTCTCCTTCCTATGTTAGAGATAGCTAATTTACCTCAACAAATGTGTTACTTTAATTTTCTATACTCACATGCCTGAATCATAGCATCTCTTCCCAGTGAGTCAAGGGTTTGCCTAGAAAGAAGACTTGAATCCAGGGTTTGATAGTCAAACAAATACCTAATGAGATGTATACCCGATGGTACATGTAACTATTTTCCTACCATTTAATAATATCTCATTTAGGCCAGGTGCGGTGGCTCACACCTGTAATCCCAGCACTTTGGGAGGCTGAGGCAGGTGGATCACAGGGTCAGGAGTTTGAAACCAGCCTGACCAACACGGTGAAACCCCGTCTCTACTAAAAATACAAAAATTGGCTGGGCATGGCAGTGTACACCTGTAATCCCAGCTACTCGGGAGGCTGAGGCAGGAGAATCTCATGAATCCAGGAGGTGGAGGTTGCAGTGAGCTGAGATCGCGCCATTGCATTCCAGCCTGGGTGACAGAGTGAGATTCTGTCTTAAAAAAAAAAAAAAAAAAGAAAGAAAGAAAAAAAATCTCTCATTTAATCAAAGACCATTTCCATGGCATGAGATATTCAATATTTCATTAGAAGAACAAATCAAACTTGCTATAATTATGAATTTTGAATTCACGATTTCTAATGGCAACTTTAGACTTAGCTTTCTTCAGTCAATTTTAGTTTCTTTGGCACATAACGCTCCAGGTTTTGTTTTAAAAAGCCACTTATTCCCTTTCTCTTTCCTTCATTTCCCCCTTTCCTTAACATCACAATTGAAAAACTCTCCCTCAATTCCACCTCCTCTCAAATTCCCCTACCTCTAGAACCTTAGGCCCTCCTTTCATTACTTTGCTAATACAAAAGCATCTTCATTTTCTTTGGAACTCATGCAGAAGAAACATTTTAAGCTCAACTAAATAATTACCCACCTACTTTATATTTCCTAAAAGAAATCCTGATTGACTGAAAAATCACCAGGCTGTTGTCACCAGAATCCTTAATGTGAAACCTTCCTTACAATCTTTCTTCAACTTTCTGTTTTTGATGTGGGAAGTAGCAAAATTAAGGGAATTTGTGAATTTTATGAGAAAATGCCACCAGATAAATGAAGGTACATTTAATTGAACAAGTCATCATAAATGCATTCAGTATATGACTGACATGACAAAGGAAACCACAGAGTGTAAGAGGTGCATGGTTGTCTTTCAGTTTGCCACCAACCCTTAGAGCGGGCTGTAAGGTACGCTCAAGGGAATGTGCTCAAGGTCAAGATCACAGCACAGGCAACAGTTGAGAGCATGGTGGGGGACAGGTGGAGGTGGGAGCAGCTTAAGAATGACTCACCCAGGCAAGTGAAGACAAAGCCTTTCTCAGCAGACCTAAATCCCAGTTGCTTCCTCACCTTCATTTTGTAAAAAATACCCTTTGCTTAGAAAGGATAAGAAGAAACCATGATTCCACTGAAGAAGTTCTCTGACAAAACAACCTCAAGATTGTCAATGGATTCTTCCTGCTTGGGAATACATAATATACAAATATTTATACATACTTGTGCATGCATACAAAACCAGTATTTTAAATCAGTATAAAGCCCTTTCTGAAAGTAGGGCTGGCCCCTGAGCAAAATAGTAATTTGGCAAAGTTTGACTTGCTGTCTTCTCACTTCTTTTAATGCTACCTTTTTGCCCCTTATCTTACTCAAGAGTCTTATTACTGTTGTCTCTGACAGGTTTAAGCTCCTCCGTGTTAATGTGCTAATAACTAAGTGTTTTAGCCTATTCAAGCTATAACAAAACATCTTAAACTGGGTAATTTATAAGCAACAGAAATGTATTTCTCATAGTTCTAGAAGCTGGGAAGTACAAGATGAAAATGCTAGCAGTTTTGGTGTCTGGTGAGGGCTCTCTGCTTTCCAGATGGAGCCTTGGCCAGGTGTGGTGGCTCATGCTTGTGATCCCAGCACTTTGGGAGGCTAAGGCAGGAGGATTACATGAGGCCAGGAGTTCGAGACCAGCCTGGGCAATATATCAAGATCCTATCTCTACAAAAAATAAAATGTAAAAAAATATATAGCCAGACATAATAGAACAAGCCTGTAGCCCTAGCTCCTCAGGAGGCTGAGACAGGAGGATCCCTTGAGCCCAGGAGTTCAAGGCTGCAATGAGCTATGATAGCACCACTGCACTCCAGCCTGGGCAACAGAGTGAGACCTTGTCTCTAAATAAATAAAGATAGTGCCTTGGTGCTACATGTTCACATGGCAGAAGGAACAGGGGCACTCCCTTCAACGTTTTTCATAAGGGCATTGATCCCATTCATGAGGGCAAAGCACTCATAACCTAATCACTCTCCAAAAGGTTCTACCTCTTAATGCTATAACATTGGGTATTAGGTTTCAATATATGAGGTTTGTGGGGGACAGAATCATTCACACCACAGCAGTAAGTATTTGAAAAGTGCTGCTATATCTGAGGCCTTTTTAGAGAAAAT
Source organism: Hylobates moloch (assembly GCF_009828535.3). NCBI lineage: Eukaryota > Metazoa > Chordata > Mammalia > Primates > Hylobatidae > Hylobates > Hylobates moloch. The sequence goes on along the minus strand of NW_026652295.1, from coordinate 18,316,077 downwards.
GAGAGGGTCTTCAAGGCTGTAAGTCAATGTGAAATGTGGACTTGGTAACTGGCAATTCGGAAATAATCATATTCTTTCTTGACCACCTCAGCAGCTTGATAGCTAGGAGGGGTCTATTTGATATATATATATATGTGTATGTGTATATATATACATACACATATATATATATATCAAATAGACCCCTCCTAGCTATATATATATACACATATATATATTTTTTTAACTGGTAATGGACATTATCTATAGATATTTTTTAAATTGTGGGAGCTGGAAAAGATTTTGACAGTCATCTCGAACCATGTCTACATTTTATACATTTGGTAACTGAGATGTAGAGAGGCAAGAGAGTTATTGCCAGAGGCCATCCTCATTCCCATCATATTTCCAGGTCAGTAGTTTCCAGAAATTCTGCCTTGGGAAAACTGACACTGATTAGAGGTTTGAATTTTTGGCACTTAGCAAGCTAAATAATTTAGCATGTGTTATCTGAGAAGGCTGAAGATATAGGTCTAATTCATGGACCCTCATGTTGAAGGGACGTCTAACCAGTTTGTTTTTGTCCATCAATAGGTGAATGGTTGCTTAAAAGAAGGGTTTCAACTTCCTCATATGGTGCCACAAGCCCTGGATAACATATATCAAATGCCCATGTATTGAAAAGAAGCTGTCTGCTCCGTTCCTCTAGATGAGAAGGCCTTGGGAAAATCTTTTTGGCTATCTGCTTTTAGCACTATGGCTGACTAGGTGCTCCAAAAACCTCCTGTTACTATCTATTACATAGGACAAAGTCTTCAAAGCATTGTTTGCCTTTAAATTGGTGGAGATTTTCAAACCTTCTCCCCAAATTCCTGCCATGTGAACTGCAGTGAAGAACTGGGATCAGAACAATCAGGGGTCAGGAGGAACAGGGTGACCTAAGGGTAGATCAGGAGAGTAGCTATGCTGTTGGTTACTAAGTCTTGAGCAAATATTAAAGTAGGGAATCTGAGTCTAGAATTCTTGAACTGACCCAAGGTAAACAGAAGTTTTCTACCATTAATGACAGAAGCCATAGTCAGAAAGCATACCCAGACTGAAAGAAAGCCTTCTCAATTTTTGACCTGCAGGATTTCCACCAAAGAGATCAAGTAATGTGCTCACAATCAAAGATCATTAGCAAAGTAGAAAGGAAGCTGTATTAGTTATCTATTGTAGAGTAGCAAATTACTCTAAAAGTTAAAGTTTTATAAAATAACTATAAACATTCATTACCCCTGCCATTTTCTGAGGGTCAGAATAGGAGAACCTAGAATTTGGGGAGTAGGTCAATGTTTTTCATAAGGGCACTGATCCCATTCATGAGGGCAAAGAACTCATAACTTAATCACTTTCCAAAAGGTTCTACCTCTTAATGCTATAACATTGGGTATTAGGTTTAAATGAGAGTTTCTCATAAACTTACGGTCATTTGAAGGCTTGATGAGTGCTGGAGGATCCAATTCCAAAAGTACCCACTCACCTGTGCTGTATTGGTGTTGGTTATTGATTGGCGACCTCAGTTCCTCTCTGTGTGGGCCTCCCATTAGGCCAGCTGAGTGTACTCATGACATGGCAGCTGGTTCCCATCAGAGTAATTGATCCGAGAGAGTAAGTCAGGAAGGAGCTATTCTTTTCATGTCCTAACCAGAAATGAAAACGGGCAAAATTCCTTTGTAATCTTGGGGTAAAAAAGGCTAACCATAAAAAAAAAAAATCTAATCATATTTTAATATTTAAATTAAAATTTTAGTATTTAAGTTAAATTTTTATATTTTAATTAAAATATTGTGTTCAGCAAATACACCATCAGAGAATAAGAAAAATAAATGGCAAACAAAGGGAGATATTTACAAGTCACTTAACAACAAAGGATTAATATATTCCAGAATATATACATAATTTCTACAAATCAATAACAGACAACCAAACAGAAAAACAGGCAAAAGCCAAAACACAGTTAAGAGAAACAAACATGGCCAAAACAGATATAAGGAGGTGCTCAACCTAGCTAATAATCAAGGAAATACAAGTTATGACCATAATAAGTTACAGTTTTACACCTATTTAATTATCTCAGATTAGAAGATCTGACAATACCCAGTATCAGAGAAGAAGTGAATCAATGGGAAAGCCAGTAGGCACTAAGTTGTTACAATCACTTTGGAAAACAACTGGGCTTTCTCTTGTGAAAGTGAATACTTACATATTGTCTCTACCCAGCAGTTGTATTTCTAGGTAAGTGATTTTGACCCCTAGAGTACCTTTGGCAATGTCTGGAGACGTTTTTGGTTGTCACAACTTGGAGACACTACTGACATCTAGTGGGTAGAGGCCAGGGATGCTGCTAAACGTGTTATGATGCATAGGACAGTTTCACACAACAAAGAATTATCTGTCTCCACACATCAGTACTGCTGAGGTTGAGAAACTCTGTCCTAGGTATATGTGTTAGTGAAACTTGCATACATGTGCAACAGGAGATGTAGAAGAGTATATTCATGACAGCAACAGCTAACTGGAAGCCATAATTCTCCTTTAACAGGAGAACAGATAAATCAATTGTGACATAGCTATTCCATGGAATACACGATTGAAATATAGCTACAGACAACCATGATGCAAAGTGAAAAACAATAAATTTCGTAAGAAGATATCCAATGTAATATGTTTAACGAACTGCTCAAAAAGAAGCACAACTGAAAAAATCTGTTATTTAGGCCTACCAACAAGCAAATTACAAGAGTATACAAGTAGAATAAGCAATAATTACACAAAATTCAAAGTACTGGTTACTGTTTGTGCAAAATGAGGGGAATATTTCAGCATGGAAGCGGAGGATAAATACAGGGAAACATTGCAACCATGTTTGAATATTTCGATTGGATGGTAGGTTCACAGTTGCTCATTACACTATCACACTTTATAACTTACATCAGCAGTTCCCAACCTTTTTGGCACCAGGGGCAGGTTTCACGGAAGACAATCTTTCCACATACCAGGGATATTAGGGACAATTTGGGGATGCAAGGGTATTATTAATACATTTATTGTACACTTTATTTCTATTACAACACTTAATGAAATAATTATACAACTCACCATAATGCAAAATCAGTGGGAGCCCTGAGCTTGTTTTTTTCTGTTTGTTCTTGTTTTTTGCAACTAGACAGTCCCATCTAAGGGTGATGGGAGACAGTGACAGATCATCAGGCATTAGATTCTCATAAAGAGCATGCAACCTAGATCCCTTGAATGTGCAGTTCACAATAGGGTTCACACTCCTATGAGAATCTAATGCCGCTGCTGATCTGACAGGAGGTGGAGCTCAAGTGTTAATTCAATCAATGGGAGGCAGCTGTAAATACAGATGAAGCTCTGCTCACCCACTGCTCACCTCCTGCTATGTCAGTTTCTAACAGCAACCAGTACCAGTACCAGTACCCATCCATGGCCTGGGAGTCGAGGACCCCTGACTTATATATATATATATATACATATACATATACATATGCATATACATACATACATATTTCACATATATTCTTTTGTACTATTGTAATAAAATGTAAATAAATAAGTAAATAAAAATCATTAATCAGGCAGACATGGAGAGGTAGATTGTGCAATATAACCATACAAGGAACTACCTGAAATTACAGCAACCAACTTGCTTTTGTCCTTTTGGAGAGGAGATGCTGCTCTTTTTATGTTAGGACTAGGCTCATCCTAATCCTAACATGAATTTATCTCATGAGTGTAATTTATGTCATGAGGTCTGTCCCGGCAGCTCACTAGAGTAGCAACCATCACATCGATATTGTTGACTTAAGCACCCCTTACCTTTAAGTTATGTTGGCAATAAACACAGAGAACACAAAGCAAATAAAGGATAGCATGGGGATTGTTAAGACCTCTCTCTCTCTATATATATATATATATATACACTGGAGTCATACACTGGTAGGGGCATAATACCATATGTAACAACAGGGAGTAGGTGGATGATCTGCTGGATTTCTTTGTTTCTTCAAGAAGACCCTGATTCTTCTTAAAAGCCAAATTTTCACAGTCATGTGCCTTTAAACCACAGGTTGGAAAACTGAGACAACCCAAGTGATTTGGAGTGCCCGAGCCACCTACCAGTTTTAAACACAATCGTAAAGATTTCCTGTCTTTTTCTTTCTTTCTTCTTATTCTGACCAGCCTTTCCAAGTGCCAGCCTGCCTCTATTTCTATTCTCAGCTGACTTTCAAATAATCCCTGCTAGAGTGTTAATTGAAAAGCAAGGTATTAACTGATTATAGCTTAGTATGATCCCTTCTAGGGTGATTTTATTTTCATAGGGGACTCATAAAGGTTGGTGTGGGTAACAGGGAGTGAAGGCTCAGAGATGACCTTCAGGAGGCTATAGCTAACTCCAACACCGGACGGAGCAAATAAAAAATATTTGTTATGCAGCCTCTGAAAGGTTGGCAAAACCTTGCTTCAGGCCCTGTTTAAACACCCAGTCTCTGTCTACTACTTTTGGAACTGAACTGCAATAAAACCTCTTATTTTCCTGACCCAAGAGGAAATATTTTATAAATTATAGCGTAGAGAATTATTTGGCCAATATTTAGACCTGAAATACCCTGACGAGTGAGAAAGGTAAGGAAAAGAATAGATTTGGAGAAAGCACAAAGGCCAAAGTCAATCAACAAAATGCTTAATAGTGTAAAGAGAAAAAAACTTTTCAAGTGTCCAAGCATAAATGTCAAGAGTATTTCAGTAAAACCCAAAAGGCTCAAAGTTGAAGCAGGTATGAGAAAAGGGGAATAGAGAAGATCCCCGAGGAGAATACAAGCATGTGGGATGTGTATCTCTATTTACACAATAATTGTTCCACCACCTTCCCATTTCACAGTACTTAATATTAGCAACTGCTTCGCCTGATAAGAAACGGTATCAGCCCTTTATAAAAGAGGTATCCCTGAGTCAGGATGTTTAAGCCAGCAAAAACTGGTCACAGCTGAATCCAAATCCAATGTTCAATAGCTGTTCTTAAACTTTACTGTGCATAACTCATCTAACAATGTTCATGTAACATGAAGATTCCAGAATCACAGCTGAGGTGATTCCAATGCAACAGTTCTGGGGCATGGCCCAGGAGTTTACAGTGTAGCAGCATGCCAGTTGATTCTAATGTAGGCAGTGGGCCACTGTGAAGCAGGTTTCAGAAAGCCTAACCTAGGGTTTGTATTCAGTGCTTGCACCCCTCCTTCCATCTCTCAAACTGCCATTTGCTTCAGCAACATTGCTGGACAAACCACCTTTGTTGAAGTTGGGCCTGAGAGCTCCTCTCCTCATTGGCACCATGCATCTCTCACCTTCTGTTCTGGGTGGGTCACCTCCCGTGCAGGCTGCTGTGTTCGATGCCTGCAGGAACCTACTCTGTGCTCACATAGGGGCAAAACTGGAAATGTAAGGGGGACAAAACTCCCAGGGAGATTCCTTGATCAAAGGAGGCAGGAGCCAGTAGGTAAACATTCCCAAGTTGCCATTCCTCAGGAAAATTTTCTGAAACTTATTCTGTGTAATTCCCCCAGAGGGTCCTAGCAGGAACGAATCCCAGTTGCCCACAGCGATGGCCAGCTATATAACTCTTCTTCTCTTCCCAGTCCAAAAGTAAACTACTACATGGGAGCTCCTGCTGCAAACCCTGCCGTCTGAGAAGAACACAGACTGGCTCTGGAAACCAAGAAGGAGAGGGTGAAGGGGAGGGACAAAGAGCCCTTGGTATATTCTTCCCATGCAGCCTCACTCAGAGTAGCCCCATTTTGTCTGTTTTGTGTATTACACTTCTCCGTTTTAGTTTCCTTAAAAATAAAATTACGGAGATAACAGGCATTTGAAAATAATCAGTCTAAGAAAAAGGCTCAAATCTTGGCAGCAAGAGCCCAAGATCTACCACAAGTACAACCTGAAATCAAGAACATAATATCCCCAGCATTCGTTTTCTTGTCTACATGACAGGGTTGTTGAGACAATAACACACGATTATTATTAACTAATAATATAAAACTAACAGGAGTATGCCCTGTGGCCCAGACCCAATCTCTCTCTCTCCATGCAGTTGTCACTAGGCTCATTTGATTCCATGACTTTGTTCACACTAATAAGCCACTGGACACAAGTCACACATACCCTAAAGTGGTTAGTTAGAAATCTTACGATGTTTGTGCAAAATTTGGCTTCATCTGTTGATGCTGCATCAATATGAGTTTGCTGTTAATACAAGTTTCAAGAAAGGAAAGGAAAGGAAATGGAAGGGAAAAGAAAGGAAGGAAAGGGAAGAAAAATAAATTCTCACTAAACACGAAGCAAAATTATGTGACTTCTACATCCTGTCTAGGATACAGGTGCCCATTTGGTCCACTCTTATTCTCTCTTTTCCTCCACAGTTTCTTTCCTGGGTTACCTGGTAGTCTGCTGCTATCCGTGTACTTCCCTCACATTGACACTAGGCATTTTCCTGGATTCTTTCATAGGTTCTTCTGATGTGGAAGTGCAATATAAACATAAAAGCCTTGTTTGTTATAGCAGAAACTATGGATCCAACAGACTTTTCCATTTGTTCCCAAATTTTGCTCTGTAAGAACAAAATAAAACAGAACCAAAATGAAGCTAGTATGCCTCATGTATGACATCCATATATTCAAATAATTTTCATTGAGGTATAACATGCATAGAAAAAGAGTACATAAATCATAAATGTACAGCTTGAGAAATTTTCACAAAATATATCCTCTTGTGTAACCAGCACACAGGCCAAGAAGATTACAAGTACCCAATTACCCTCCCTATACCACTCTCAGTCATTACACTCCAAAGAGAGCTGATATACTGACTTCTAATACCATCAATTTACTTTGCTAGTTTCTAAGGTTTGTATACATAGAATCACAATTTATACTCAAATGTATCTGTTTTCTTTAATTCAATATTGTAAGATTCATCCGTATCATTACTTACAGTAGTAGTTCATTTTCATTGCTATGTGTAGCATTTACTTGTATAAATATAAGACAATGTATTCATTTTACTTTATTGAACATTTTAGTTTTTCTAGATTTTGCCTATTTCAAAGAGTGCTATTACGAGGATTCTTGAATGTCTTTTGCTACATCATGCTTGCAGTGCTTTGGGGAAGGTACTTAAAGTGGAGTGCCTGGGTACACAGGTTTAACTATGTACTCAAATGCTTTCCAAAGGAATTGGAAATTAACAAGATCATTTAAAATGTATATGTTAATATGTAGGGCCACATACACCCAAGACATTCTAGGAAAAACAAAACAAAACAAAACAAAACACCACTACCATCAAAGTGGAAAGACACTACCAAGTATGACTTATTATGAAACTAATCAAGACAGTGTTGTACTGTTGCAATAGTCAAATAATGGAATATAACATGGAGTCAAGAACTATCCTTCCTTCCTCCCTTCCTCCCTCTTTTCTTTTTCTTTCTTTCATTCGTTCATTCTTTCTTTCCTTCTTTCTTTCCCTGTAGATGTTGATATGTGTGTGTATACATTTGTATATTATATATAGATTTGATTTATAATAAAGATGACATTGTTGACAATTGTGGAAAGAATGGTCTTTTCAATACACGGTATGAGGTCAATATTATATCAATTTTGAAAAGAATAAATCTCAATCCCTGTCTCACATCATATACAAAATCAATTCCATGGTCTATCTGAAGTTTGCACTCTTTACCAGGTGTATACTGTTCATCAGAAAGATATGGAGTTCCAAGGCTTAATCAGTTGCATATATCCTTTAATAAACTTTATTTTCATTTGTATTAACATTCAAATTAGAACTCCTGATATTTTCTTTATTGAGACTAGTGGGGGTGGTTAATGGGGATTAAAAAAATAGAAAGAATGAACAATACCTACTATTTGATAGCACAACAGGGAGTCTATAGTCAATAATAACTGTACATTTTAAAATAACTTAAAGAGTATAGTGGGATTGTTTGCAATTCAATGGATAAATGCTTGAGGGGATGAATACCTCATTCTTCATGATGTGTTTCTTTCACATTGCATGTCTGTATCAAAACATCTCATGTACCCCATAAATATATACACATATTATGTACCCATAAAAATTAAAAACAAATAAAACAGTAATAAAAATCGTTATGTATATTGTGGAAAACTGATTTTCTTCTCCCTTTTTCCATTCTTTCCTTCCTTTTTCCCTTCCTCCTTTACTTTCCACCTTCCCACCTTTGTTTTTTCATTCATCTAACAACATACATCAGATATCAGTGGTTACAAATCAGCAGCCCACATGCCAACTATGACCTGAATAGTTATTTTAAAACACTTTGTGTTAAAAATAAATCCTGTGGCCAATATGATTGTGAGAATTTACATGAGATCCAATTATGAGGCATCTCTTGAAAATTTGGCAGATCCGGCAACCGCAGGCCAACAGTATTCCACAGCAACAGTCTGCTGGATTCTGTGAAACATTTGCCAGCTTAAGACAGGGCAACCCTCTCAGATTTACCTTAATCCTCACTGGGCCTGCTTCACTCATGTATATTTATTACCTGCCTGACCCCTGTAGGAATTTGCACTCAAGGTTTCTGTTACCATGTTTGAATAGAGTAGTTAGACATAAAAACATGTTTCCAAAGAAATTATAGATGCATAAATGTCAATATTGTTTTCTATTTATATACAGTTTTCAGTGTTCTACATATGGCAGCTAAAAAGATTCTTTCTTCTTCTTCTTTAGTTTTGGGCATAAATCCCTTCTTGTTTCCACAGGAACATTAGCTCAAATTTGCAGATACTGTGTGATACAGATAAAATTGTTGCACTTAAAACCATATGTCACACTGAACTGCTCGAGAGGCATCAAGCCTTTCTTACTTGCAGATCTTTAAAGATATAATTTTATGCTCAGTTAAGATGGAAAAGAGCATTAGGTTTGAAGATAAACCTATTTCCCGTGGAAGCACTCGCTAAATTATTTCACCAAATTACTAGGTAGAGAGACATTAGTAGAGTACGTTAAAAGTGAACTTTTTCAACTTACATATGTCTTCCTCCATATTAATCAGCTGCCAGAGATTATCGTCTTGATAGTAGCTGGATACATAAGGATATGACAGACCTTGGCCCTATTTTTTTACACATTTGTATTTACTTTTTAAAAATTATAGTAAGGATCTCAATTCTTTAAGTGGCTATGAATCATTTAAAATTGTATGGGAACTGTTGCTGTATTTCAGGCCATCATTATATTATGGTGATAGAAAGGCATAAAACTCTATTACCATTTCACAGAGATAAAAAAAAATCAACTTGAGTAATACAAAATAAAGTAGTTCACAACTGTGAAAAGTCCTTCAGGAATAAGATGCATTTCAGTATTACTATTTTTCACTCCCATACATATAACTTGTGCATCCTTTTCAGACACAGAAGCACATAATGGAAGTACATGTCTTGTTTTAAGAAAATACGACCTCTAGGGCCCTGTTCTCTTAAGAAGTATCTAATACATCTCATGCAAATAGAGAGTTTAAATGACAAGCACACTGGATTCAGATCTCAGATTTACAAAATTGGCTTCATTCAGCAGTCTTATATGGGTATATAAATGTACACACATATATTTTTCTTCTTCTTCAAGTGAATATTAAAAGCCAAGTATGAAATAAAGAGGATTGGAAGTGATCAGAGAAAAATATCAATGAAAAATTTCCTGGCTCAGAGGTGACCAGAACCCAGAAACCCGGTACCACTTAGCCAATTTAAGTCTTGAAAACAATGACAATAACATTATGATAGTCTACGCAGAATATTTACACTAGTAGTAAATAAACAGAATGAATAGTCGGTTTGGGGCACATACACACATATCCAAAGTAAGGCCATTTTGGACTTAGGAGAACCTAAAGCTCAAATTGCTCCCATCACCGTTCACTGGGACCTTATTTTCAGTTTCTAATTTTACTCAGATCTTTTCACTCCTACCTCCCGGCTCTGGCCCATTTCCTCCCCTCTACCCTGTCCCAGGTGTTGATTTTGAGATCCACCGACTAAAATGAAAACCTGGCCTCTACTGTTCTCCCACACATCTATATTTGCTTCTTCCATTGTCCCAGTGCATTGAATGAGATGGAAAAAGGGAGGCGGTACTGAAGATGTAGAACTGTAGTTAGAAATAAAAAATCATAAAGAATTTTTCTAAGTTTCTCACAGTACATTTTCAGCCACTATTCCTTCCTCTGACATAAACCTGGTTCTGAGCCTGTTCCTCCAAGTTCTCCAGTCCCTAAACATACTAAATATTCCTTCTCCAGTGAATTCCTTCTCTCTCCAGCAGGACATCCACCTTGAAAATAGATCTTCCATACTCAATGGCCTCATTTCCTTCTCTAACACCCAACAGGTCCCCATCAGCTACTACTTTTTCTTGCTCTAAAAGTTTTCCCAAATCCTTGCTTTGCAATCTTCAGATGCCCAATCAGTAAATACGTCACAAGTTTCAAACACAAAAGGTCATATGAAAGTTTCCTCTTATACTGGTCATACACTAATCCCAAATGAAACTCCTAATAAGCCAGTTGTCATTCAACTCCTGCTTCCAGGTCATCAATGTTGTTGAGGAATTTTGTAATAAAGTTTTAGAGTGGGCCCTTACAAGTTTATAACTGTCAGCTTTGTAAGAAAGCCTCTGACTTTACCCCAGTTTTTTCTGTCCTCTCAAGCCCCTTCTTTAATTTTCTTGCTGTCAAACTTTAAATATGAGTGGTGTTTGTGTGTGTAAGATAGACAATAATCTGAATCCAGCCAGTTCTCTTTCCTGTATTCCCCAGATCAATATCTTCTTCCTCATTTTCAAATTCAGCATTGCCACTTGGGTTGTGCTCTTTATTGCATTTCCATCTCCATGGAGACCACACAAATCCAGTGTTTCTATCTTATACTTAATTCTCTTTGCTAATTTCTATGCTTCAGCTGGGAAATATATTCTGACCTTTTTTATCCCTAGCAAGTTCTCTTTAAGTTTTCCTTTCTTTCCTTTAACCATACAACTTTAAAAAAGTATATAATAGGTATTAATCATTTCCTTCTTTCCCCTTCGCTTCTCTTCAACCTGCCAATCTTTCTTTCCACATCCGTATCCCCAGCAGCACCTCTGACTTTTATTAAAGCTCCAAGCTTGTGGCACTATCTACTTACTGGATATTTTCAACTGGAGATTTTATAGGCACTTCTAATTTAATATGTCTGAAACCAGATTTATTATCTTCTCTTTGCTAAAATAGTCTCCTTCTCCGCTATCTCTCAACCCACTTATAAATATCACTTAGAATGTTTTCTGTTTTTGATTCTTCATGTTCAATAAGGACTGAAAGAATTGTAAAGCAGGGGGTTAGTGCTCAGCTTTCCATGTAGCTAACATATCTAGGTAACCATAATGCATCATTCATCAGACATTCAGGAATAACACAGTATAGACAGTCTATTTTTATTTGGGTGCTTCATTTGTGTTCCTTGTTATATCATATTAATCAAGAAAAGGAACTTGTAATAGCTGTGGATTTCCCTTCTAGATGAAACTCATTTGTGTTCACATTTCCATTTCAGAAAAGAGGAAGGCAGCGCCAATTTTAATTAAAAATCTCAAGATATAAATTCACCTAGCCAGACATTATTCTACAGAATGTTCTTTCTTAAGATCATTATTTCCTAATTAACACACTGGGTATATGTTGTATTTATCTAAATGAAGCTGGTATTAAGAATGGGGTAAGACACATTCTTTTTGATAATCAGTCTTATACAAGTATGACCCTCCTTCAGTAAACTACACTTATTTTAAGCGTACAGCTCAATGAGTTTTGGAAGCTGTATACATCTGTGTAACCACCTTCATAATAAAGGTATAGAACATTTTCATAAAACCAAAAAGTTTATCTGTGCCCCTTTGCATGAGGGGCCTTCATTCCTCCTTAACCCTAGGGAAAGTATTTACCTACATCTGTCACTTATATTTTTTGAAATTTCATGTGAATTGAACCATAGCAATCAACTCTTCTGGGTCATTTGCACAGTATGATGTTTTTAGAGACCCACTTGTTGCATGGATCTTCATTTTTGTTTCTGAGTAGTTTTCTCTCATATGAATATACTACAGTTTGTTTATTGTGATGCACTACTTGTTTCTTCTTTGGGGCTGGAAATTAATGAATAAGTTTTAAGAACATTCATGTACTTGTCTTTGTGTGGATACATGGCTCCATTTCTCTTGGGTAAATACCTAGGAGTGAAGTGGTAGGGTTATATATTAAGATAAGGAGCTTCCAAACTGTTTTCCAAAGTGGTTGAAATTGGCTGGGCATGGTGGCTCACACCTGTAATCCCAGCACTTTGGGAGGCCGAGGCAGGCGGAGCACCTGAGGTCAAGAGTTCAAGACCAGCCTGGCCAACATGGTGAAACTCCGTCTCTACCAAAAATGCAAAAAAAATTGACCAGGCATGGTGGCTCATGCCTGTAATCCCAGCAGTTTGGGAGGCCAAGGCAAGCGGATCACAAGGTCAGGAGTTCAAGACCAGCCTGACCAACATGGTCTACTCTCATCTCTACTAAAAATACAAAATTAGCCAGGCATGGTGGCGTGCACCTGTAATCCCAGCTACTCAGGAGGCTGAGGCAGGAGAATCGCTTGAACCCGGGAGGCGGAGGTTGCAGTGAGCAGAGATTGTGCCATTGCACTCTAGCCTGGGCAACAGAGTGAGACTCGAGCTCAAAAAAAAATTATATTCAACCATATATACATATATATATGTATATATGGTTGAAACATTTCACATTTCCATCAATAGTGCTACTTCAGTGAAGTTGGTGATTGTGTTTTTCAAGTCTTCCATATCTAACTGACATTTATAACTACTTGTTTTATTAACTACTGAGAAAGAAGTATTGAATAACCAGCTACAACAGAGAGTTTGTCTATTGCTAATTTCAGTTTGGTAAGATTTTTCTCCTGGTATGTTTTGAGGTTCTGTTATTTGGCACGTACACATTTAAGGGTGTTATACCATCTTGGTGAATTTACTCCGTGATGAAATGTCCCTTCTTATTTCTGATAATATTCCTTTATCTGATATGTGCTGTGATCAGTATTAGTATGGCCATTCTAATTTTCTCTTGATTTGTATCTGCATGTTATATTAAACTAAATATATTTTTATATTTTGAGTATTTTCTTGTAGACAACGTATAGCTGTGTTTGCTTTTTAACCCAGTCTAACAGCTAATGTTTTTTAATTAGACTGTTTAAATTCAATGCAATTTCTATATAGTTGGTATTATATAAATCCTCTTGATATTTTTCTATTTGTTTCATTTATTCTTTATTCTTTTTTACTTCTTTTTGTGTCTTCTTGTAGACTATTTTTATTATTTTCTGTATGTATAATGTCATTTTATTTTTTAATATTTAGTCATTTGCATCTTTAATTGATGCCTTCAAATAATATGCCACTTCAATAACACTATAAGAAACTTAAAACAGTAGATTTATATTCCCCTCTTTTTGACTTCCAGTTATGTTGCTGTAGCTGGACTGTCTCCTGTATCTCAGGTATCAGTTGAAACAACTGGAATGACTTAGCCCTATTTCATGTGCTCTATGCTTAGTCCCATGGTTTTGGTGATTTTCCAAAAAAGCAAGTGGAATTGTTTAAGTCTTCTTGAACCAACATACACTTTTACTTGTATTCTTTTGGCCAGTGCAAATCATAGGGTCAAACCATGTTTAAGGGTTGGAGAAAGAGATACCCTCCTCCACCCCTGCAGTCTCTTGATGAGGAAAGCTGTATGACATTGCAAAAAGTTTGGATATGAAAAGCAGTGGGAAGTTTGGGCTATTTTTACAATTAATCTACCATATAAACTTTACCTATGTAAAATGATCTTATTTTTGGAAACTGACTAATGACTCAGATTACAGTGATCTTATTTTTCTCTGTTAAGCTTCACTAATCATGATGACTCACTCTAGCATATGGGCAATGGGAATGCTAGGGAATCTCATTAATCAGCCATCTATATCTGTCTCCTCAGGCCTCTGCCTATTACTGCCTCCATCTTCTTCACTGTTTTCTGTTTTGCCAGATCCTGTAAATATGTCACAACTTATGATGAAGCAAATACCATTTCATGAAATCTATCCTGAGTGCCTTGGAGAAAATATTTTCCTAGCACTTTGTACCATCACCCTTATGGCATTTATATTTTACCTTTCATTTTATTTGTTCTGTTGTGTGATCCTCCCCTATGCCGTATACTCTTTGAAGCCAAAATCATGTCCTTTATACTTTACATCTTCTTCAAGATTAACTCATAGCCTTTTACATAATAGTTGCACCATTGAATAAGCTGAGTGAGAAATAGATTATTGTGTACATGCCGTGGCTGCTTTTCTAATGTGCAGAAAGGCTTTAATGGTAATTTAAATCAAGACTCTAAATATTAATAGCAATCATTTATTGTATTGTGTGTCCAAATACTGTTCTTAAAATGTTAAAAAATTAAGGAAAACTAGTAATTCCTCATTGTTGCCTACCTCTTACCTTCAATCAGTATTCCAAAATTTCAGCCAATGCCTGCTCTGCTGCCTAATCAGTTTTGGGGAGGAAAAAAAAAAACAGATCTTTGGAGACAGAGATTAAATTCAAATCTCTCACTGCTGCTTCTCAAGTGTTATTCATCCTGAGATTCTTTCCAAAAGCTTACCAATATTAACTCAATATTAAAAGAAATAAAAGAGAGGGAGAGGGTCTGACACATAATAGGGACTTGTTCCTTGTTCACTTAATTCTCTTCTGTGTCTCAGAATGCAGGTCTGCTTTAACAGCAATTACTGTAGAACACAAGTAGGCCCTTGTACCTTTACAGAGGTGGGTTGGAAAGAAGATGAACATGAAGGAGAAAAGAGAGATTTGGTTTTTGTTTAACTTAAATATCTTTCCACTTCACTCTAGTTTATTGGAGAGAAGTCTTATAGGTATCAGAAGAGTTGAGGACCACCATGGAATAATATCCCACCATCTGCAGAAGGAAGTGGACTGCTCTTTCCCTTCAGCCTTTGCAATGAAGGGCAGCATCCTCGACAGGATATACCAGAGAAAGTTTTACCCTTGTCTCCTCCCCTTTCAGAGAGGCTGATGACCCATGCCCAGTGCTCATAGTTTGTTCACATCCTGCTTCTGTTCCAGTCTTTTCTTCTCTCCTTTTGGTTGTTACAACTGATCTATCTTTGAGATTTTTCACCCTTCAAATGTCCCAGAATTTCCCATCTCCAAAATCATTAAGAGATATTTCAGATCTCAGAGTTCCTTATACCAATAATGCCACTTTGGGCTGCAGCAAATACGTAGTTTTCCTGATAGCACCACATAAAAAAATCTGAAGGTATTAGAAAAAAGAGAAGGCTAGAGGACATTGGATAAAGAGTGGGTGTGGTAGGCAAAACATTGTCCCTTTCCCCCCCAAATATTGTCCTCTAATTCCTGAAACCTCTGGATATGTTACCTTAATCTGCAAAGGCTCTTTTTCCAGGTAAGTTAAGGTCCCTGCAATGAAAAAGTTTTCCTGAATTGTACAGTTGGGCCCAACCTAATCACCTCTCCTGGTTGAGGTGAGAGAGAGATGTGAGAATGGAAGAAATATCAGGGAGATGTATTGTTGTTGGCTTTGAAAATCAAGGAAGGGACCACTAGCCAAGAAATGAAGACATTCCCTAGAAGCTGAAAAATGCAAGGAATCAGACAGATTCTGCCTCCAGAAGCCTCCAGAAAGGCATATAGCCCTGCCAACACCTTGATTTTAGATCGGTAAGAACCATGGTAGAGATCTGAACCTACAGACCATAAGATAATAAAATTGTGTTGTTTTACATCATTGCTTGTGGTAATTTGTTACAGCACAATAGGAAACTAATATAGTGGGAATGAATAGGGATAAGTAAAAGAGGCATTTTCTAAGAATGTCCAGCTGTTTCCAGATGAACACTTGAGCATCCTTTACCCCAGACTTAAAAGTATAGTTTTTTTTTTTTTTTTTTGAGACAGAGTCTCCCTGTCGCCCAGGCTGGAGTGCAGTGGTGTGATCTCGGCTCACTGCAGGCTCTGCCCCCTGGGGTTCACGCCGTTCTCCTGCCTCAGCCTCCTGAGTAGCTGGGACTACAGGCGCCCGCCACTTCGCCCGGCTGTTTTTTTGCATTTTTAGTAGAGACGGGGTTTCACTGTGTTAGCCAGGATGGTCTCGATCTCCTGACCTCCTGATCCGCCCGCCTCGGCCTCCCAAAGTGCTGCGGTTACAGGCGTGAGCCACCGCGCCCAGCCTAAAAGTATTATTTTTAAAGCCTTTGAATATATAAGCATTCTTGGAGAATGAAATTTTCTCTTCAAGGTAAAAGTATTTAACAAGAGGTCTTCTTTTCCCTCCATAATGTTTTGTGTCCGTGCCTATGCATATCTGAGATTAAAATAAAAAAATAGAATTAGAGAAACAGGTGGTATAGGTACGTAATATCAGAAAGCTTCCAATCTCTATTGCTATCCTTGCCACAACAATCTGCCAATTGCCTGCTGGATGGAAGTTATGTTGCTATGTACTGAAGATATATAAAATTAAATATTTGGCCTCTGCTATCAATAAAATATTATATGATGTTTTGATTAACATAATATTTTTCTGAACATTGCTTTTAGGAGGAACTCATAAATGACCTGAAAAAGTTTATCTTTTTCTATGTTTTACAGTGGTATCTGATTTTCCCCGTGGGCTCTGAAAAGCAATAAATCATCAAAGTAGAAATTTTATTCACTGTCCTGTACCTACTAAGGCAAAATTTCTAAATGATACATTTTAGGATGATCTAACAGAAACTGGAACAGCAAAGGGATTAACACCAGCAGAAAGTCACAATCCCTTGAGTTCTGGTTAATGGAGACCATATTGTGCATTTATATTACCAATCGAACTAGGGTATAGAAGGCCATTCACAAATGTTAGTTATGTAGAGATAGAGGAAATAAGGAGGAAAAAAACCTTGTTGGACATATTAATGAAAACTGGCCCTTCAATGGGGCAGATGATCTGAGATCAAGCCAATCTCTGATACTCTGTAGTGGTGTGATATTAAGAAAATTCCTTAACTTCTATGAGCTTGCATTTTCTTAATTTTAAAAACATGTGTAATAAAATTATGAATCACAGAAATTTTATCAGTGTTATATGAGTAAAAGATTTTAGAAGCACCTAGTGATATGTTTGGTACATATAATATTAATTAATGATCTTTTATTCAATCTTTCATTTGTTCAAAACCCACTTAGCATTTGCAAATACAGTGACATAATTCTTGAATATAATGACTCCGTACACCTAAGAACTGCTGATTTCCAAATTTAGAGATTTGCAAATGGATTCACCAATCTGCCAAGATCTACACGAAGTGTTTCAACAGAGCAATTTTAAGTTAACTCTCTCTTTTGTTTCATGCTTCATTTTTAGATGTTTCATAACCAACTCCTTTGGAAAGAAAAAAAGTAGCACATCAGCAATTTTCAAGCACATTAGGATTTGAACAGCTGAATGACAGTATCTCCTGGAGGAAAGATTTTCTACTCACAGAACCTGAGATGAGAATCATCTGTCCCAGTTTTACAAATTAAAAAGGAAGAAGAAACTCCAGTGCCTTTTCTGCCAGTATTTTTCTGATGTTGAAATTCTGATACAAATATTCAAGTTCAATGCAATCCCATTATGAGCGTGTGTATGCGTATGAATGAATATGTATACATATATATGATAGACTCCTGACAATCAAAATAATGTTTTACAGGCGAGAATTCTTTAAATTAGAAAGCTACTAAAATGCATTTAACTTGCTTTGTGAGAAAGCTAACCCTTTGTCTGTAACTCCCAACCCTGGTTGCAAAATGCAATGACCTAGGCTGACTTTTTTTTTTAATCCTGTATCTAGAAGTTTCTCATTCTGATTTAATTGGTCTGGGATGGGACCCAGACTACACTGGGATATTTAAAAAGTTTCTCAGGTGATTTTAACACGTGCAAAGTTGAGAAATAATGCCCTACACCAGTGATTAGTGGCACATGGCCTTGATAGTACATTACAGTCACCTGGGGGAGCTTTAAAAAATACTGATTCCCAGGGCATACCCCAGATTTATTAAATAATAAGAGGGGAGAACCACAGTAATCAATATTTTTAAAACTCCCCAGCATGAGCTACCTGGGTTGAGAGACACTGCCTGTGCTCTGCCAGTGATATAATGATTACCATGTACATTGGCATCAAATGATTCATTATGCCACCTTGTATCTCAACTCACTGCAGCTGGGACTCATATTAGACACCGCATCTTTGTTTCACATATAGAATTAACAAAATTAATTTCAGGTTCTATCATACCTTTACTAAGATGAACATTGTGTCAGTGATCAGAGAATTGCCTCTAGTGTTTCTGACATATTTGCTTTCACAATATTTTGAGAACTAATAGACTACTCTGAGCAAATATTAACATCATTCCATGTGAGTACATTTCGTCCTGGAATTGACTGTGGGCAATTCATGATTTCATGAGCATTGGGGTCTCTATTCCTTTGCTGGAAATTTTGATACCACCGATATGTGTTACATTTTAGGCACATTTAACTGTGCAGCTGGTGTTGGGTTAGACTATAACCTTCATGCTCATGACTCCTTAATATCTGCTAATTTCAGAAGATCTTTTGAATATCATAGGGAAGTGTAGGTCCATTTTACTTATCACCATTTTTCTAAAGCTCATCACGCTCCAACATTAGAGAAGTTTCAAGGAAGCTTGAAATTAATATTGACACCTTGATATGACCTGTCCCCAAAGAAGAACGATCACGTTTGTGGTCAGTATCTTTCCTCAAATAGCAATGGAAGCATTGGTCTGGAATTATTGAGTAATTTGACTTAGTGATAACTATGGTAGTCTATAGATACTAGAGACTGTTATGCATTTATTACATGATCTTTGCTTAGAGCCATTTTTACATGGTCTTTGTTGGCTCTCTTGTAAATCTGTTTTGGAGCAGGATCCTCAGGCAGCTGTATTTGAAATGAAGCCTTGTTAGATGAGAAATCAAATTCACAATCCTTCTGTGGTTTTGGTGCAAGAGCTCCATCTGGAAATGGACCAGCCCTTACTGCCTCAGCATATGTCCCAGGGACTACATTTTCCCAATAATTGAACACTTTGATTCCAAATACAGAACAGTTTTCTCTCTTCATGCTGTTATTCACCTATCTCTGAGCATGCAAACTTCAGGAAGCCAAAGTGAGTGTAGAAAGATATTTATAATGAAGAAATAAAAAAATCCGCATCATAATTAAGTGATGCTGAAATATTCTTCTAGTTTGTATTCTGCCTAGGAGTTTAAAGGGTTTTTACTTAGTTCTGACTTTGGTTACCTGTAAACCAACCGAGTTCCCTCCATTTCCCCACAGATTGGCATTTTAGTGTTACAAACCATTATTCATTGGACTTCATCAAAAGACAAGGGACCTTTTTCATTACAAAGCTCCTGGGTGGAATAAAATGACTTACATTTTTGAAGGGAAAAGGGGGACAAGAAATGAGTATTTTCATTCTAGAAAACACACACACACACACAGGCACAAATACACACACACACACACACACACACACGCACCTGTATAACCACAATCCAGATGGCCATGGTGCCCTGGATGGGGAAGAAATAATCCACTTACTGCTTCTTTTGCTTTTTATATGGACTACCACGAATGGCCAATCCTGACCCTCAGGGACTGCTCTTTAAGTGTTCTTAAAATTGAAATAGAATTGGAAGTGTCAGTTTCTGGAATATGTCCATGTCACCACAGTGGAAACACAATGGTTAAACTAGAATGGACAGGAACTAAGGAGTCAGTCAACTTTGACCTGGATTGGCATACAATATGGAGGATTTCTATAATAATAACAGGACACAGTTCTCTTTAGGCTTCCCTTTATCCTTATCTCTGATATATTAGATTATTACATATTCTCTGTGTTTAACTGAAACAGCCTGCTGCTAAAGCCTTCAGACTACTCTAATTCTGGAAGCCTAATTTCAGACTACTCTGCCTCCTCCCAGAGGGAATGAAAGCCAGGGAGAGATTCTAAAGCCATAATCCTGAAAGCATAGTTCTGCTTGCAGATCTAGGGCTTTAATTTAAAAGAATGACTCAAAAGGTCATTTCTAGGCTCATGCATCTCAAAAGTCAATGTTGATGAGTATTATCTCAGACACTTGTAAGAAATGCATACTTTCAAGCCCCTTTTTTCTGATTTGGAAGTTCTGAGTTCAGGTTTGGGGCCAGGGGATCTGATATTTCGCTGCATATGATCCTGATGTAGTCGTTCTGTGGAATACACAATAAGAGTCACTAAACTAAACTACAAGAGACTTGGGAACACAGAAATAGGAAGTTTCTTAGATTTTTCTTGAGATGTGGATTTTAAGGTATATTTGTTATATTTTCTCTCAGTTTATTTTAAATACCAGGTAACCCTGAGACACTCTGAAGTCTGAAAGTCATATAAAGTTATGTCTAATTTAGTGTGCCTGAGTACATAAATTGGTTCAGATTAGCTAATGAGGACACATTCATTCATTTGGCAAATAATAGTTAAACTTTTTTTTTTTTTTTGAGATAGTCTCACTCTGTTACCCAGGCTAGAGTGCAGTGGCAAGAACACAGCTCACTGCATCCTTGACCCCTTGGGCTCAAGCAATCCTCCTGCCTCAGACTCTCAAGTAGTTGGGACCATAGGCGTATGCCACCACACCCAGCTAATTTTTTTTTCTTATTTTTTTTTTTTCATGGAGAGAGGGTCTTGCCATGTTGCCCAGGCTGGTCTTGAACTCCTGGGCTCAAGCAATCCTCCTGCCTTGGCCTCCCAAAGCGTTGGGATTACAGGCATGAGCCACTGTGCCTGGCCTAGTTGTACTCTTGCTCAGCTAAGAATTGTGCAAGGTACTGGTGGCACAAAGGCAAATGAAATACAGTTCTTGCCCCTTGAGGAGTTCATTTTAGTGGAAGAAACAGTGCTATAAATTAATTAAATACAGTGATATGAAAAAGTGTTATCAGTGCATGTAGGACAATATAATTTACTCTGCAAGGGAAGATTTAACAGAGACAATTGGAGTTGAGCTTTGTTTTCAACTATTGCTAGGAAATTGCAAGACACAGAAGAGAAGAAAAATTTTGAGAAATAGGAAAAAAATGTCATGCAAAGGCAAGGAAGTAAGAAATAGCCTCTTGTATTCTAGACATGCTACAAAGTTCAAAGAGTTTAGAAAGATGCACAAATGATGGGGAATGGCAGGAAATAAGGTGGGCAGGAGAGATCCTTGAGACTATACTACAGTCTGCTATGACAAAATGAGGATCATTATGAGAGAAAATAGAAACCTAAATAAATGAAGGAATGTGCTATACTCATAGATTGAAAGACTCCATATTTTAAACAAACTTTTTAAAATTGAATCATAAATATAAAACAATCAGAATTAATATTTGATTAGTTTTGTGAAAGTAGGTAAACCTATCCTAAAATTTGTGTACAAATTATGAGGTCAAAAAATAGCCAAGATAGGCTGGGCATGGTGGTTCACGCCTGTAATACCAGCACTCTGTGAGGCCAAGGTTGGTGGATCACCTGAGGTCAGGAGTTCACGACCAGCCTGGCCAACATGGTGAAACCCCATCTCTACTAAAAATACAAAAAAATTAGCTGGGCGTGGTGGCAGGCACCTGTAATCCCAGCTACTTGTGAGGCTGAGACAGGAGAATCGTTTGATCCTGGGAGGCGGAGGTTGCAGTGAGCTGAGATCGGGCCATTGCACTCCAGCCTGGGCAATAGAGAAAAACTCCATCTCAGAAAAAAAAGAAAAAAAAAAGAAAAGAAAGAAAAAATAGTCAAGATAATTTTGAAGAAACAGAACAAAGTTAGAGGTCTTACTCTGAAATCTTGTGACTTACTATAAAGCTATAATGATTCAGGCAGCATGGTATTATTATAAGGGTAGCTAAACAGATCAGTGGAATAGAATAAATATTAATAAAGAATATTAATAAAGAAATGCACTCAAATATGCAATAATCAGTTTATAAAGAGATACCACCATATTACAGTGAAAAAAGATGACCTTTTAAATAAACAGCATTAGGTTCATTGAATATCTATCTATATGGAAAAAACATAACTTTTATCCATACCTCACATCATGCACAAAAATTAATTCCAGATGGTCCATAGATCAAAAAGTTAAAGGTAATTTTCTTTCTGAGACAGGGTTTTGCTCTGTCACCCAGGCTAGAGTGTAGTGGTATGATCTCAGCTCACTGCAACCTCAACGTCCTGGGGTCAGGCAATCCTCCCACTTCAGCCTCCCAAGTATCTGGGACTGTTGGCACTCACCACCACACCCAGTTAATTTTTTGTATTTTTTGTAGAGATGGGGTTTTGCCACTTGCTCAGGGTGGTCTTAAACTCCTGGGCTCAAGTGATCTGGTCGCCTCAGACTCCCAAAGTGCTGGAACTACAGGAGTGAGCCATAGCGCTCAGCCAGTTAAAGGTAAATTAATAACCATTCTAAAAAATAGCATCTATGCAGAGATTTTTTTAAAGAAAACCTAACCAAAATGAAAAGCCTTGAAAAATTGGATCATATTAAAATGAAAATCCTATGTTTCTCAAAAGACTCATAAGAGTAATAAGGCAGGCCACAGAGTAAAAAATTCTTGCCATGCATATGTCAAGAATGGAATCACGTGCGAAATATGTAAAGAACTTCTACCAAAAAATCAAGTCAAAGCAACCAACCAACTTTTAAAAAATGTTTTAAATGTTTGAAAGGGCATTTCATCAAAAAAGATATTCAAATCATCAATAAACATATAAAAATAGAACCAATCTCATTAGTCAGCACGGAGTGTAGTTTAAATCCAACGAATAAAACTACATGCTCACTAAATGCTAAGATTGAACATACTAATGACATAAACTGCTACCAAGATTTGAATTAAGAGACACTCCTATATACTGTTACAAGAAACCAAAAAACACTATAACCACTTGAGAAAAGCATTTAGCAGTATGTATAAATACGAACGTTTCTACAACCCAACATTCGCCTTCCTAGGGACATAGCTAATAAAATTGCATTTATATTTAACCCAAAGATGAGTAAAATATGTTCACAATGCACTCTTCACAGTAGCCTAAAACTGAAAAATTCAAATGTCTATCAATGGCAGAGTAGATAAATTAACTGTAGTATATCCACACAATGGGAATAGTATATAACAACAAGAATGAACAAAGTACTGCTATACATAACATAAACATCAACTTTATAGTTGAACAAAAGAAAACGGACACAAGTGAATTACACCATTATTCCATTTATGTAAAGTTCAAAAACTGAAAAAGCTAATTGATAACAATAGAAGTCCTGTGAGTGGTTACCTTTGGGAAGAGAAAAAGCAAGAGGCTTTGGGGAATGCTAGTGTTCTTTTTTTATGTGTGGTGGTTACACATAAAAAGTTACAAGTGTGTTCATTTTTTGAAAATTCACTAAACTGTACACTTATGATTTGTGCATACTTCTGTTATTTATAATTTAATAAAACTCACATTAAACATTTTTGCAGTAATTTAATTAGAATGGAGGAAGCATGTCATTTTCTCAGATGGGACATGGCTTTTTCTAGCATTATGTTGAAAGAAAACTTTTTTCTTACTGTATTTTGTTTTCTCTTGGACATGTTTTTAAAAACAAATCTTGAAGTGATTTGCCTTAAAAGAGAGAGAGATTATCACACAAGTGCAGAAAATAGATGATGAGAGCCTAAATTGTGTGGAGAGAGGGACATGAGGCAGACTAGAAGCAATGTTTCAGAGATAGAAATCACAGGATTTGAAGTTCAATTATCTGTAGGATGATGGAAGAGGAAGATAAAAGTCACCCTAAAGTTTCTAGCTTGATAGATTTGAATGATTATGCAGTTGGATCTAATGAGTCTTTTTTTTTAATGTTGGACATGTTCGTGGTATTAGAGAGTCCGGACATATTTTTATGCAGTTGAAAATATAGGTCTGGAACTTAGTGAAAAGAACAAGAGTAGAAATATAAATCTGGGCCTCTTCAAATGTGTTTTATGTCTTGAATGTACGTTTTATGGCTAAAGCCTTGAAAATAGATGCAATACCCATTTCATTATCCTGGGGAAATGTGCAGTATAAAGAAAGGGGAGAATAACTGACAGAGGTAGAAAGTGAAGGAGATTTCAAGCAAGGAGCCCATTTGCAATTCATGTTAACTACTTATATTTTAAGTATTCCCAACATGTCTCAATACTCAGTTGACCTAGGTAATTATTACACTCTCTTGTTGTCCTCTAGTATTTATTTCCTAAATATAAAAATTATTAAAAGCATTACAAATAGTACCTGGTGTTCCACAAAACTTAATTTATCACTCACTTCTGAACTGTAGTGTTACCAGAGAACAGTATTACATTGAATCTGTTATAATGATAGTTATTTCAGGAATATTTTACAACTTAAGTAAAACTGATGTTAACTTATGTTTACAGCTTCACAAGGGAATTTCAGAGGTCTGAATCAGATATTCGTAATAATTTCCTGAAAAATGGATATTTTTTAGAAGAACCACATTTTAAATCAGCATTG
Source organism: Hylobates moloch (assembly GCF_009828535.3). Lineage (NCBI taxonomy): Eukaryota > Metazoa > Chordata > Mammalia > Primates > Hylobatidae > Hylobates > Hylobates moloch. Next base: position 18,291,193 of record NW_026652295.1, on the reverse strand, counting down.
ATCATGAAATATTTCCAGTTTGAATAAGATGACCAACAAATAATTATAAAGCTATCTTGCTGGCTAAAAATATCATAGTTTTTTTAATTCTAGTGATCCATTTCAATTTACTGGCAATCACAACACATCCTCTGAATCCATACTAATAATTCCTATAGTGAGGGAAACACATTGTACTCCCTTTTGGTAAATCTATTGTTGTGACTATCTATTGTTATGTAGCCAAATATCCCAAAAACTTAGTAGCTTAAAACAGTCACTGTTTGATTATATGACACAGTTCTAGGGGTTAGGAATGCTGGCAGTGCCCAGCAGGGCAACTGTTCTGCCCCCTGTGGCATTAACTGAGGCGCATTAGTGGAATTCAGCTAGTGGTTGGACTACATAGAGGGCTGAAGATGATGCCACTCACATGTTTGGCATCTTGGCAGGGGTGGCTAGAGGTGTGGGCTCAATGTGACCAGCAACTGAAGCAGCTGCAAGTGACCCCTCTCTCCATCATGGTGGTATTAGAGTAATTGGACTTCTTACACGTGTTTCAGGGTTCCTGGAGACAGCATTCTTAGAGAAAAGAAGGGAACATTGCTAATTTCTTAAGGCCTGAGCCAGTACAGCATTGTTTTGGCAATAATCATTTTGTTAAACAGTCACAGAAAACAGATTCAAGAAGAAGGATGTAGATCCTAACTCCTGATGGGAGGAATATCAAATAATTTGAAGTTTTCTTTAATTCACTACACAAATGTAATAATAATTCATTTATGATTCTGTTTACTAAATGTTTTGTTTATACCAATATGGACTTTAAAAATAAAAGCAAACCTAAAAATAGTCCAGTTTAATAAAGTACATTAATTAGTCTCTTTTTAAAAAGACAGATGATGTATACAGATCTGAACCTGGTAATATCCAGAATGAAAGTTTCAGAATAAAAATGAAATAGAGAATTCTGAATATTTATAGATGGTATTAAATAAGAGATATGGTGAAAGCAGGGAAAGACTGAAAATTAACTCAATTATTTTTGATGCTTTGATTTACTGGAAATAAATTTAGACTCTTCCACTTAGAAAATAAATATGATCCTTGATTCTTTTCTCTAGTAACCATTGAAAGTAATACATATTAAAATTTTTCTACCTGGTTATATTTCCATGTATTTGGTTTTAATGCATAAAGGTCAGGAAAAAGAAACTCACTACAATTGTGTTCCTCTTGTATGCTAGGCTTTATGTTAAGTGCACTCTTTATATAACTAATTTAATCTTCAAACTAATCTTAGAGTTAGACATTGTAACCCTCATTTTATAGATGAGGAGATTGAGGTTCAAATAAGTTATATATAAAGAGCACATACAACTATATACATGCTCTGATATTATATATAAAGTATGTTGTATTATGTGTATATATAATACATGTTCATAATAGGTATATATGTGTGTTTATAATATATAATATGCACATATTATATACATTTATCATTAGTCACATAATATATATAGTATATATTATAATATTATATATGTTCATATGTATTTTGGGGTGCAGGTACATTTTTCAGACCATTTGCCCTCTTTCTGTTTCTTAGGCTAGGAATTAAATACCATGGTAGTCTGTGGGATGTAGCATCCTGCTCTTTATAGCGCAGCATGCCAAGATAGCTTTTAAATTATGTCATGTTCTTATGTACATTGCAGGTACGCTTTCTGAATATGTCTTTTCTTTAAGCATAAACAAAATTGAATGCATATTAATTACGATCAGCAGTCTTTGCTGTACATATGACAGACAGGATATTTTCAAACTGGGATTTCAAAACAAAATCTGTACCACACCATAGTTTGAGTTCCAATACGCATTGTTTTTCTCCAGACGATCAGCCACACTGGGCTGGCAGCTAAGAAAGGTGGAGAAGATCACCATGATGTGACTAGGCAGGGCAGGACTAGTGCTGGCGGGATGCACAGGTCTGGTTTTCAATCATCTTAATAGCACCCTACTGAGCCAGAGCACAAAGAACCTGATTGGTATTTGTCTGACGCTGATTAGAGATATTTGTGTAAGACCTTCATTTGCATTAATCTTCGGAAGTGACCTGCCTAAAAGGAGAGGTTGGGGATTCTGGAGTCAGACATGCTTCTATATGTTGGGAAAGAATGTAATGGAAAATAAAAAAGAGATAAAGAAGAAAAGTAATTCTTTCTGGAGTAATGAGTTTCACTTCTCCCCTTACTATAGAAATGCTCCAAAGACTGTAAAAATCTACAGATAAGAATGAAATTTTGCTTCATTACCTATTTCAATTGGATAGAAGCCAAGTTGAGACTAAGAAATAGAAACTATTTCTCTGTACAGACAGCATCTTCTGAGATCATCCACAGAAGAAAGGATGGGTCTGGATCCTAGTCACTAAATTGCGAACTCTTAACTAACTGAAACATCTAAATTCATTTTACATGACACAAAAGTCATAGTTTGGGTTCCTTCCAGAAGCATACACTTAGACAAGGATTCAGATCTACAGTGAGTTGAATGGCATTCTCCTCCAAAAGATACACCCACTCAGAACTTGTGAATGTGACCTTATTTGGAAAAAGAGCCTTTGAGATGTAATTAAGCTAAGGTTCTTGAAATGAGATCATCCTTAATTAGGGGACCCTAAGTCCAATGACAATTTCCATTAGAAAATGGGGACAGAAGGATCTTTGACTATAGGAGAGGAGAAAGCAATGTGATGATGGAAGCAGAGATTGAAGTTATCCTGGCACAAGCCAAGCTATCTGTGAAGGCACTAACAGCTGGAAGAGGTAAGCAAGGATGCTCCTGTAAAGCTGGCAAAAGGAGTTCTGGCCTCTAGAACTGTAGGAGAATACGTTTTTGTTATGTCAATTTCTCACGGCCACCACAGAAAACTAAAGTAAGGTCCAAGTAGTTTACCAATAAGGTAAAGGAAAGCATGGGTTGGGGAATGGGAAAGTGGGACAGCAAAGAGGAGGCAAGCAATAAAGATGGTTATCTAGCTAGGAATGTAAGAAGATGGATGCTGGGGAAAGGCTGGGAGGTGGCATAAAATGCATGCGTCAAAGTTAATGGATCTGAGGAGAAGGGAACTGGGGTATTTATACACTCATTCCAGTTAGCCATTGGCTGAAGGCTATTCTCTGGGGGTGTTATTTCTCCAGAACTTTCAGCTTTCCATATGAACAGCAAAGTTCACTCCAGCAGCAAGAGAGTGAGCCCACAAAAAGAAGCACAGATACATCAGTTAGAGATCTTGCGATGGTGGTATGTTTCATTAATAACTCTGTTACCTTGGGTGAGGTATGGTAAGGCCATGCATAGATCAAGAGAGGCTAATTGGAAACAGTTGTAGTTTTATGCCCACACAATTTTCTTGGGAGAACACAGACACCCCCCAACCCCGCTACCTCTAACATAAGACCACTCAGGGGAAGCACCAGGGTCAGTCCTGAGGCAGAGCGAGAAAGCAAAACTGTGGGCAAGCATGCTGGTTTCCAAGGGCAAGAGAGGATAACTGAGTTTACAACTGGCTACTCTGAATAAGTTCAGCAAGCACTGGTGTATAGGGGCTGTCTTTAGTTGTCTGGTACCTGGCCCTGAGGTGCTTAGCAAAAGGGGATCACGGCCTGAGTATGAGAATTCCATAATGGAAGTGACTGGGGTATAGACTTAATTTGGCTGGTCAAGAAGAGGAATTCACTGACTTTTATGCAGGGCCTCAGAACTGGGTAAAGATGGCATTTAAAAAACTATACTAAAAATTATACAAGTCTGATGAAAGAAATCGAAGAATAAATGGAGCAATATTCATGGTCATGAATAGGAAGATTCCATGTCATCAGTTCAGTTCTTCCCAACTTGATTTATAAATTCAGTGCAATCCCAATCAAAATCCCAGCAAGTTATTCTGTGAATATCAATAAATTGATTCTAAAGTTTATATAGATAGGCAAAAGACCCAGAATACACAATATTGAAGGAGAAGAACAAAGTTGGAAAGCTGACACTACCTGGCTTCAAGATTGACTATAAAGCTACAGTAATTAAGACAGTGTGACACTAGCAAAAGAATAGACAAATAGATCAATGGAGGAGAAGAGAGAGCCCAGAAATAAACCCACATAAATTTATTCAACTGATCTTTGAAAAGGGAACAAAAGCAATACAATGGAGAAGAGGTGATCTTTTCAACAAATGGTGCTGGAAGAAGTGGACAATAACATGCAAAAAATAAATGAATCTAGGCACAAACCTTCAACCTTCACAAAAATAAACTTGAAACAAATCACCAACCTCAATGTAAAATGCAAAACTCTAAAACTTCTAGAAGATAATATAGGAGAAAATCTAGGTGACCTTAGTATTGGGAATAACTTTCAAGACACGACACCAAAGTCATAATCCATGAAATAAAGAATTGATAAGCTAGAAATCATTAATATTAAAAGTTCTAGAGATTATGGTGCAGGAGAGCACTCTACACTCCACACGCAGGGAGATTCTCCAGGCCTCTGGAACACCCACCCTCCTGGATTAGGAGTTTAGACTGTCCTGCTCCCCTGTGCAAGAACTTGGGGCTGAGGGAGTTTCCCAGCTTCACACCTAGGCATGCTTCTGAGTGCTTTATGGATGCCTACTGAATTATCCCTTAGAGCTGGTGCTGGTGCTTGTGCCTGCCATTAGGGGACCTGAAGGCAGACCTGCCTTATATGTCCCCATCCATTTTGCCCCTCATCTCCTCAGGGCTGGGCAGAGAGCTCAGGCCACTGTGCACTTCATGGATTAGCCCATTGTCTGAAGTAACAGAGAGCTTCTCCCAGTAAACAGGGATCAGGTGTATATCCAGCCACATTGGCCACAGCAAGCACTTACTCATAAGTGCCATCTACTGGCTTATAGGTCATACAACACAGGCCAATAAAGAACCTGCCAATAGAAGTACTTATGTCTATAGAAGCAAAATCAAAAGACCTTACTCAGCATTCTCTACAGTCTCAGCCCCTAGGGAGGAAGGGAAGGAGAAAGGAAAAGAAAACATAATAAAAAGAAATAGCAGAGGAAGAAAAAAGAACAATAATATTATGTGGAAATAAAGAAAAAAATTCCTATGTGCACAAAAATAATTACAAAAACTAGAAGTGTCAATGTCTCCAGATGAGAAGGTACCAGTGCAAAAATTATGGCACTATGAAAAATGTGAATGTTGTGACACCACCAAAAGATCACAGTTGCTCTCCAGCAACGGTCCCTAATCAAAATGGAAATTCAAAAATGACAAAAAGGTAAAAAATTCAAAGCATGGATTGCAAGGAAGCTGAATGAGATGCTAGGTAAGGTTGAAAATTAACAAGAAGAAACTTTTAAAGCAATCCAGGAAACACAGGAAGAGATAAACATTTTTAAAAGAAATCAATCAGAGCTTCTGGAATTGAAAAATTTACCTAAGGAATTTCAAAATACAATTGAAGGCTGGGTGCAGTGGCTCACACCTGTAATCCCAGCACTTTGGGAGGCTGAGGCACAGTGAGCCAAGTTCATGCCACTGCACTCCAGCCTGGGCGACAGAGCAAGACTCTGTCTCAAAAAAAAAAAAAAAAAACACAATTGAAAATTCTACCAATAGACTGGACCGAGCTGAAGAAATGATTTCAGGACTCAAAGACTGGCCTTTCAAATGAACCCAGTCAGACAAAAACAAAGATAAAGGAATTAAGAAAAATAAATGAAGTCTTCAAGAAATATGTGATTATGTAAAGCAACCAAACATACAAATTGTTGGGATTTCTGAGAGACAGGAGAAAAAGTAAAAAACCGGGAAAATATATTTGAGAAAATAACTCAAGAAAATTTCCCTAATCATGATAAAGAGATAGACATCCAGATGCAAGAAATCCAGAGGACACTTGTTGCTCTAAAAAAAGAGCATCCCCAAGTCATTTATTCATCAGACTGTCCAAGGTCAATGCTAGAAAAAAAAACCCAAAAAACAAACAAACAAACAAAAACTCTTAAAGGCAGCTAGAGAAAAATGTCAGATCATACATGAAGAGAACCCCATCAGGCTGATAGTGGACTTCTCAGCAGAAACTTTACAAGCCAGTAGAGATTGGGTGTCTACTTTCAGCATTCTTAATGAAAAGAAATTCCAACCAAGAATTTCATATCCTGTCAAAATATGCTTCATAAGTGGAGGAATAATATATTTTCCAGACAAGCAAAGACTAAGGGAATTTGTTACCACTAGACCAGCCTTACAAGAGACCTTTAAGACAGTTATAAACATAAAAATAAAATATCTACTACCACAAAAACACTCTTAAGTACACAGCCCATACACCCTATAAAGCAATCACACAATAGAAACTACACAGCAACCAGCTAACAACTTCACAATATGATCAAAACATTATATATCAACTTTGAATGTAAATGGTTTAAACACCCCATTTAAAAGGCATAGAGTGGCATGGTGGATACAAAAGCAAGACCCATCCATTTTTGGTCTTCAAGAGACACATCTCACATCTAATGACACCCATAGGCTCAAAGCAAAGGGCTAGAGAGAAATCTATCACACAAATAGAAAACTAAAAAGAGCAAAGGTCACTATTTTTATATCAGCTAAAACAGACTTTGAGGGTGGAGCCAAGATGGCCGAATAGGAACAGCTCCGGTCTACAGCTCCCAGCGTGAGCGATGCAGAAGACCGGTGATTTCTGTATTTCCATCTGAGGTACCGGGTTCATCTCACTAGGGAGTGCCAAACAGTGGGTGCAGGACAGTCGGTGCAGCGCACCGTGCACGAGCCGAAGCAGGGCAAGGCAATGCCTCACTCGGGAAGCGCAAGGGGTCAGGGAGTTCCCTTTCCTAGTCAAAGAAAGGGGTGACAGGCAGCACCTGGAAAATCAGGTCACTCCCACCCTAATACTGCGCTTTTCCAACGGGCTTGGAAAACGGCACACCGGGAGATTGTGTCCCGCACCTGGCTCAGAGGGTCCTATGCCCACGGAGTCTCGCTGATTGCTAGCACAGCAATCTGAGATCAAACTGAAAGGCAGCAGTGAGGCTGGGGGAGGGGCACCCGCCATTGCCCAGGCTTGTTTAGGTAAACAAAGCAGCCAGGAAGCTCGAACTGGGTGGAGCCCACCACAGCTCAAGGAGGCCTGCCTGCCTCTGTAGGCTCCACCTCTGGGGGCAGGGCACAGACAAACAAAAACTCAGCAGGAACCTCCACAGACTTAAATGTCCCTGTCTGACTGACAGCTTTGAAGAGAGTAGTGGTTCTCCCAGCACGCAGGTGGAGATCTGAGAACGGGCAGACTGCCTCCTAAAGTTGGACCCTGACCCCTGAGCAGCGTAACTGGGAGGCACACCCCAGTAGAGACACACTGACACCTCACTCGGCCAGGTACTCCTCTGAGACAAAACTTCCAGAGGAACGATCAGACAGCTGAATTTGTGGTCTCATGAAAATCCGCTGTTCTGCAGCCACCGCTGCTGACACCCAGCCAAACAGGGTCTGGAGTGGACCTCTAGCAAACTCCAACAGACCTGCATCTGAGGGTCCTGTCTGGTAGAAGGAAAACTAACAAACAGAAATCACACCCACACCAAAAACCCATCTGTACATCACCATCATCAAAGACCAAAAGTAGAGAAAACTACAAAGATAGGCAGAAAACAGAGCAGAAAAACTGGAAACTCTAAAAAGCAGAGCACCTTTCCTCCTTCAAAGGAACGCAGTTCCTCACCAGCAACGAAACAAAGCTGGATGGAGAATGACTTTGACAAGTTGAGAGAAGAAGGCTTCAGACGATCAAACTACTCTGAGCTACAAAAGGAAATTCAAACCAATGGCAAAGAAGTTAAAAACTTTGAAAAAAAATTAGACGAATGTTTAACTAAAATAACCAATGCAGAGAAGTGCTTAAAGGAGCTGATGGAGCTGAAAGCAAAGTTTCGAGAACTATGCAAAGACTGCAGAAGCCTCAGTAGCCGATGTGATCAACTGGAAGAAAGGGTATCAGTGATGGAAGATGAAATGAATGAAAAGAAGCAAGAAGGGAAGTTTAGAGAAAAAAGAATAAAAAGAAACGAACAAAGCCTCCAAACAATATGGGACTATGTGAAAAGACCAAACCTATGTCTGATTTGTGTACCTGAAAGTGACGGGGAGAATGGAACCAAGCTGGAAAACACTCTGCAAGATATTATCCAGGAGAACTTCTCCAATCTAGCAAGGCAAGCCAACATTCAGATTCAGGAAATACAGAGAACGCCACAAAGATACTCATCGAGAAGAGCAACTCCAAGACACATAATTGTCAGATTCACCAAAGTTGAAATGAAGGAAAAAATGTTAAGGGCGGCCAGAGAGAAAGGTCAGGTTACCCACAAAGGGAAGCCTATCAGACTAACAGCTGATCTCTCGGCAGAAACTCTACAAGCCAGAAGAGAGTGGGGGCCCATATTCAACATTCTTAAAGAAAAGAATTTTCAACCCAGAATTTCATATCCAGCCAAACTAAGCTTCATAAGTGAAGGAGAAATAAAATACTTTACAGACAAGCAAATGCTGAGAGATTTTGTCACCACCAGGCCTGCCCTAAAAGAGCTCCTGAAGGAAGCACTAAACATGGAAAGGAACAACCAGTACCAGCCACTGTAAAAACATGCCAAATTGTAAAGACCATCAAGGCTAGGAAGAAACCGCATCAACTAATGAGCAAAATAACCAACTAACATCATAATAACAGGATCAAATTCACACATAACAATATTAACTTTAAATGTAAATGGGATAAATGCTCCAATTAAAAGACACAGACTGGCAAACTGGATAAGGAGTCAAGACCTATCAGTGTGCTGTATTCAGGAAACCCATCTCACGTGCAGAGACACACATAGACTCAAAATAAAGGGATGGAGGAAGATCTACCAAGCAAATGGAAAACAAAAAAAGGCAGGGGTTGCAATCCTAGTCTCTGACAAAACAGACTTTAAACCAACAAAGATCAAAAGAGACAAAGAAGGCCATTACATAATGGTAAAGGGATCAATTCAACAAGAAGACCTAACTATCCTAAATATATATGCACCCAATACAGGAGCACCCAGATTCATAAAGCAAGTCCTGAGTGACCTACAAAGAGACTTAAACTCCCACACAATAATAATAGGAGATTTTAACACCCCACTGTCAACATTAGACTGATCAACGAGACAGAAAGTTAACAAGGATATCCAGGAATTGAACTCAGCTCTGCACCAAGCAGACCTAATAGACATCTACAGAACTCTCCACCCCAAATCAACAGAATATACATTTTTTTCAGCACCACACCACACCTATTCCAAAATTGACCACATAGTTGGAAGTAAAGCTCTCCTCAGCAAATGTAAAAGAACAGAAATTATAACAAACTGTCTCTCAGACCACAGTGCAATCAAACTAGAACTCAGGATTAAGAAACTCACTCAAAACCACTCAACTACATGGAAACTGAACAACCTGCTCCTGAATGACTACTGGGTACATAACAAAATGAAGGCAGAAATAAAGATGTTCTTTGAAACCAACGAGAACAAAGACACAACATACCAGAATCTCTGGGACACATTCAAAGCAGTGTGTAGGGGGAAATTTATAGCACTAAATGCCCACAAGAGAAAGCAGGAAAGATCCAAAATTGACACCCTAACATCACAATTAAAAGAACTAGAAAAGCAAGAGCAAACACATTCAAAAGCTAGCAGAAGGCTAGAAATAACTAAAATCAGAGCAGAACTGAAGGAAATAGAGACACAAAAAACCCTTCAAAAAATTAATGAATCCAGGAGCTGGTTTTTTGAAAAGATCAACAAAATTGATAGACCACTAGCAAGACTAATAAGAAAAGAGAGAAGAATCAAATAGACGCAATAAAAAATGAAAAAGGGGATATCACCACCGATCCCACAGAAATACAATCTACCATCAGAGAATACTACAAATACCTCTAAGCAAATAAACTACAAAATCTAGAAGAAATGGGTAAATTCCTCAATAACTACACCCTCCTAAGACTAAACCAGGAAGAAATTGAATTTCTGAATAGACCAATAACAGGCTCTGAAATTGTGACAATAATCAATAGCTTACCAACCAAAAACAGTCCAGGACCTGATGGATTCACAGCCAAATTCTACCAGAGGTACAAGGAGGAACTGGTACCATTCCTTCTGAAACTATTCCAATCAATAGAAAAATAGGGAATCCCCCCTAACACATTTTATGAGGCCAGCATCATCCTGATACCAAAGCCTGGCAGAGACACAACCAAAAAAGAGAATTTCAGACCGATATCCTTGATGAACATTGATGCAAAAATCCTCAATAAAATACTGGCAAACCGAATCCAGCAGCACATCAAAAAGCTTATCCACCATGATCAAGTGGACTTCATCCCTGGGATGCAAGGCTGGTTCAACATATGCAAATCAATAAACGTAATTCAGCATATAAACAGAAACAAAGACAAAAACCACATGTTTATCTCAAGAGATGCAGAAAAGGCCTTTGACAAAATTCAACAACTCTTCATGCTAAAAACTCTCCATAAATTAGGTATTGATGGGACGTATCTCAAAATAATAAGAGCTATCTATGACCAACCCACAGCCAATATCATACTGAATAGGCAAAAACTGGAAGCATTCCTTTTGAAAACTGGCTCAAGACAGGGATGCTCTCTCTCACCACTCCTATTCAACATAGTGTTGGAAGTTCTGGCCAGGGCAATCAGGCAGGAGAAGGAAATAAAGGGTATTCAATTAGGAAAAGAGGAAGTCAAACTGTCCCTGTTTGCAGATGACATGATTGTATATCTAGAAAACCCCATTGTCTCAGCCCAAAATCTCCTCAAGCTGATAAGCAACTTCAGCAAAGTCTCAGGATACAAAATCAATGTACAAAAATCACAAGCATTCTTATACACCAATAACAGACAAACAGAGAGCCAAATCATGAGTGAACTCCCATTCACAATTGCTTCAAAGAGAATAAAATACCTAGGAATCCAACTTACAAGGGATGTGAAGGACCTCTTCAAGGAGAACTACAAACCACTGCTCAATGAAATAAAAGAGGATACAAACAAATGGAAGAACATTCCATGCTCATGGGTAGGAAGAATCAATATCGTGAAAATGGCCATACTGTCCAAGGTAATTTATAGATTCAATGCCATCCCCATCAAGCTACCAATGACTTTCTTCACAGAATTGGAAAAAACTACTTTAAAGTTCATATGGAACCAAAAAAGAGCCTGCATCACCAAGTCAATCCTAAGCCAAAAGAACAAAGCTGGAGGCATCACACTACCTGACTTCAAAGTATACTACAAGGCTACAGTAACAAAAACAGCATGGTACTGGTACCACAACAGAGACATAGATCAATGGAACAGAACAGAGCCCTCAGAAATAATGCCGCATATCTACAACCATCTGATCTTTGACAAACCTGACAAAAACAAGCAATGGGGAAAGGATTCCCTATTTAATAAATGGTGCTGGGAAAACTGGCTAGCCATATGTAGAAAGCTGAAACTGGATCCCTTCCTTACACCTTATACAAAAATTAATTCAAGATGGATTAAAGACTTATATGTTAGACCTAAAACCATAAAAGCCCTAGAAGAAAACCTAGGCAATACCATTCAGGACATAGGCTTGGGCAAGGACTTCATGTCTAAAACATCAAAAGCAATGGCAACAAAAGCCAAAATACACAAATGGGATCTAATTCAACTAAAGAGCTTCTGCACAGCAAAAGAAACTACCATCAGAGTGAACAGGCAACCTACAGAATGGGAGAAAATTTTTGCAATCTACTCATCTGACAAAGGGCTAATATCCAGAATCTACAATGAACTCAAACAAATTTACAAGAAAAAACCAACCCCATCAAAAAGTGGGCAAAGGACATGAACAGACACTTCTCAAAAGAAGACATTTATGCAGCCAAAAAACACATGAAAAAATGCTCATCATCACTGGCCATCAGAGAAATGCAAATCAAAACCACAGTGAGATACCATCTCACACCAGCTAGAATGGCCCTCATTAAAAAGTCAGGAAACAACAGGTGCTGGAGAGGATGCGGAGAAATAGGAACACTTTTACACTGTTGGTGGGACTGTAAACTAGTTCAACCATTGTGGAAGTCAGTGTGGCGATTCCTCAGGGATCTAGAACTAGAAATACCATTTGACCCAGCCATCCCATTACTGGGTATATACCCAAAGGACTATAAATCATGCTGCTATAATGACACATGCACACGTATGTTTATTGCGGCACTATTCACAATAGCAAAGACTTGGAACCAACCCAAATGTCCAACAACGATAGCCTGGATTAAGAAAATGTGGCACATATACACCATGGAATACTATGCAGCCATAAAAATGAAGAGTTCATGTCCTTTGTAGGGACATGGATGAAACTGGAAATCATCATTCTCAGCAAACTATTGCAAGGACAAAAAACCAAACACCACATGTTCTCACTCATAGGTGGGAACTGAACAATGAGAACACATGGACACAGGAAGGGGTACATCACACTCTGGGGACTGTTGTGGGGTGTGGGGGAGGGGGGAGGGACAGCATTAGGAGATATACCTAATGCTGAATGACGAGTTAATGGGTGCAGCAAAACAACATGGCACATGGATACATATGTAACAAACCTGCACATTGTGCACATGTACCCTAAAACTTAAAGTATAATAATAATAATAAATAAAACAGACTTTGAACCAACAACAGTAAAAAAGGACAAAGAAGGGTATTACATAATGATAAAGGGTTCAATTCAACAAGAAGACCCAACTATCCTAAATATATACTCACCCAACGTAACAGCACCCAGATTACCAAGCAAGTACTTCTAGGTCTACAAAAAGACATAGACAGCCAAACAGTAACAACATGAGACTTCTACACTTACTGACAGTGTTAGAGAGCATTGAGGCAGAAAAATAACAAAGCATTCTAGACTTAAATTTGATACAACCAATTGGACACAATAGAGACTTAATATTCTATCCACCAACCACAGAGTATACATTTTTCTCATCTGCACACAGAACATACTCTAAGGTCAACCACATGCTCAGTCATACAGCAAGTCTCCATAAATGCAAAAATATCAAAATCATACCTATCATACTCTTGAACCACCATGGAATAAAAATAGAATTCAATACCAAGAAGACCTCTCAAAACCACACAATTAAAGGAAAATTAAACAACTTGCTCTCAAATGACTTTTGGGTAAACAAAGAAATTGAAGCAGAAAAAAAAAAAATTTTGAGATCAGTGAAAACAGAGACACAATATTAAAATCTCTGGGATGCAGCAAAAGTGGTGTTAAAAAAGTTGATAGCTCTGAACACCTACCTCACAAAGTTAGAAAAAATCTCAAATTAACAATCTCACATCACACCTATAGGAACTAGAAAATCAAGAACAAACTAACCTCAAATCTAGAGGAAGAAAAGAACTAAATCAGGCAGAACTGAACAAAACTGAGATCCAAAAATCCATATAAAGAATCGACAAAACCAGAAGTTTGTTTTCTGAAAGGATAAACAAGATCAATAGACTGCTAGCTAGATCAACAAAGAAAACAAGATAGAAGAGCCAAATATGCACAATCAGAAATGACAAAGGTGACTTTACAAATAACCCCACAGAAAGACAAAGGATCCTTAGAGATTATTATGAACACCTTTATGGACACAATTAGAAAATCTAGAGGAAATGGATAAATTCCTGGAAACACAATCTTCTAAGATTGAATCAGGAAGAAATTGAAACTCTGAACAGAACAATATTGAATTCCAGAATTGAATTAGTGATTAAAAAAAAAAAACTATCAACCAAATAAACCCCTGGACCAGATGGAAAGAGTGAACTTTAATGTAGACTGTAGACTATGGGTGATTATGATGTGACAAGTAGGTTGTTTTTAACAAATGTACCACTGTGGTCCAAGGAATGTTGGTAATGGGGAAGGCTATGCATATGTGGGGGCAGGGGATATATGGGAAATCTCTGTACCTTCCTCTCAATTTTGCTATGAACCTAAAACTGCTTTTAAAAAATAAAATCTATTAAAAGAAAAAAAGACATTATAAGTAAGGGCAGGGAGATATGGGTTAGGTGACAAGGTTCACTATAGGAGGATCCCGTCATAACACATACTGCAGTGAAAATAAAATTGAATTCCCATTAGAATTTGTAAATCCCTAGGAAGCACTTATAATCATTCATTAAAAATCCCTTCAAACAGTGACTTAAGAAATTTGTAAATATTATTCATCTTTGTCCTTTATCCTCTTATCAAAATATGGGAAAATCCTTATTCATGTATTCATTTATTCAGCTTGCAAATATTTATTGAGTGGCTACTGTATGCCAGAGACTAGATTATGAGCATGCAATGAACAAAACAGACTAAATATCATTTCATTGTACAGCTTATATACTTTAGAGTAAGTGAGAGATGACAATAAGCCAGTAAATAAGTAAATATATACAGCATGGCAGACAGTGATTATTTATTGATTTAAAAGTCTTCCCATCTGGTAAAACAATAACTACAAATTAAGTGATACGAAAAGCTTATTTCACCATCAAATAGCAACATCACAACTTCTAAGATGTTCTTTCATCATTGAATGGTTGTGGAAGTATCACTTGATACCAGTCTCTAGAATACTGCTGCATGCTGCTGGCCTTTACAAATATGGTTGTCTTGGAAAAGGCTGCTTTCCTTTAAACTCAGAGAGCAGAGGTAACAGATCCTGTTTGAAATGGTTGCTAAGGGACCATTCTATATAAATTAATTAGTAAACATCAACCCAGGTTTCAAAGGGCTAAGGAGGTCTCTCACTTGAGAAGGAAAAATTATTCCCTAATGATTAGGAAAAGGCTATCACAGGGTATTTCATGCACACCAGCAGCACTGCACTGCTGCATATTTTTTTTGTTTTTGTTTTGAGGCTTTCTCTTTACTTTGTCCTTTATTGTCTTCTGTAGTTTTATTTATTCTTTATGAAATTTTTTCTTTTTTGTTGTTTTTTTGTTGTTGTTGTTGTTTTGTTTTGCAAGGGGGAACAGGGAGAAAATCAGGGAAATATGGAAAGGCAAGCAGGTCTCTGTATCTTTTAAAAGGTGAGCAGAAGATAGCATGTCCTTCCTGCTGCAGGGCAGAGACTGAAGAGACACTGTTTATGAGGGTTTTTGACATTAAGTCGAAAATGTTCAAAAATGTTATTGAAGCTATACACAGGCCCAGAAAGTGGTGGTGGTGTTTTTTATCAGAGATAAATTACGAGCGATTTCTGAAAATTTTCTGTGAGAAATAGGGTTAGGATAGAGAGTTTAATGTATCGTTATGTTTATATTATTTAAATGTTGCTATAAATAGTTTTGCTGATTTGTAAACAGTTTGCTTAAAATGATGCTTGGATGTCTTCATAAAGGGTTTAATTTCCATAAAGAATAAAATTTAGAAGAAAATGAGGTAAAACTTTGATTCAGGTATCTTATAGGACGTCTGACTGTTAGGGTCAAAAAGACCAAGATAACATAATAGTTCATTTGATGACAAGTTAATTGAATTTCATGAATAATTATGAGAAAGAAAAAAAAGCAAGCTTCTGGTACTCTAGCCTTGTAAACATCATAAAACATTAAAATAAGAGCTGGGGAGAGCTGCGGAAAATGTAAAAATAATTTTTCTTTTAGAATTTATTTTTTAACGTTGTCATATTTTTAAATCATAAAACAATTTTATTTTGAAAGGTAAATGCTTGTAAGACATTCTTATTCTAAGTATACTACTTGTGATACAAACTGACTCAAGCATAAATTATGACTAATTGGAGCAATACATTACTAACTTAATATCAAGAAGATACATATTTTTTCCTTTTTAAAGATAATTCTCAATGAGATGAGTAAGACAAAAAATAAACCTTTGTATGCCAAATGGAGTTCCAGCTACTCGATCATAAGGAAAGACTTGCAAACTTGCAAATAAGAATTTTTTTTAAAAAAAAAGAAAGATGAGAAAATATCTTCATATTCTTCTCTCCTGCTGTTCTACGAAATTTGCCCTCATTTTACTTACATAGTCCTTGCTTGTTTGGCAAAGAGGGAGTCCTGTGGGATCCTGATGGTAACACAATAGAGGCAATGGACTGTTTCATTTCCCATATGCAAGTGATTACAGAAGGAATGGAAGAAGCTAGCACTGAAGAGGGATTTTTTAAAAGAATGAATGCCCAGTCACTGTTATTTGAAAAGTATCTAGTTACAGGTCAAGTTACATGTATTTATCATAGGTGGGAAGGTTAGATTTTCACTACATTAAGATGTAAAACTAGCATTACAGTGCGCACAGTGAGGTTTCTGAACTCAAAGGATAATATTAGATATTTTCCTATTCTGTCCTAGGAGCAAGCTTATACTTTATACGGGGGAGGAAATCAACATATCTGAGCAGTATGGTCAGATAAGAAACATTTACATGATGTTCATAATACAGCTAGTGTCTCCTGCTGGCTTTTGTGAAGCAGTTTAAACAGACAAATACTAGACCAGGGGTGTCTAATCTTTTGGCTTCCCTAGACCACACTGGAAGAAGAATTGTCTTGGGCCACACATAAAATACACTAAAAAAAGAAAATTCACAGAAAGATATAATGTTTTAAGAAAGTTTGTGAATTTGTGTTGGGCCGTATTGAGAGCTGCCCTGGGCCACATTGCAGCCCACGGACCGCAGATGGGACAAGCTTGTTTGGCTTTTGCTTTCCAGTTTGCTCACTTCAATTCAATGAGTAGTGTCTATGAAACTATAGATGTTGTCTTGGCCTACACCAGAAGTTTCTCTGGAATGTAAGTGAATAAATGAATGTGTGAAAAATCAAATCAAGATGATGGGAGGAGATTACTAAAGTAAAGAGATTCTTCCTAGTGCTGAACTTTGCCATGAACTTGGCTTGGTTTCTTTCTTTCTTTTCAAATTTTGAGTAAATGGGAACCATTCTAAATAGGCGAGTCATTGGGTGAGTTGTCATATGCAGAGGTTAGGCGCTTTCCTACTCTAGCCCTTAGGCCTTCCCTTTGACTTGATTTAAGCTACATCCACAGTGTGTGGGGAGAACTTGCTTCTGAGCTGATGTTAGTGGGTCCAGAAAGTGAAGTTGTAGAAACAGAGATTGTAGGTAAGACACATTTTTCTTTGCCAAGTTGCCTTCCACATGCATGGAAGGTCATGTTCAGCTTTTACCTCTCAAAGTGAAAACTCCTATTCCCTGTCTGCCCACTTTCTAGTTTGTGCATATCACTTCCTCAAGAGAATGTTCGAGACCAGGCATGATGGCTCATGCCTGTAATCCCAGCACTTTTAGGCGGCTGAGGCGGGAAGACTGCTTAAGCAAAGGAGATCAAGACCAGTCTGGGCAACATAATGAGACCTCGTCTCTATTTAAAAAAAAAAAAAAAGAGAGAGAGAGAGAACATTAGAAGTAGGGAAATACATGTGCAAAATTGCAAAATGTCATACGTTTTGAAGTATTAAAATGTATGAAATTATTACATATTCATTTCAACCAATTTTAGCTAGTTAAGAAAAACCAAAACCAAGAATGAAACAAGCATTTTTCATTGCAAAATAGGAATTTGGCACGTTTATTATCAAATAGGTGAGAGTACTATCTGCCACAATCTAAAGAGTACTGTGTATAGACATCCACCCTGAATTTAGCTTAAGGCTTCAGAGTTTGAAGAAAGTTCACAATTGTCCATTAGCAACCGTCGATACCTTGGCACGGGATGCCCACAACACCAATTTATCAAATGCATACCTGCCTCAAAACAATCTTTTCCTGGCAGATGCTTTAATTGCGCTCTGCAAGAGAGCCAGCTTGCCATCCCATGAGAAGGCACTCTCTGGAGGCTGACAGCTGATTGGATCTCCCTAGGGGCAGACGAGCCTCCGCGGAGGGAAGGCACCATGGCAGGTTGCCAGGAAACCAACCCTTTGGTGCGGCTGATAGAAAAACACAGGAGCAGAGGGTCTCCTTTCTGTGCATTGTTTGGCTAGGCAGCTTCGTCTCTCTCTATCACACCAGCTGAGTGCAGATCCTGTCTTAACACTCTAAAGCCAAGAAGTTCATCTCCACGAATCCCAATGGAGACACTTTCCTATATCACTTTCTCCTTCTCAGGGGCTGTCTCCCCTGATTTCCTTACACTCTTCGTGTTTGCTTTTCATAGTTGCTCTTGCAAACCCGAGACAAAGCTGGAGGAGTGTGTTTGGGAAAAGAGATGGCTGAGCTCCAGCAGTCAGGGAGCAATGTGACTTAACGAGGATATTGTATCCTTATGGCTTCATACCTGCAGAGCTCTTTTCCTTCTAAAAGCTCAAAGAACAGTTCTGGTCTTGATTTTGCCTCAGCAAGATGCCATAACGTTTAAGAAAATACAACTTCAAAAGAAGCCTCTGAAGAAAATCATAGAGTATTTTTGCGATTACTATATTTATGCAGCATTATAAGATACATAAAGTTGTAGGTGTTGCTCCACCAAATCTTTTATTATTTTGATTATACTTCGAGTAGTCTTCATGTGCTTGAGAAAGGATTTTTAAAAATTATTTTCTTTACCACTTCGGCTTTATGTTCCAATATCTCTTTCTTAGTGAAGACTTCTCTGATTATATTATTTAAAAGTACAGCTCACTTTCCATAAGCACTTCCTGTTTCTGACCCTACTTACTTTTCCGTAACGCTTGTATCAGTCACAGTTCAGCTAGGGAAGCAGGACCACTAAGAGTGGGATGAAACATGAGTGTATTATAGAAATAAGGCCTTAACACAAGAACAACTGAGGAACAAAGACTCTAAGAAGGGAACTGGGAGGCCAAAGAAATGTCCTGAAGCAGCCCTCCTGAAGCACTGTTGCAGATGATGGACAAATAGGAGCTTTCCAAAAGAATACTGGTGGTGAGGCCCATGGAGCTGGAATTGGGCAGCGTAGGAGAGCTGGTAAAGTCAGCAGAAGGCTCTTGCCTCTGCTTCTATTGGTCGGCCTGAGATTGCCGTAGGTCAGCAGGACGGACAGGAGAAAGAGCTGGACACAGAGCAAGGGTAGAGGAGGAGACAGAAGGCTCTGGCACCTCTGCATCTGTCTTTCACAGCATGTAGCCATGATGATGTTCAGATAGCACGGCTGCTGCTTCATTTCCAACCTCCAAACCTTGTGAAAATTCCACTTTGGCCAATTCTACCCAGGAACCATACGAGGAAAGGGATGCTGGGAAACACTGTTCCAGCTTAGGCAGTTGGACACAGTACAGACCTACAAGTGTTTAACACATTTCCCCATCTGACATACTGTATACTTAAATTATATAGGTTTGTACCCCTGTATGTGCACATACACACACACACAATTCTAAATTCTATGAGTACAGGGATTTTTATCTGTTTTACATACCTCAGTGTCTATAACAATGCTTAGCACATAGTAAATATTTAATGAATATTTATTGATTGAAGTTTTTGATTGCTAGCCTTTGAATTTTACCTGTGGGCAAAACCTGAGTCAGGATCATTAATTTTGACAAAAATTGACAAATACAGTTGATAAAACCTAGATCCAGGAAATGAAAAAGTGACCAATTCCAAGAAAATGAGTGAGCTGCCAAGCCAGAATTGGAGACAGCAGTGTTTGCTAGTACATAAGACACTGTCCAGCTAACATGTCCCACTCCTGTGAGAAATTTGACTCAATCTACTTCCAGCGGTGGCCTCATTTCTGTTTTTAAGCTCAGGAAAGCTTACATGTGGTTTGCTTAAAAGAAAAGCCAAAGTGGATGGATCCAGTTTGCCAGCTTTACCCAAGTGAAACCAGGAATTAAGCTGTAGAGATGCATTTTTCAGCATCAAGGGCCACCCAGGTCTTAGAAATTCATATTGTTGAATGTCTTGAGAAGACCCCAATTTCTACAGCCTAAGTGGGACACACTTTCTCATCTTATACATTTCGAGGGCCAAATTTTATTAATAACTGGCTGAATCTTAACAGACATAATTCCTACCCCTATATATGTCCACTCTTAGACTGTCTAGTGGCCTTATACTCATTAAGGGGATCATACTTTGAAACCTACAGTTTAATTACTTATAAAGGATTTAGAAATATATCTAATTAAAAGACCTGAAAGAACCACAAACTGAGGCACGTAACCTGATATAAAAGCTTGATTCACTATGGCCCCTGTGTAGCCTGTGTATCAGCTGGAATAATTTTCATTGCAAATAACACAATACAATGTGGCATAAGCAATAGAGGAAACTTATTAGTTCACATAACTGAAAACCTCAGCCTTCGGGTTGGGACTGATCAGAGCTCCAAATGCATTTCTTTCCTGTTTTCTTGTCTGTGTCTCTTCTATCCCTCACCCTCTGACTAGCTTCACAAGATGACTGCCTGCAGCACCTGAAGCTGTGTGTTTCCTCAGTCGTGCGCATGGGGAACAAAAGGGTACGTTTCGACACTATTAAACAAAAGTCCAAGGATTATGTTAATAATAGTACCACTAAATTAATCCTTGTGTCCAAAGGAATATCATGAGACTGACTGGCTTAGGTCAGGGTTATATAAAGCAATTATAGTGGGGTGATGGGAGGGATTACCCTGATATTCCAGTACAGGCCCCGTGGGTACTATATTGGCCTGCCAAAGCTGCTGTAACAAGGTACCATAGACCAGGTGGGTACCTTAAACAATGGAAATTTATTTTCTCACAGTTTCAGAGTCTAGAAGGCCAAGATCAAGGCATCGGCAGACCTGGTTTCTCCTGAGGCCTCTTTCCTTGGCATGCAGATGATACTTTCCTACTGTGCCCTCACCTGGCCTTTCCTCTAATTAAAAGACCCAAAAGAACCACAAATTGAGGCATATAACCTGATATCAAAGCTTGATTCACTATGGCCCCTGTAGTATATAAACTGTATATCAGTTACAGTGATTTTCATTCCAGATAAAACAATACAATGTGGCTTAAGTAATAGAAGAAACTTCTTAGTTCACATAATTGAAAACCTCAGCCTTCAGGCAGAGACTAATCAGAGTTCCAAATGCGTTTTTGTTTTGTTTTGTTTTCTTGTCTGTCTAAAAGGACTTAGTTCCTCTCTCTTCTTATAAGGACATCAGTCGGATTGGGTTCCCATCTCACCACCTTATTTAACTTTAATTACCTCTTTAAAGGTCCCATATCTGAATATAGTCACATTGGAGGTTAGGGCTTTAACATATGAATTTGGAGGACAGAACTCAGCCCATAACAGCAGCTGAGAACTGGAAGAATCTCTTTCAAATAACTTGACTACAAAAGTGCATGGGAGAAGGGTATTGGGGAATCAACCAAAATGTTCATGAAAATCCAAAAAACCTTAAACCCTTAAAAGTTCCCTTTACCCATCAAATTAATGATGATTTTAGAAAACATCATTAATGGCGTGTTGAGTTTCCCCAGGGCAAACTGCTACTAAAAGTGGGTCTCCTGGTCCTTATTGTTTTGTCTAAGCAAATATTTTCAAAAGTGTATCCTAAGGAGTGCTAGTCTCATGACATACTAAAAAAACCCTCCTGTTTAAATAAATAGTGATAAATCCCACATAATGCATTTATCAAGACAACTCACAAATTAGTATAAAGGCCCCAAGAAATCCTTGAGTTTTTTTTTTAAAAAGTTTACTTTTACCTAATACAGGACTTCCTCAACTTTTTGACAACATAGAATTTTCCCCAAATATGACATATTAAAACTCCCATGGAATACATTTTAGAAAATGCTCTTCTCTGGAAATGTTACCTCTTCTTATTCAAAGTAGGAAGAGATGAATGGCAGGAACAAACATTCAGGCCGAATGATAGAATTGGCATAGGTTTTAGAATGAAAGCTATTGTACTATACGTTAGTCTAATTTAGCTTTGCTTTTTTCACTGAAAGTTTCCTGTTCTGGGAAAGGAAGCTAATACATTTCAGTGCTAGGCTTTGGCTGTAACAGAAGGGTAGCTAGCTTCACAGACATCACTCTAATAGAGCACCTGAATGCATGTGGTCATAGCCTGTTTGCACCTGTTGCAGCCACAGGCTGAGAAAGAAACAGGAATAAGACACATTACGGTTCAGGAATAATGAAGTGTCTATGCTAAGAAGATTGTACAATACAAACTCTGCAATGCAGGAAAACAAAGAACCAGTGACCAGAGGAAAAAATCAGTGGCAGAAGCCCGGAGACAAGAAAGGCCCAGAGCCTCAATTTGCAATGACTGCACAGGCTTGTGTGCCAACAGCTCAACTCCACCCCCTTGCTCTTGGGACACTCTTTCCAATTTTAAACACTTGGACACCATAAGGAGTGGCTGCTTCCAACATATAACCCAAGACATCTGTTAAAGCAAAGTAAAACAGAAAAACCTGAAGGTAATTTGGAGCCTTCCAAACACCTGTGAGTCAGACAACACACAAACCTCCCCTTCTTTAAAAGCACAGATGAGCTTGAACCTTCTGGGCATTTTAACAGTTTACCATCTGTACCAATAACCCTTTTCTGCAGTTCAGAGAGTCTTCTAGGAGGATGTAAAATCCAGGAACCAAGATAAGGAAACATGTTTACAGCTGCTACATCTGTTCAATCTTTTCCAGGCTCTGCTTCACACTGGACTTTCTGTGCAGGCATACTTTTGAAATCATTCTTGTCCATTTAAGTTTCACATGTGCTCCATAAAAGCATAGCAGAAGAATATAGAAACCAGCTTCAAGAGCTCCATGGTCCAAGGTTGCATTTCCAGGGAATGCTATCTCCATTTTCCTTTTATCTTCAATAATCATGGAACCTAGGTCACCGTGAATAAGGTAAAATACTGCTCTAGTGGTAGGTGATGAAATCACAAAAAATGGGGAGGACATTAAATCAGTTCTGTTGGAAAGTAAAACCTTTAGACAAGCTAATTACAGTAAAGCCATTCATAAAATAATAGGTTAAAAAAGAACGATGATAACCAAACCACCTAGACAAACAACACAGTCATTCATCTTACCTCCAAGAAAAACATAACCCCAACCAGCTATTTGCCCTGCTCCCAGTAGAGCCAGACACACCTGAATGTGCTATGAAGAGATGAGCCTTAGGGGAGAAACAGTGTGACTTGGACAAATCATTCTATAACAGAGATACCTTTCAATGTGTTCAACGGCTACAGAAAGCACACCACAGGTGAGAGACCACAAAGTGCCCAAGGGGTTTCATACAAAAAACCATGTTTAGGTATAGGCCACAGTCTACTTAGAAAACCTTCAAAGGGCTGGGAACAGTGGCTCATGCCTGTAATCCTAGCACTTTGGGAGGCCAAGGCGGGTGGATCACCTGAGGTCAGGAGATCAAGACCAGCCTGGTCAACATGGCGAAACCCTGTCTCCACTAAAAATACAAAATAATTAGCCAGGTGTGGTAGCACACACCTGTACCCCAGCTACTTGGGAGGCTGAGGCAGAAGAATTGCTTGAACCTGGGAGACGGAGGTTGCAGTGAGCTGAGAACATGCCACTGCACTCTAGCCTGGGCAACAGAGTGAGACTCCGTCTCGAAAAAAAAAAAAAAAAAAAAAACCCAAAGAAAACCTTCAAAGAACCTTCAAAGATGGGTTGGATGGTAGAAACCAAAAGGATAATTATATTACAACACTGATTACCTCTGACCTATTCAGCGCATTTACACCATGATATTCAAGGAAAATGACTGATACTTATACTATATAATAATACCAGCATTCATATTGATAAATTTGGGGAGTCTAGGATCAACAGGTGGCATGTAAGTTGGTAAGAGACCCTATTTAAGAGCAAACATAATTCTGTTAAAATTTATTTTATTGGGATCTATTTATTTGCCCATCCAAAAATGAAATTGACTCTAAAACAGCAAGTATTAAAACTAAATAATCTAGCCCAGTGTTTCCAACCCTCCTTTCCCAATTTTAAAATAAAACAATTAAAACAAAGAAGACCTAAGTGATTGGTCCAGGGTATCAGAGACAATGGCAAAGCTCAAACAAGAATACAGTTCTCTGCCTTTGAGTCCCAAGCTTACTTAGAGATTTCTACTAGTTATAGTCCTAAAAGGACCTAGGGTCTTCCCTACCTATAACATACTCTGACCATATCACAGACAAGTCTTGTATCTGGAAATCTTTCAATTCCTAAAATTGTCTTAAATGATTCCAAAGATTAATACTTCTATATGTCCATTGAAGAATAAACCTACTTCTCTGGAATGTATTATATCATTTTGCCTAATAAAATTTACAGTTTGTGCTTCCCTCCCTTTCTGAAAGAAAGGAAGGTCATAGAGAAGAGATAAATTTGTGATTCATGCAACTAAATACAGGATGAAGGGGCAGTTTATCCCAAGTCAGTCAATACTGCGTTTGTAGAGCCAGTATACGCTGCAACTTGCTTTCTGGGACCCTAGAGCAAGTCTATGGAAAAACCAATGCCCAATGGCAACAGTTTGTATTATATTTATTCTTTCTTCTGGTGTACTGGGATTTCAAATCTGTTATCATGGAAATATATTTCACCACAAAACATTGCTTTACAGATCTGAGAAGAATTGGATTACCTTCTGACCAGGCAGTGGGTCTATGACAGATGTCAGATTCAAACCTGGGTCATCACCCTCCCAAGATAGCATTCATTTTCCTACATCTGGCTTTATAATAACATAGTATTCTAGTAGGCAACAGAGCAACATTATTCGATACTGACTGCTGATCTGGGACTAGACTTGTTTATATTCCTATCGTCTTTAAATCAATTTGTAAAAGTGAAACCCATTTTAGCCATGGGTTTACTGAAAAGCAGGAAGGCAAAGACGAATGCTTCTGAAGTGAAACTTGGAACAGACAGATCTCTTGTGACTTTTCAGGCTATTGGCAGCACCTATGGTGGTAACACCAATATGTCACTCCACGTCCATGCACATCTTGCCTCCCATATACTGCGCCAACACTGTGATTCAATTTAAGAAAACTTAGAGGCCCGGCGCGGTGGCTCACGCCTGTAATCCCAGCACTTTGGGAGGCCGAGACGGGTGGATCACGAGGTCAGGAGATCGAGACCATCCTGGCTAACACGGTGAAACCCCGTCTCTACTAAAAATACAAAAAAAATTAGCTGGACGTGGTGGCAGGTGGCTGTAGTCCCAGCTACTCAGGAGGCTGAGTCAGGTGAATGGTGTGAACCTGGGAGGCAGAGCTTGCAGTGAGCCGAGATCACGCCACTGCACCCCAGCCTGGGCGACAGAGTGAGACTCCGTCTCAAAAAAAAAAAAAGAAAGAAAAAGAAAAAAAAGAAAACTTAGAGTAGTTTGTACATAGTTGCAAGTAGACTTTCCCTTTCAAAGTATGATTCTGAAAGAACTCCAAAAACCCAAAGACTCAAAAATATTTCCTCCTCACCTCTCCAGACTATCATCTTGACTTTGGGATGAGACATTATTTCCTACAAAGTTGTTGTTAAAATTGAAATATTTAACCTGGGTGGAGTAAAATTATATTAAGCAAATCATGATATCATCTAAAACTTTGAAACATTAATAAATAAAACTGTCTGAAGCACTTCAGCTTTTTGTGGCTCACTCCAACCCTACTCCACTCCTCTCACTATAGATAGAAGGTCAAGTTTAAGGGTCCCATGGATTTAAGGTTTAAATTTCCAACTTTAACACCTCTAATGAGGATTTTCTATTCCAGGTCAATAGCTTCTCACAGTCCTTTCTTGAACACTCATTCTTCTCAACCCCTTTCTCTACACTTATGATGCTCTTTCTTCCTGCACAATTTGTCCCCATCATCTCTATCTTTAAGTTTTAATTTGACCTTTTCTAGCAGCCTGAGCTCTTGGAATGTCTGTCTTCTCTGAATCCTGGCTATTTCTGGATCATGCACTGCAGAACATAAACACAATCTGTTTTCTATCACTCTTTAATATTTTGCTCCCCAAGCAGACTTTCTTCCTAACTTTTGTCTGCCTTTTCTAACATAGAATATGAGGTCTGAGTGTCCAGAGGGCAATTTTGTGACTCTGAGTATTAGTAGAGGGAGGAGATAGAAACATTGGTATCTTCAATAGTATTCACTAAGCACCCACTATGCATGGAACACTTGTTAAGTGTGAACTGCTGAAGATCAACTAGAGTCTCCATGAGCCTTATCCCCAAGGAATTTATTGACTAGTGGAGGAGACAGAAAAAGCCAAGATGCCAGGGCTGAGAAAAGTGTGAATACCAATCCTTTTCCTGGGCTTTCTTTTCTTGTGCAGCCACTGTGACTTCCATATTGCATGTGAGTTTAGTCATTAGCCAGATATGAAGTCTCTAGCATCAATGGTAGTATACATCCATTTACATTACCATCCTCAAACACTTTTCTTACTGATGAGAACATCAGAAATCCTTTGGTACAATTTGATAGTTACGTGAATCGAGTGCCTGTTATGTGCCAGGCATGGGGCCAATTCTCTTGTCATTGATTTGCGAAACCACAAAGGATGATTTATGGTACAGTGACTCTATTATTTTAGAAAACTGTACAAATGAAACAGCTCAATCAAAATTAAATTGTATTTTTTTTCTCCCCTTCCGTCTATACTCAGATCTCAAGGTCAGATAATGTTTTGTCTCAAAGAGTCAGGGGAGGATTCCACGAGAGTTTCCTTCATTGTCCTCAGTAATTCTTTAAGATTCAGATTGTCCAGCCCTTTCAGAATGGGCTGCAGCTACTCATGACTTATTCTGATTGCATCTTTCTAAGGGGGACCAGGGGCTTCAAGACATGGTAGAAAAAGCTTTATCTATGCCTCAGACATAAATCGGCTCAAATTTTTATTCTGTAATTCTGTGAGACCGCTGACCTTTGAGCAAATTAGAAAACGGCACTTCCTTTCTCTGTAATAACAGCCCCACGCCAGAGATCATCTCTGGGCAGGCAGAGCACAAACATATGGCAGACCCAATTTGCCTCTCCTCACTACCAGATGCTGTTGTGCAGTATACAACAATACACGGCAATGCTGACCACTCTTTTTGGTCATTATTTAAGCTTATTTAGCTTCAGTTTCCTAATCTGTAAAATAGGGATAACAACATCTCCCCCTGAGACTGAAGAGTGAGGAGATAATTTGCTGCAAGTGACTGATACATGCTTGGCACTCAACAAATATTCACCAAACTCTCTCCTTAACTGTGCTGACATTTCAATAGGCTGCTTCACACAAAAGCCTGGTTTTCCAAGGCTGTTTACCTTGCCTCTGAGCCCTAGTATGCATGATTTTCAAATCTCAGCTTTTTATCTACGGAATGAGAATTCTCTTATCTTTATATGCTTTCAAAATATTTTGAGAATTTTGAATACTTGAATAGATGTAAAGCACAGTCATACAGAAACCTATACTTTTATATACACACATCTATATAATTATGTTTCCTTTAAATCAATCATACTGATATTAGCTAATATTAATTGTCTCATTAGGATTCCTGTTAGCCAGAGCTGGAGTCCGGGATCCTTGAGAAATCTAATTGACTCAAGTTAATTGTAATTTTTTCCTAGGGGTTTTATTACGATAATTCCTAAGTTGATTGTAATAGTCTACATTTTTGCACAACGCTGAGATTCTTCAAATGAATTATATGATGACAAAATGTTTGATGATAAAGACAAACAAAGCCTATTATGTTTCATTTGGATCATTCTCCCTATCTTCTATGTTTACCCCAGCTCTTTTCTCACTTTCTATTTTTCTTTGTTTTCTCTGTGTGTGTCTTTTAAAATTATCATTTTGTTATCTGGATCTGTTATAAGTTTCTTGTTCTCCTAGTCCATCTCAGTGAAAGGTAGCATAGCCAGGCAGAAAGGCTGTGTGTTCTAGAATCAAAACGTCTTAAATACAAGCTCTAGCTTTTTCACTTACTGTATGATCTTTGAAAAAACACAATTTTATTAACTTCTGTTTTCTCTGTTCTAACAGTGCAGTACTCTACATATACATGGTAATGTTTAATATGAGAGGTAGAAATTTAGCCATTTAACATCCAGTAAAATTTGTGGGGATATATCTATTCATATAGCATACAGTATGGATTCAAAAAGACTTTTTTGTAAGTAATTGTGGTTTTTAAATTTAGTTTTGACAAAAGCTGTTGTTTCTTTTGTTTACTCATTTACATGAAAAATGTGAACTTGAAAGAATGTTCTTCCAGAAAGATCATTCAAGCCCCATCTCTTCCTCCATCTATTAGCTTAGTGACATCAGACAAATCATTTCATTTCCTGACTCTGTTTCCTAACTTGTGAAATCAAAGAGTCAGAAAAGATCACCCCTAAGGTGTTCCAGCTCTGAAAACTTTGTCATTTTCCTTTACTGGGTTAAAATATTAATCCCTCTTTAATAATGACATGTTCCAATCATGATCGACAACAGCTTATCCATAAATTCCACTTGATAACACATACTTAGAAAAAAATTACATCCTTAAAAATGTTTTATGGATTTTTTAATGTTAATACTTATCTTGTATTTTAGCCATCATGTACATGTTTGAAACGTGTATGCTTTATAATACATGTATCATCTAAAGGACTACCAACTAAATAACTTCCCAGTGGATGTATGAATATGTAATATTCCATAGCCAGAGCCCAAAGAAAATCCTCAGTTACTGATATTCCGCAAAAACTGTGAGGCCTGTGCCTACTGTGTTTTATTTTCTTCCAGTTTTATGCCAGTCTCTAAATCCTATGCTCTCATTTTATACTTAGTTTCTTTGATTTAGAGCCAGATATAAAGTAGGAGATACAGAATTTGTAACTACATTCTTCACTCAATTATCAAAATTCGCTGCATAAAATGGACTTATATTCCTCTACACATATCTTTCCAAAGCTTCTCCAAAGCCTTAGCATTTGAAATAATTTTATATTTCAGATTCCATTTGGATAATTGTTGGATGGTAACGACATGTCATATGTTTAATGCACTTTCCAGATTGAAAGTCATTTAAATATCTATATCTTAGGGCCAACAATTTCCAAAGGTAATCACCTTAGTTTGCTACCTTTCACTTGCATGTATTACAGACAGAAGGGGACACTGTTTTGAAAATTGACGATGAAGAACATAAATACCATTTTACATGTATCATTCTTATTTCCCTAAAGGAAAATGTGTGTGGTTGTATAGATACGAATTACATGCATGCTACATATGGTCTACAGATTTTTTTGTGATTTAATATTGAATAAAACATATTAGCATCTACATGGGTGCTGAGGCCTAATGAAAATTGAGCAATTAATTGGGAAATTAGATTAATCATCAACATGTTAAAACTGACTTTTCCAAAGGTGACATGATGTAGTACAAAGGTTATGTGCTGGACAAACAGGCAGATATCAGTTTGAATCCCAGTTTCTAATCATTCAAATTTTAGAAAGTTATTTAACTGGTTTAACAATTTTTCACATTGAAAATATGGATAATAATGTCTATTCCCTAAGACTATTTCAAAATGTGATAAAATGTAAATGCAGGTGGTCCGAGGACTTCATAATGAGGACCACTTTATTAAAAATTTTAGCTCCCCAAAGACAAAATTCAAAGTTATATCCTAGGAATTAAGGGTCATTCTAGTTAATTTATCTAATAACTGTTTCCTGATATAACTGTCTAGTATCCTAACAGGGGTGTGAGGCATTGTGAGTTGCTAGGCAACGTAGGAAAGCAAATAAAGCTTCGGTTTGCCTGGGTAGGAATGTAAGTCAGCTACAGAGGCAGACCTCAAAGAAGGAATCTGTAGAGAGTTTTTAGTCTTACTCAGCCTTTACAATCATATTACCATTGAAGGAAAATTGGTACTATTATGTCCCCACCTCCATGTTTTACAAACTAAGCCTTAGAAAGGCTCCTGAAGACAGATATTCCATGGTGGTAGGTAGTGAGACTTTATAATTTCAGGATGATATTGTTAAGTGACAAAAGGATGATAAGAAGTAAATATTTCTTACCTGTGGAAATGCCTATAACACCTTTAGTGGTTATCTAATCTGTGGGTTCATCAAAGGGCCATGCTTTATTTATTTTTACACTTTTCTGTTACCCCAGAATCTGGAATGTGTATGGCACTTAATAAACATTTCTTGACTGAAGAACTATGTTTTTATACTGTAAAATATGGATAATAGTCCTAGCTGGCTTTACATAAATATTGGGCAGTAGATAGTGAAGTTTCCTTTTTTCAGTAGAACTAAAACAATCAAAGAAATGTTATTTTAGTAAATGTTGATCTCTTTTCATTCCTTCTCCCTGGACATTCTCTGAAATCTCTGTCAATGGAATTTGTTTACTCCAAATCACATCTTTGTTGCCTTTGAGTATTACCATGTTTGAATGTTTACCACTCAAATCCAGCATAAAAGTGTCTTCTTTTTTAGGTAAGATCAGGCAAAGAGGTACTGAATGAATAACACTTGATTGAGAATGGTAAATAACCATGTAATTAAACTGTAAACACTGTGTGTGGTGATTTTAATGTAATTTGAGGACTTGTAAATTATATGGTCATAAAATGGCACTTGGGCTTATGCTTTACAAAAATATCCATGTTTGTATGAGATTAATTAGTGCAGTTTGCATAAAGACATGGAGTAAAGCACTTTCTGAACGTTCTCATTTGTAAGGTTTTCTTATTTATAAGGCTTTCTTGAGTTTTTATTTCCGTCTTTCTGTGGTCTCGAAGAAATCGTTATCATTGTCCACAGATTTCTGTAGCTGCAAATTAATCTGGACACCAGTAAAAAGTTGATGGGCTTCAGTTCTGCTTAAAAAATAGATTTTTAGTTCTTAAAATGGGTTGGTCATTTTACAGGCTGATTATATCATTACTTGTTTGGTTCAATTCATGGATCATCAGATGCCCAAATGGGGCTTTTTCGCTGTTGGGAGGGTTTATATGCATTATGTTATGAATCACACATACTACAGCTCAAGGGAAATAACTGTAGCAGAGTGGCTATTAAGTGCCATTACCACTGCTTTCCACTCATTGCAAGTTTTGCCCAGCAAGGGTCTCCTTTTGGTGTGTGTGACAGTAACAGTAGGAGACCCAAGGCAATCTTACCATTTGAGGCAGCTCTTGTGTTTTTCCATCTCCAGGAAACTTTCACTTTGCAAACTCACACTCAAGTTACCAATGGCACTACTGGGAATTCTCATAGATTATGTTATGATGAAATAATGATGGTGGTGAGGATGATGGTATAAAATTTTTGATGACTATTTTCCAGGTGCTCTGCTGAGCGTTTTATATGCATTACCTCATATAATCCTTACAACACCTCCACTGATTTTTAAAAATTATCACTTTACGACGGAGGCAGACTCCGTCTCAAAAAAGAAAAATTATCACTTTACACATGAGAAAACTGAAATGTAGAGAGGCTAAGTGATTTCTGCAAGGTCCCACAGCTTACAGAAAGACATGGTTTGTTTGTGTAGCTCCAAAATCTTTGCTCTTAACCTTTTTTTGGGGGGGAGGGGGAAGATGAACTCTCACCGTGTCGCCCAGGCTGGAGTGCAATGGTGCGATCTCGGCTCACTGCAACCTCCACCTCCCGGATTCAAGCGATTCTCCTTCCTCAGCCTCCCTAGTAGCTGGAATTATAGGCACATGCCACCATGCCCAGCTAATTTTTTGTATCTTTAGTAGACGCAGGGTTTCACCATGTTGGCTGGGCTGGTCTCGAACCCCTGACCTCATGATCTGCCCGCCTCAACCTCCCAATGTGCTGAGATTATAGGCATGAGCCACTGTGTCTGGCCAACCTTTTTGGTATATTGCTTCAGCGTAGATTAGGGCTACGCATTCCTTGAAACTTTATTTACAGCTAAGTTTCAGGTCTTTTTGCATTTGATGCCTTATGTGTTAGGCAGATTCATTTTTTAGTCAGCAATTGAGATAGCTAAGAGACCAGAAGGTTGACTACTGAACTGCATGTCTCACATGGAAGAGCTAACATTCCTGATTTGTAGGACAGTTGTGAAACTGGTCTCTCCATAACTTATGTAGATCTTGGCTAGATCAGAAATATTCCAAGCTATTGTAAGAAGTCTAGTTACTCACCTCTGGGAGAGTTGTGGGGAGATAGTATGTGGCATTACGAGACAGTCTGATATGCCACCACAAACCACCGCCAGAGGTCCAGGACGTAGGGAAAGACATTTGATGGGAGAGGAGGGGTATGCAATGGAGTGGTGGCTGGAACACCTGCTCTTACCTTCTGGGAACATGATCCTAAATGAGCATGTGGTCATGAAACACAAAGACAGGTGAGGAAAAAAGTATTGGCCATGATCCTTGCTTTGGCATATTGGAAATCTGGTCATTTCATCCAAACATTCTATTTGCCATCATGATGACTACCTTGTAAGCTTGATCTAAAGCAGACATTAGCTTCAAATGCCCGATTATTAATGCATGGCAAAAAAATATAACATACAGTGCCAGATTTCCATGGACAAAAATAATCACTCAACTCATTACAGCAAACAATTAAGACTAGCCAGATATATATTAAAGGGAAACCAGAGAGCTTAACTGTGCTATAGATTTGCCATTTCATTCAAGTAGTCAGCATGTGAAACATCTACTAGGTGTCACATATGGTGTCAGTGGCTGAGGATACAAAGAGGAATATAATATAGACTCAAGTTTTGTCAATAGAGAGATGCATATTAAGTTTGGTTCAGAAGTAACCGTTACTCATAATATTGTATGATTGTAAATTTCAATGAATTGAGAACAGTCTGAGCATAATTTTTTAGCACAGGTGGAACTAATTATAAATGGTTATTTTGATTTGGACAGCAACATTACCCAACTCTTTCTCTGATCAAACTTCTGTACAAGATTCAACATGTTTTCACCTCCCATGCATTATCAGATATTAACTCCAGCTGCTTTCTTTTCTGTGCCACATTTAAAAACACCCTTTCTTTTTAAGGATTTATCACCCCATCCTTTATCTAGACCTCATTGACCTTGTTCTATCAAACAGCAGCTGAAAAATTATTATGTGCAAAATTTCAATGTTTTCTCCAGCTTCATAATTGTGAATATTCCACAGAAGAGTTCTGCTCTTTCCTCTGGCTTTTCATCAGTGAACGTGTTACTCTTTTCCTTTCTTTAAATTCCAAAGAAAAGTATCACTTTTCAATATGGTACAAACATTTAGCTTTTGCTCACTGAAGCAAAATTTTCAAGTATTTGATTCTTCCTCAGATTATTGTACTCCCAGGTAAATTAAATGTCAGCATGAGGGATAGCTTCACCCACTTCTGTAGCTGGCTTTATTCAATCCAAATAAGTCATAAGGGAACAGCCAGCACAGCACAGCTTTCTATCACATTCCAAAGGCTTTCCCCCTGTGAATATGCCCAGTCCAACCAGAAATTCTGAAGAAAAGCTAAGAATTCTAAATACTCTGGATTTCAGACATGGAATCAAGTAAAATCCGACCTCTAGGTGTTACATAAAGGGAACCTCCGATATTCTGGATGGCACCAAATGGAGTAAGACGTTGTTAAAGAAAAATAAAACTTCATTTATCATATAATGAAGCTAAGTGACACATTGACTCTTAAAAATTAAAGAGAAAAGAAAAAGAACCAAAACCCTGGAAACATAATGCGATTTTTTTTTAATGGAGGAATAGGAACGCGGAATTCTTTTCTCTTAAATTGTCACAGGGAGCTTCCTTTTAGGAACTGTCATCCCTTTCTTACCATTCTTTCCACCCCTTACCACAAGATCAACTGCTGGCTAGAGTACCCCCAGCTGGGTCCCCCTGAGAATCCAGGTAATACACCTACGCATTCCAGCCCAGCTGTGCCTGAGCTCAGTTTGGACTTGTTAGTACCAGAGCCAATATCAGGATCCCTTTGTGTGGGTAGAAGCGCAGATCACCTCCAGGTGTGTGCCAGATTAGCCCATCAATAGAATACAAATAGAGCTGCTCATCAATCCTCCCCACAGTTTTCCTTCAGTCTCATGCTCCTGGGGGATGGATTAGAGGGAAAGATATATCATCTGCAAAGTTTTCCAGGTTCATTTTTAAGAAAGTCAGGTTTTCAGTGGAACGTGGTCTGCCTGGAGCAAGGTTCCTGGATTTGTTGCAGCCACAGGCGGCTGCACAGAGGAGCACATGCTGGAAAGAAAGGGCACCTCACCCAGACAACAAGCCTGAGCCCTGGGGAGCCTGCAAGTCCTTCCCGGGTCATTCTCTAACCTGGTCTCCTTCATGGCTCATTACTTAGGACCAGAGAGTTTGAAACTAAGTGAATTAGAAGCAGGTAATGGGCCCTCACTTAGAAATACTAAAAAAAAAAAAAACTGATGAAGTAATACATTCTTTTACATATAGTTACTGCCTGAAAAAATGTGAATATAAAGATAAATAGAACAATATCAAAAGTCTCCTCACTGAAAGCCAAAGTATAATACACTCAAATCTGGGTATTTTTTGACATAAATGACTTGCATTTTTTTATCCACCAATTTGTAGATTTATAACCCACATATCTTCACACAAATTTCAGAATATCAGAAACTCTAGGACTCACTATAAAATCCTAGAATGTTAGATCCTGAAGGGTCTTTTGGGTTTACCTATCCATAGATGAAGAAGCTGATGGCTGGAACCGAAATGACCCATATTTGTAGAGTCTCTTCCTACTAGCATAGGCTCTTGGAACTTTGGTATGAAGAGAAATTTCAAGGTTTGGGAGGAAAGCAGTATGTTTTGAAACTGACTTTGTTCAAAACACTTAGTGTAATTCAATGATCCATGAAGGAGAGCCGTATCTGGGAACAGAACCAAGTTCTCCCATCAAACAAACTGGAGATGCAATCTGGTCTGTTGACACTAAAGGAATATACCACTTTTTCCACTGTGAGCAAAATTAGACTCTCAGGCAGCATGATCTAGTCAGAATAGACTCAGATTCTTACCAGCTGCTGCTTGTGTTATTGCCATCCCTGGGCCAATAAGAGCATACTGCTGAATTTGAAATGCTCCGTGTCCGTCTCTGGACTGCTATTTTGGCCACTCTGAGGATAGATAGCTGATTTTGAAAATGCTTTACATCAAAATGAATCTCACATTAGTATGCACTTCAAGTTCATAACTATGTTACCCTAAGTAGCTTTTTAATATTTTATTATAATTAGTATATGTAGCTTTGTGCTCCTCTAAAAACTAAACTTTTCTTTTTATTAACCCCAGCTGTTCTGATTCTGTAACAAAAAGAATGCATTAGGGAAAGTAATAAACCAATCAACCAACCAGTATTTATTGAGTACCAATTGATGGTCATGCCGGAGCTGACCAAGATCAGGAGCTTCTGTATCTCCAAGTAGTTTTTTTAAAAATTACCACTGCATCAGTGAACCACAAGGGGTGGAACAAATGAGCTCTGTGAGACCAGGTACTGGGTCTCCACAGGAGCTTCGGATATTTCAGCCCCTCAATGAATATTTGATGAATGAATGAAATAGCTGAGATTGGGCTCCTAATTTTCCTCTGTATGTACTGTTTTAGTAGTGGGCCAGTTAGAATATTATGAGACTCTAAGGCCATCTGTATCCCTGTAGCCCAAAACTTAGACTAGAAGCAAGCCTGAACTTCAAGTTGTGTAACACCTCCCCCAGTCTCCACTGTGGTCCTCTTTGATTCTTCCATCTTACCATTTCATGCATGGAGGTAAAATGGATTTTTGTGATTTCTGCCAGATTATAACTCTCCCCTTGAGGTCCCATATTGGCCCCTGAAGCCTCATTTTGACCCATCTGAGATATTGTCCACCTTCAACTGAAATGGTGTGAAAGTGGGTTTAGTACAAAGATGTTGAGCCATCAATAGTTACTATCCTAGACTCTATAAATGGGTTCCAAGGACCACAGGAACATCCTAAGTTTCAAGTTCATTGTTTTTCCTGAAATGAGAATCCATAGCTTTCACTAGATTTTCATGTACAATATTCAAAACCACTATCCTACAAATTAGTGTGTGCAACTGACACGAACTGTGTGCCTCGAAGACAGCTAGTCCCTTCAGGAGAAAAGTCAAGATGCTACATCCTGACATGCTGTGCTTACTATATGGATGGAAAGTTAAGACTAAGTTATAAAACCTAGTTCATGTGTATCATTTTCCCCTCATCCAAAAGAGTCACCAAGCTTCTCTTTACATTGTTAACTTTTATTTCTGGAATATGACCCAAGTTATAAAGATACATTTCAATATACTTCTTTAGGAGGCCATCTGCTAAAGTTAAAGGCAATGCCTATCTTGATCTTTGCCTGATACATAAGAGGCATTCAATAATTACTTATTGACTGACAAAAAGAACAGGAGGTACATCTATATTTTTATGGTTGCTTCTAACTTGCACCTAAAGATGCCTTTACAAAGTTCTAGGACTACTTATATTTTCTGCAAATATTTCATATTGAAATATGGAAATAATCCACTGAATTTCACAATTATAGATGGAAAATTGTTCACATTATACAAGGTTGTCTAAAAGCAATGGTGCTGTCTTTCAATAACTTATGAAATAAATATACACAAAAACAAAGGACAAAAATAGAAGATGGGGAATGATCAAGAAATATTACTGCAGAGGGGGCTTTGGAAGACATTAGAATATACCCCTTCTAAACAGTATAGCTCTATTGTTTATAAATATGTGCAGTCCATCAGAGCTAGGTTTTTACCATGCCCCTAAACTTGTCTAATTTTGAATGCCACAATACAGGAAGACACAGAAGACTTTGAGAAACAACATAAAGCAAGCCATAAAGATAATTATTCAAAGCCTAAACAATAAAAAATTGGGCCATGAAAAAGAAAAATGAATAGGGCATTAATAACAAATCTTCAAATACATCAAGATTCTCACTTAGAGATTGGTACAAGTCTACTCTCCACTTCCAATAATCCACAAAGTATAGACAGACTAAAAAGCAGCATGAGGCAGTTAAATGGGACATACGTAAAGGTTACCGGACAGCATGAGATCCTGAAATATCTGATCCTAAATGAGACTGGGCAAGTTCCTTTCCTAAAGCACTTTAGAAAACAAGACAGATTATTTGCAAGACTGAATGGATGATCTCTCATCTCCTCCTTCACCCTAATGGGTTTTTAATCTAATAGAAACAAACAAACAAGGAATTAAATACTCTTCCAGTCGATTGAGAATTTCCCATTTTGGCCTCACTACTATGTTCCTTCAGAACATACGGCAATAGTTGAAAGGATTTAGTACAAAAATCTGCTGGTCACACAGACAGAGACCCAGTATGCATCAGCAGTGAAAATCTGATTTCTTATTTCTAAAACGTGGCCCAGAAGCTTATCTGGTTTTCTGTGTGTGTGATCGTTGCATTCCCAAGACTGAAAGCTCACTGTAGCAAAAAGCAATTAATTGAATGATGAGTCCATGCTAACATGCCTATGTGTGCGGATAATAGAGATAACTTAATACGCATCTAATGCCACTATTAATTTATCATCTCCACCATTTAATTTTTGAAATACAATGATTTCTGAATAAAGAACCAAACACTTGAGAAAATATTTTAACAATTTTATGAAAGAACAAGTTAATTGCACCTGAAATTATTTAATTAGTTAACATAACTTTATTCCACATGCTATAAACCTTTTAATACATTTTGATCACTTAAGGACTGTGTTTACAATGATCTCTTTCAGTAAAGTGTAAGGTCCTTTACCAGTACCATCCTGACGATCATGTCTTTTCTTATTTTAAGCCAAGTGAGAATTTCACAGAATTTAGCATTTAGAGCCCTTGTTATGGAAAATGTTTAAACCAGCTTCATCTTTCAAGTAAAACTACCTCATCATTAAATCCTCAGTAAAGAAAGAGGCACATACAGTATTTGGTAAAATTGCAATGTACGCCTTTCACTAAGGGATTACGCCTTTCACTAAGGGATTGGAGAGTTTGGTGACCACATGGCCTCAGTAGGTCCTTTTCTTAGGCCTCAGATAAATTATTACCATCCCGGTCTATGACTTATAGATTGTTAGAGAGAGGTTGTGTAGAAGGTATCAAAAGTGCCTTTTCCTGTGGATGGGAAGACCAAGGCTTGGGAATTGTGTCTTCCTCCAGGCTCACTGCCTTCCTTGACATTCCTCCCTTAAACATTCAAATTTTATCATTTTCCCAACTTGAAAACCAACAAAGTAAGTATGTGGCCTCTCTAAACTAAAAATTAATTTTTAAAAAGTTTTATTTACTTAGTCATTTTTAACACCATGACCCTATGTTTTAAAAATTCAATGTTACAATTATTTATTGCTATTATTGGATTTTCTGGATAAGTATATACATTTTTATAATTCTTTTGTTGATACATAATATCTGCACATATTCATGGGATACATGGATATAGTGATACATGCATAGAATATGTAATGATCAAGTCAGGTATTTAGGATATCTCTCATCTGAAGCTTTCATCATTTGTGTTGGGAACATTCCAAGCCCTCTTTAAATATACAATACATTGTTTTTAACTATAGTTACCCTACTGTGCTTTTGAACATTAGAACTTATCCCATATATCT
The DNA here is from genome assembly GCF_009828535.3 of Hylobates moloch. Taxonomy (NCBI): domain Eukaryota; kingdom Metazoa; phylum Chordata; class Mammalia; order Primates; family Hylobatidae; genus Hylobates; species Hylobates moloch. Next base: position 18,252,326 of record NW_026652295.1, on the reverse strand, counting down.
AACTGCATATGTGTAGCTATTAGCCAACTTTTCATCCCCTCCTCCTCGCCATGCCCCACACCCTTCCCAGCCTCTGGTAACTAATCATTTTACTCTCCATCTCCATGAAATCAACTTTTTAAGCTCCCATGTATGAGTGAGAACATGCAATGTTTGTCATATGATAGTTCTAGTTTTGATTGGACTACTATTCTATGATAGTTCTATTTTTAATTTTTTGGGAACCTCCCTACTGTCTTTATAATGGCTATGCTAATTTACATTCCAATCAACAATGCTTAAGAATTCCCTTTTCTCTGCATCTTCACCAGCATCTGTTATTTTCTGTGTTTGATAATAGCCCTAATAACTGGGGTGAGATGATAGCTCATTGTGGTTTTGATTTGCATCTCCCTGATGATTACTGATGTTGAGCCTTTTTTCATACGTTTATTGGCCATTTCTATTTCTTCTTTGAGAAATATCTTTTCAGATCCTTTGCTCACTTTAGTGAGATTATTATTATTGCTGTTGAATTATTTGAGTTCCTTGTGTATTCCATCCCTTGTCCGATGAATAGTTTGCAAATATTTCCTCCCATTCGGCAGGTTGTTTCTTTACTGTTGATTGTTTCCTCTACTCTAAAGGAAACAACTTTGAATTTAATGGAACCATGTTTAACTCACTATTGATTATCTAATGTGTCTGGCTCTGTTCTATTCGCTGCAGTGGATGCAGAAAAAAATAAAGTAGTATCATGGAGAATTATACTCAGTCCTACAATTTAAAAAATAACCTTTCTTAAAGGAGTTTTAGATTTATAGAAAAATTGAGTGGAAAGTACAGAGTTCCTCTATACCAACTCCCAAGTTTTTTTCTATTATCATCATCTATTTTTGTGGTACAGTTGTTAAAACTGATGAGCTGATATTGATAATTACTAAATACAGTCTATCTAGGGTTGATTCTTGGTGTTGTATATTATACATTGTATAGGCAAATGTATAATGGCACTATCCACCATTATGTTATCATATATAATAGTTTCACTTCCCTAAAAATAAATCTTCTGTTTTCCATGTATTCATTCTCCCTCAACCTTGGCAACCACCTCACCTTTTTACTATCTCTACGGATTTGCTGGCTGTACATTTTTATCACTTGGTTTTTCCAACTCATTTATACCCCCTACCCCAATTCCCTCCCTTCACTGGCTCCCTTCCTATTCCATTTATATTCCCTAGCCAAATATTATAATCACTTCCTTACATATACCCTTGACCCCCTTACCTCCCTTGCTGTCACTCTTTTCATCACACTCAACAAAATTACAGTTCTCTGCCTAGTCATGCTGACAGCCCTGTGGCCGTCCACACTAACTGATACCAGTGTAAATTCGTGACCACAAATTTCAAGCGAGCCTCTATACTTCCAGGCAAGCACACTATATACCTGGTCCACTCACTTTGTCACTTTCCAACTGGATTATTTTAGACACTTTCAGTTTCCTCAGCCTCCCACTACATCATCTTCTGTTCTGCCTTTATCTCATGTTGCTTCCTTCTTAATTAGAAATCCTCGAAGCAATCCGAAGAACTTCTCTCACTAAGCAGCATTTGTATTTGAAGACTGTATGTTCCTGCCAGTTAAAGTAGATGAACTAGCTTTATCTAAACTCAATCCCTCCATAACATATTAGATTCCATCCTTCTTTCCTTCTCAAGGACAGTCTTCCAGCTAGTCTCCCCCCTCTTTCTTCCATATTATCAAATATTTTTCTCTCTCATAGATTATTTTCATTGATATACAAATCTATCCTCATCATAAAAAAATAAACAACGTTTCTTCACCATGGCTGTGATAACTGATTTTATGTGTTAAACTGGTTTGGCCATGATACCTAGCTTTTGGTTAAACACCACTCTAGATGTTATTATGAAGGTATTTTATATATAGTTAACATTCAAATTGGTAGAATTTGGGTAAAGCAGATTACCCTACATAATGTGGGTGGGCCTTATATAATCAGTTGAGAGCCTTAAGAGCAAAGATTGAAGTCCCCTGAGGAAGACGAATTCTGCCTCTAGACTGTCTTCAGGCTCCAGCTGCAATATCTACTGTCCCCTGGGTTTCCAGCCTGCCAGTATGGCTGCAGATTTCAAAACTTCTAGAAATCCTTATCTATTCTTGTTGGCTCCAAGTTTTTATTCCCATTCTCTCTTCTATCTACTCCAATTAAGCTCTCCTCCCCACCATTTCATTAAACTCTTCTCATCAAGGTTTCCCATAACTTTATTACTAAGGTAGCTGACCAATCCTTATCTTCCTTGATGTATTTTACGCAGTTCATCTATCTGTTACTTTTTCTTCTTTTCACTTCTAGGACCACACACTCTCCTGAATCTAATTTTACCTTATGAGCACTCCATTTTAGTCTCCTTTATCTCTCTTTAACCTCTTAATGTTGGCCTTCCTTCAGGCTCACTTCTTGTTCCTCTTGTCCCCTCATTCTCATGGTCATGTCACTCAGTTCCATGGCATTAAGTTGGACCTGTATGATGGCCCTTCCCAAATGTCTATGCACAGTTCAAATGTCTACAGACTCCAGAACAGTATCCTCAACTGCCTACTCAACATCTTCACTTGGCTAGAACAGACATCTCCAGTGAAACAAGTTCCAAAAAACACCCGGTCTCATGCTCCGCATTCAAAACCAGCTCTACTTCCAAGCCCTTTCCATCTCAATTGATAGCAGCTTCATTCTTCTAGTTGCTCAAGAAAAATCCTTAGAGCAGCTCTTGCCTGCCCTTCCTCTCACACTCCCATATTCAATCTAGCAGAAAATCCTGATGGCACTATCTTCAAAATGTATTTACTTCATACCACCTCCCCTGCTATCTTCCTGATTCTTGCTACCATTATATCTTACCTGTATGATTGCAAAGGCCTCCTAACAGGTCTCCCTTGCTCACCGCTGCCTAGTCTTATAACAGTCGTAGGGAACCTTTTAACTGTTGTGTCAGATTTCATCACTCAAAACTGTGCACTGGTTCCTCACTTCAGAATAAACACCTCCCTGCTTGCTTGAAATGACCCATGGGGCCCTCCACAACCTGGTCCACCACACCTCTCTACCCTCCTCTCCTAATGCTCCTCTCACTCCCTTGATTCAAGTCATGGTAGCCTCCTGATGTGGTTTGGCTGTGTCCCCACCCAAATCTCATATTGAATTGTATCTCCTAGAATTCCCATATGTTGTGGGAGAGACCCAGGGGGAGGTAATTGAATCATGGGGGCCGGTCTTTCCTGTGCTATTCTCATGATAGTGAATATGTCTCATGAGATCTGATGGGTTTATCAGCGGTTACCACTTTTGCTTCCTCCTCATTCTCTCTTGCCACTGACATGTAAGAAGTGCCTTTCACCCTCTGCTGTGATTCTGAGACCTTCCCCAGCCACGTAGAACTATGAGTCCAATTAAACCTCTTTCGTTTGTAAATTGCCCAATCTCGGGTATGTCTTTATCAGCAGCGTGAAAATGCACTAATACACCTCCTTACTCGTCATCTCACATATCAGGTATGCTTCTGCCTTAGGGCCTGTATTCATTTTCTATGGCTGCCATAACAAATTATTACAAAATTATTGGCTTGAAACAATAGAAATGTGTTACCTTGCAATTCTGTGGGTCAGAAGTCTAACATGAGTCTCACTGGGCTGAAATCAAGGTATTTCCTTTTGAAGGCTCTACGAGAGAATCCGTGTCCTTGCCATTTCCAGTTTCCAGAGACATCCACATTCTCTGGCTCACATCCTATTCCTCTGTCTTCAAAGCCAGCAGTATTACATCTCCATGCCTTTCTTCTATGGTCACACTTTCCTCCAACCTCCTTTTCTGCCTTTCTCTTCTACTTTTAAGGACGCTTGTGATTACATTGGGCTCACCTGGATAATCCAGGCTTATTTCTCTATCTTAAAGTCAGCTGTTTAGCAACCCTAATTCACCTGCAACATCAATTTCCCTTTGCTGTGTAACTTAACATATTCACAAGTTCTGCAGATTAGGACATCTAATCTGGCAGTGGGAGATGTGGCAGTGTGTATTATTCTTACTACTATACAGCCTTTGCTCTAATTGTGCCCTCTGCCTGGAATGTTTTTACTCTTGGTTATTTCTCTCATCCTCTTTAGGTCTTTGATGAAAGGCTTACTCTCTCAATGAGGCCTATTTTGACTATCTATTTAATCCTGCAACATGACCCCAGCCCCACCATGAGCACATCTGATTCCATTTTCACTTTGTCTTGGCTGAATTTCCTTAGAAGCAGAATCTGAGACCGAGGCTCCTGTGTAAGTGATTTAATGAGGGAGTGTTTTCAGGTGAAACTTGAAGGAGAGAGAGAATCAGGATATGGTGGGGAAAGAAGCTAGACAAAGAAGTGGGTTCACTTGGAGAATGCTGGCCTGAGTCCGTAGGAGGTCTAGCCTAGCATGCAAACAGTACCTCAGAATTGTCCCACAATGAGCACAATGACAACCCCATATCAGTCAATTATTACCTGCAGGCCAGCCCCTCCCCCCCACCCCACCCCAATCCTGAGGTGAGAGGATGCATAACTTCCTAGGTGTCTCTTATCAAGGCAGCACCACTGGCTGCAAATAGTACTCTGGAGAAGGGTAGATCCAATGCTCAGAGAAGCTGGGGGATGGAGGCACCGACGCACCGACCCAGTAGAGGGAATGGTGCTGAACTTCTTGTCCACACCCATCCAAATATAGTATGTCCCTGAAAGGAGGGTGCAATCCTTTGGGGGACACCTGTCTGATGGGCTGAGGTGTGGACACACAGGAAGGGGAGATTGACTTCCCCACCCCTGGATGTCGTAGGGTGCCTCTGCAGGGTGGCTGGTGGGACAAAAAACCTGGCAGCTGGTGAGTCTTATGCTGTCACGTGCCAAGTCATGGGTCAGGGCCCTGGGCATATGTGAGGACCTGCACTCAGCCAGCATGTAGCCCTGTTCCCAAGGAACATGACATTAAATACAAAAAGACAAGAAAAAGACAGGCCAGGCGAGATACCACGGAAGAAAGAGATACGTTTCACACTTTGGTACCTTTAAGGGCACTAAAATGCCCTTTATTTCCTGCTCTTTGAACAAGAGGTCCTGCATTTTTGTTTTGCATAGGACCAGGCAACTATATAGCTGGCCCTGGTTTCAACTTCCTGAATTACTTCACATTCCGGTCAGACTTGTTCATATTATCTCAAATCACATTGCTAGGCACATTAAGTTATCATGTAGACTCTTCTTTCACACTTGTCCCATCTCTTAGGTTGCCTCTGCAGTTAAGGAATATCAGCTTTTATTTATCCTTTGTTTATGCTCAAATGGTAACCTTGCTTCTGTGTTATTTGGCGTACTTCTCCGTCAGTCTTGTGCACCTGCCTTGTGTTATAATCATCCCTGCATGTGCCTTTGTATGTCCTCAGCATCTAATCAGGACATGCACACAGAGTGGGTCTGCAGTCAATGTGGTTAAATGTTCAATGTATAAATGAATCAATCAAGAAAGACTGAGGTGGTTTTTTGGCCTTATCTAGGCAGGCCCCTGCTTCAGAAGTATATTTCTTAGGTTCACATCATGACGCCAGAAGTAGATGGACAATTTCTGATGAGTTCAGTCTGCGATCCCAGACTTGGTTGCTTTGTCATCAAGGAGGCAACGTGCCCTCACATCTCTCACCAGCTTCCAATCAATGGGCCTCGCACAGGAACAGACACCAAGCCCAGAGAAACTGGGCACTGTCTCTCCTTGATAAAGAGTTCTTGTTTTTTCACCCAAGCACTTTAGTTTTGCATTCAGAAGACAAAGCAGCAAGTAGGAGCTTGTTGAGAAAAGAATAAGAGCTGCCAGAAGTGAGAGAGGGGGGTTCATTCAGTTGTCACTTGCAGCCCATTCCTTGTCTGAAGCATCTTTTACCTCCTAATTGTCTCCCTCCCCTTTCCTGTGTCTGCCCCACACATACTGAACACTCCCAGACAGCTTTACAAACTGGCTCTGGAATTGTTAAGCAGTAAAAATTCCATTGAGTCTGAAAAATACACACTTCTCCTGCCCATGTTTATTAATCAGTTGCTATTTTATGCCTGTCCTTGTCCACCTTATTACGCTCAATGCTGCCCTAGGCCATATTGAGAAGGAGGCAGTTAGTCTTTGTCCTTTGCTCTCTGCATCCTTGGTTATGTAGTCTTTTTGTTATTTTAAAAGACTTCTCCTAATTTCCTTTTCAGGGCTCTATGTTTTCCTGAGTCTCTGTCAGATTTATATCCTCATTCACACTAGGTTATGATTGACTTCATATATCATGTTTCCTAGGAGTATTTGCATCTTAAAATACCTTTCCTAGAGAGGGCAACGCTCAACCTGAAGAAGTCAGATCTCCAATTGTGTAATTTTAGATGCTGCAGAAGCTGGATGGATGTCATTTCAGGGCAAGGGGATTCCTAGCAGCCCTCAAATCATACTCAGAAGGAAGCTATTCACTATAGATCTTGTAATTATTAGCCCTACTGATTCTCCTCCTCTTGTCACTGAACTAAGTGAGATTTATTCCTTTCTGCAGCAAACAAACATTTACCATCCACTGCTAACATAGTTGGCCCCGGGAGCTCAAATGGAAAGTGAACAGGAAAGATATTCATAGTATTATTTTTTTTTGAGAAGGAGTCTCGCTCTTTCACCCAGGCTGGAGTGCAATGGTGCGATCTCGGCTCACTGCAGGCTCCGCCCCCCGGGGTTCACGCCATTCTCGTGCCTCAGCCTCCCGCGTAGCTGGGACTACAGGGTCCCGCCACCTCGCCCAGCTAATTTTTTGTATTTTTAGTAGAGATGGGGTTTCACCGTGTTAGCCAGGATGGTCTTGATCTCCTGACCTCGTGATCCGCCTGCCTCGGCCTCCCAAAGTGCTGGGATTACAGGCGTGAGCCACCGCGCTCGGCAGATATTCATACTATTTTAAGTTGTCTTCCTGGTTTTCTACATCCAAGTTCTGGAAACTTTAGCTTCTTTTTGACAGCTTTCCAGAGGAACAGTCAAAGCCTTTAAGGACTTATGGGTTGCATCTTTCACATTCTTTCCCAGCAATTAGCAGGAAAACATGACCGTGGCATTCCTATGATGAAAATTGTTCAATGGCACCCATGCCCTACAAAATAAAAGCTTAACACCTTAGCACAGAGCATGACTTTCCTACCTGCCCAGCCTCCTGTTCTCCTAAATAATTCCTCCTCCCATCCCTGCTGCCTCCTTCGTTAAAGCCTGTGCATATACTGGTGCTGCAGTAACACTCAAATTCTTAAAGGCCCAGGAACAGGTCTATTTTCTTGGGTGTCTATGCATTTTCCTGGGCTGTTTCCTCTCAAAATGCCCACTGCCTGGTAAAATCTTCTTAATGCTTTAAGTCTCAGGAATGCTTTCATTCCCTTAACCTACAGTCTCATACACCCACATGTCTATCATAGCAATAAGTAGATCACATTGTAGCTATTTGCTTGTCCTTCCAACTGTTTACAAGATGGTAATCTCGGGTTTTAGGATTCTGTATTCTTAGTACCTAGCACAGAACCCGGCACATAGCTGGTATTAAAAACTTAAATGACGGGCCAGGAGTGGTGGCTCACGCCTCTAATCCTAGCACTTTGGAAGGCCAAGGTGGGCAGATCACCTGAGGTCAGGAGTTCGAGACCAGCCTGACCAACATGGAGAAACCCTATCTCTACTAAAAATACAAAATTAGCTGGGTGTCGTGGCGCATGCCTGTAATCCCAGCTACTCGGGAGGTTGAGGCAGGAGAATCGCTTGGACCTGGGAGGCGGAGGTTGTGGTGAGCTGAGATCATGCCATTGCACTGCAGCCTGGGCAATGAGAGCGAAACTCCATCTCATAAACAAAAACAAAAACAAAAAAAATTTAAATGATGAACCATCACATGAACAAAATTAAAACTTTGAAAATACTACATGGCTACTTTTATTTCATAAGTGGAATGAGAACTTCTCTTTTAGAACATTATAATACAAGTTAACAAACTACAGCCAGTGGCCAAACCTGGCCACCACTTATCTTTGTAAATAAAATTTTATTGAAATACAACCATACACATTTATTTATGTATGGTCAGTGGCTGCTTTTGCACTACCACGTGCAACAGAAACTCTATGGGCCACAAAGCTTAAACTCTCTACTAGTTGTATTATTTGATCCTTCAAAAAGTTTCCCAACAGCTGCCTTTGGGGAGAGAGAGAAAAAGGGAGCTAACGAGCTGAGCTGTATCTACAATGAAGGAAATAAAGAAGGACTCAGGAGAAGAAATAAGCAATAAAGTGTGGTGATATCCTTCAATTGGCTCCGAAGGGAGGTCCAATTTTCAAGTGCCCTCACAGCCTGGAAACACAGGACTCCTGAGCACAGACAGGAAAAGTGAGAATGAATTTGCCACAGGAGCCTGGAACACGAGGGTGTTGTTGTCAACTGTTTACCAAGGCAGAGAGAAGGGCAAAGCCGATCCCAAGAAGTTAGTAAAAGCACTAATGCCTAATAATAATTGCAGCAGAGAGCTTTTTAGGTGCCCCATTAAAGAGAGTGCTTTGTCCTAATAAATACCAGGATGAGAGTCTGTTCTCAGAGCCCCCTTCCTGCACTTTATTCTTAATGAGCCTTCTAATGAGTGCACCGTCTTTATTTCCTTGAGAGACTCATCACTCCCTATCTTAGCCTGTTATTTAAATATATGGCATGGCGTGGAAAGCTTTAAATAAACAAACAAAAAAGCCCAAGAAATCTTCCCTGTGCCTTTTTCAATTGCCTATGTCACCCCTGCAGGACAGAGGAGGGTGTGTAAACTGTATTCACACGGTAACAGGTTCCTCTACTTTTAATAAGGCAAAACTCATAAAAGCAGAGAAGTACTACTAAACTCCAGGTTTGTTTCTAGATATATTAGAAAAAAAAAACACTTAAATAGCAATGGCTTCCCTGCACTATTCTTTAACCCTTAAAAATACCAGCTCTTGGCTTCTCAAAACAAAAGGAATCGGATGTCAGTAGGTTTCCCTTCGAGCTCAGGATTTCTTATTTTATTTTATTTCATTTTATTTTATATTTCATTGTCACTTTTCTCCTTCTACTATTTAGTAAATGAAAATTACCACAGAAAGAAGAGAATTACCCGCAACTCTTCAGTTAAGAATCATTCTGGGTTATCAACCTGTCCAGATAGATGAGGATTTAATATTATTTTTCAATGGCAAAGTATTAAACTACATTCCTGCCACAACCATAAAGTCATTATCTCACCTACCTTTAAAAAAGAGGGGGGGTGAAGTACGTGGTAATTTCTTAATATCACTTAATATCATCAAATATACAGTCACTGTTTAAATTTCCTTAATTGTCTCATAATTGTTGGTTAGAATCAATGTGTGTCTGAGTCTCTTCCACGTGTAGGTTTTCCCTTAATCTTATTTTATCCACTGTAATTTATTTGTTAAAGAAACTGAGTTTTCATCCTGTAGAATTATTAGCATTGGGAATTTTGCTGATTGTATTCTTTTGACATCCTTTAATGTGCTACCCTGTATTTTCTGTAGTTAAAACTAGAAGCTTGTGCTGTTAAAAAAAAAAAAAAAAAGTCCTTTTGCTTCAGAGATGCATGCTGATGAAATCATATAATTTCTAGGCTTTCCAGCAAACTGAAACAGTTAGAGGTAGGGCTATAGAGAGAAGGGCTGTAGGTGAAATAACATTGTATTGTTTGGATAAGTACCATCAAAGGTACTTATATTCAGGGATTCTGTTTTTCTCTTGTTGTTTGAAAAATGGACCATGTACAATTTCCCACATAGAGCTACATTAGATTGTTATCTTTTCACTAATCCATTTTCCTGGTTACAGCTACTAAGAACATGAAATGAAACTTGTGTTCAGCAGCCCATAGAGAAAGCAGTAAGCAATCAGCTAGATGACACTCTACCCCAAATACATATAATTAACAACGAACTCAATGTCATAAATGAGAGATTTCAGACAACGATCAGAACATGAATCTGGGTTTGCCACACATATAAAATGTCTTTAGAGGATACCAAAAGCCTGTAGGTCAGAAGCTCCAGGATGGGAAAAGCAGTCTTAGTAAGACAATGTAATGACTGTTGAAGAGACTAAATCCTCATAAGAAGAGGGCTCTTGAGAAAGAAAAACAAGCCATCCACAGAGAGTAGAAGAGTTAAAGTCAGGATTATTATAATTATTTCCATATAGTAGTATCTTTTCTTCAAATATTAATGTTAAGTCATTCATAGAGCATTAATATTTTAGAGGAAGCTAAATATTATAGGAGACAGACAATGAGAGAAATGAATACCCCAGCAATGAATGCCTGATATTAAAAGTGACCACATTGCTTCTCCTCTATGAAGCTTAAATTAATTATATACTAAATTGGGAAATTGAGACTCCTGGAGATACATTCCTCTGGAATTTTAGTGGCACTTCAAAGGCTTGAACTATTTATTAATAATTACACTCTACATCAAGCTATCTCAGAGTCAACCAATATAGCCCCCAGAATAAGAAGAACTAAGAAGCACAAGTCCTTGATATTTCATATGTTGTCCTCACATGTGGTACTTCCTAGTCTCATTGGCTTATTCAGGTTCCATGCTTCTCATGACATTTTATAGCTTGATCTAAAAAGAAAAAGTTTTATAGATCTGACTAAAATTTAGTGATCTTAACAATTATTATCATCATCTCATTTTCATTGAGTGCTGTGCCAGGAGCTGTTCTAAACAGTTAACATTCATCAAACTTTTTTAATCCTCATGATAATCCTAGAAAGCAATGGGTCTTATTATCCCAATTTGCAAATAAGGAAATTAGGCACAGAGACTTTAATGTTTAACAATAAGGAAGCAGGTAAATACCAACTTAGAATTGAATACTATGCATCCATTAAAAATCATGCTTTATATAAATACTTAATCGATTGAAAAAAATGCATGAAATATATAGGTAAGTACCAATAGTGGTAATTCAGAATAATCTTTTTTGATGGAAATGGGGAGAGAGAAGGGAAGATAGAGACAGAAACAAGAAGGACAGTCACCAAAATTGTGCATATTTTACCTCTAGATAGTGATTTTACTGCCCTTTTATGATTTGTATATTTTTCAAATTTTTTCAGTGAACACATATTACTTTAATCATCACAAAATGTAATAATTTTTTAAAAACTCATCTATTTTCTTCCTATACTTAATCAAAGTGCTGGTCATCATATTTATTCATACAACAAATATTTATGAAAGTCTTCTGTGCAAGGCATTGTTTTGGGCTCTCAAGATACAGCAGTAACCAAGGCTGACAATTATCCTACATGTTTTCATTCAAGTGACAGAAAACATAAACCATTAAACAAAAACACAAATAAGTCATTTCAGAATGCAATAAATACCATAAAATAAAAAAGAACAGATGATGTGATAGAGAATAAGAGGTGTGTGCAGGGGGTAGAGGCGAGCAGTTAATTTCAAAAGGATGCTCTAAGTGGACATTACTTAGGAGACATTTGTGTTGAGACCTGAAGTATGGAAAAGAACCATTCAATGAGACTGTGAAAGGGTGATGACAGAAAGAATGGTAATACAGTATTCCAAAGGTGGCAACAAGCTCAGCAAATTCAGAATACAGACGGAGGCTCAGTGTGGCTAGAATACAATGAAGAAGGAGAAGGGGCTGGGAAATAGGCAATGCCAGATCAAGGAGGTCTATGTAGGCCACAAAAAAAGTTGAATCATTATTTGTTTATTTATTAGGTATTTTTTTACATCCACGCTAGCTGTTGTGTAAACAACAAGCTATGGGATCCAAGAATAGAAGACCACAGCCAATGAGGAGGTTATTGCTGTAATTTAGGCTAGAGATAATGACGACTTAGAAGGAGAGTAGCACTACAAAGAAAGAGAAGTGAATAGATTAAAATAATGTTTTCAAGATACAGCATAAACTTCGTGGAGTTTTAGATGTAGGGCATAAGTAAGTAGTCAAGAAGAATGCATGGGATATAGGCTCAATCAATCAAGTAGATGGTGATATCATTTGCTAATATGAAAAAGTTTAGAAAGAGATTAGGTAGTAGATGGAGATTGGAAGGAAGAATGACATTTTCGATACAAACGCATATGCCTAAGTAACCACCACAACCATCAGCTATAGAGCATTTCCATCATGACAGGATTTCATTAATTTTCTTTATTATTTTTATTATTTTTTTGACATGGAGTCTTGCTCTGTTGCCCAGGCTGGAGTGCAGTGACGCAATCTCCAATAGGCTTGGCCTCCCATAGTGCTAGGATTACAGGAGTGAGCCATTGTGCCCAGCCAGATTTTATTACTTTTTATGGCTGAATAGCATTCAATTGTATGTGTATATATATATAATGTTATCTGTATTATTATATATGTATATTATATATGTGTATATATAATGTTATATATATAACTTATATACGTGTATACATGTATATATGTATATACATGTATACATATATACATGTATGTATATATGTATGTATATACATGTATACATATATACATGTATGTATATATGTATGTATATATGTATATGTATATATGTATACGTGTATATATGTGTATATATGTATATATATAACATTAAAGTGAAAAAAATCAAGAATCTTTTTAAAAATGTTATATATATATAATATACATTTTTTAAAAGATTCTTGATTTTTTTTAACTTTTATGTTAGGCTCAGGGTACAGGTGCAGATCCATCATATAGGTAAACTGTGTGTCATGGGGCTCTGGGGTACAGATAATTTCATCACCCACGTAATAAGCATAGTACCCAATAGGTATTTTTTCTGATCCTCTCCTTCCTCCTACCCTCCACTCTCAAGTATGCCCCAGATCTGTTGTTTCCCTCCTAGCATCCATGTGTTCTCATTGTTTAGCTCCTACTTATAAATGAGAACATGTGGTATTTGGTTTTCTGTTCCTGTGTTAGTTTGCTTAGCATAATGGCCTCCAGCTCTATCCATACTACTGCAAAAGATATTATTTTGTTCTTTTTATAGCTGCAGAGTATTCCCATGTATACCACATTTTTTAATCCATTCATTCATTGATGGCTACCTAGGTTGATTCCATATCTTGGCTATTGTGAACAGTGCAGCAATAAACATGGGAGTGCAGATATCTCTTTGAAATACTGATTTCCTTTCCCTCAGACATATATGCATCAGTGGAATTGTTGGATCATATGGTACTTATATTTTTAATTTTTTGAGGAACCTCCATATTGTTGTCCATCACTAGATGGACAGTATGAATGCGTTAGTCCAATAATAGATGCACTAATTTACATTCCCACCAACAGTGTATGAGTTCCCATTTCTCTACATCCTTGCCCAAATTTGTTACTTTTGGTCTCTTTGATAATAACCATTCTAACTGGGGTGAGATCATATCTCGTTGTGGTTTTGATTTACAGTTCACCGATGCTTAGTAATAAAGATAAGAGCAGAAATAAACAAAATACAGATTAAAAATACTAAAGACCAATGAAATGAAGAGTTGGTTTTTTGAATAGATAAACAAAATAGACAAGCCTTTAGCTAGACTAAGAAAAAAAGAGAGAAGACTGAAATAAAATCAGAGGTGAGAAAGGAGACCTCACAATTGACACCACAGAAATACACAGGATCAGTGGAGACTACTATGAGCAACTATACACCGAGAAATTGGAAAACTTAGAAGAAATGGATAAATTCCTACATACATACAACCTCCTAAGACTGAACCGAGATGAAATAGAAAACCTGAACAGACCAATAAGAAGTAACAAAATTGAATCAGTAATAAAAAGTCTTCCATCAAAAAATCCCAGTACAAATAAAATAAAAAGAATGAATAAGACCTTATACCTGATAACACAAGAGGACTAGAGTCAATACAAATTTAATTGGATGGGCATGGTGGCTTATGCCTGTAAGCAATCCTAACACTTTGGGAGGCTGAAGCAGGTGGATCACTTGAGGCCAGGAGTTCAAGACCAGCCTGGCCAACATAGCAAAGTTCCATCTCTACTAAAAATTATAAAAAATTAGCCAAGTGTCATGACAAATGCCTGTAATCCCAGCTACTCAGGAGACTGAGGCATGAGAATCGCTTGAACCCGGGAGGCAGAGGTTGCAGTGAGCAAAGATAGCACCACTGCACTCCAGCCTGGGTGACAGAGCAAGACTCTGTCTCAAGTAAATAAATAAATAAAAGTAAATAGAATTTAATTGTACATTCTAAAATAACTGAAAGAGTATAATTAGATTGTTTGTAAGACAAAGGATAAATGCTTGAAGGGATGGATACCCAATTTTCTCTGATATTATTGTGCATTGCATGTCTGTACCAAAATACCTCATGTGCCCCATAAATATGTGTACCTAATATGTACCCACAAAAATTAAACTAAAAAGAAAAAGCCAAAGATCCAAGACTTCACAGCTGAATTCTACCAAATATTTAAAGATGAACTAATAACAATTCTTTTCAAACTATCACAAAAATATTGGAGAGAATTCTTCCAAACTCCTTGCAAGAAGTGAGCATTACGATGATACCAAAACCAGAAAAAGACACAACAACAACAAAAAGCTATAGGCTGATACCCCTGATGAACACAGATGCAAAAATTCTCAACAAAATACTAGCAAGCCCAGTCCAACAGCACCTCAAAAAGATCATTCAAAATGATCAAGCGGGGCTGGACGCGGTGGCTCACGCTTGTAATCCCAGCACTTTGGGAGGCCGAGGCGGGCGGATCACGAGGTCAAGAGATCGAGACCACGGTGAAACCCCGTCTCTACTAAAAATACAAAAAATTAGCCGGGCCTGGTGGCGGGCGCCTGTAGTCCCAGCTACTTGGAGAGGCTGAGGCAGGAGAATGGAGTGAACCTGGGAGGCGGAGCTTGCAGTGAGCCGAGATTGCGCCACCGCACTCCAGCCTGGGCGACAGAGCGAGACTCCGTCTCGAAAAAAAAAAAGATCAAGCGGGATTCATTCTTGCAATGCAAGAATGATTCAACATACACAAATCAATAAGCAAAATACATTATATTAACAGAATGAAGGACAAAAACCATATGATCATCTCAAGTAATTTTAGACCTCACTTCTAGTATAATCATTTAAAGCTATACATCTTTTTAAATCACTACATTAACTGCATCTCATAAATTTTGATATGTTGTTTTAATATTTATTATTTTCAGAATATTTTTTAAATGCATGTGATTTCCTATTTGACCCATAGATCACCTAAAATGTATTAATTTCTAAATGTTTGAAGGTTTCCTAGATAACTTTTTTTATTAATTTTTATTTTAATGCAATCGGTGTAAAAGGACATGCTCTGCATGGTTTCAATTCTTTTAAATGTACTGAGTCTTGTTTCATGACCCCATAAATAGTACATCTTGGACAGTGTATCATGTATCATGTGCACTTGAAAAAAATATGTTTTGTAGTTTCTTGTCAAGTTAGCTGATAGTGCCGTTCAGATCATGTAGGTCTTTACTGATTGTTTTGTCTAGTTGTCCTGTTAAGCACAAAGAGATAAGGGTATAGTTTCATCCTTCTGCAAATGGATATCCAGTTTTCTCAATACTATTAATTGAAGAGACTGTCCTTTCCCTAATGTATGTTCTTGGTATCTTTGTCTGATGCAGAGAATTGGGAGTTGAAATCTCCCCCTGTGGTCTTGTGGAAATCTTCACTTCTCCCTGCATTTCTGTCAATTTTTGCTTTCAATAGTTTTAGGCTCTGTTATTAAGTAAATATATACATATGGTCATTACTTCTTCCTAATGAATTAGCCCTTTTATCATTATTAAATGTTTCTTTTTATCTTTTGGTAATATTCACTGTTTTGACATTTATTTTACTTGATATTAATATAGATATTCCAGTCTTCTTATATTTATTCTTGATATATGTTTTCCCATGCACTTTTAGGCTATATATGACTTTATATTAAGTTGTATCTCTTGTTTACAGCATAGAGTTGGTCTTACATTGTATCTATTCTATTTGTCTTTTAATTAGCATGCATAATTCATTAATATGTTATGTAGTTTGTAATGTGATTAAAATTAGGTATACTACTTTATTTGTTTTGTGTGTTCATTCTTTTTGTCTTTCCAACCTTCCCTTTTTGCATTCTTGTGTATTATCTTAATAATGACTGAACTGTGGAAATTTCACAGAAGTTGCGTCTCATTTGTGGACTTTTTTTATGTGTGTGTAAATGCCAATGAAAACAATTACATTAAAGAATTTTAGGGAACTATTAGAGCTCCTCTGGCCCAAGCCCTTTAGTTTTATAGACACAGAAACTAAGACCAGAGAGGTTAAGTGACTTGCCTGCAAGCACACAAGAAGTAATCTTTCTAAGCCAAGATGAGAGTACGGCCTTATACCACCATCTCAATACACGTTGGGTAAAAAATTTTCATTTTGAGCCACCTAGCACTGAACACCCTTCCTCATTGCGTGAGTTGCGATGAGAGGCAAGACCCTAACATCTCTCACTGTGGAATTGGAGGGACCATACCATCCTCCTCACTCTAGGAGGATTTCAAAATTCTGATGTGTGGCTCATCTTGTAAAAGCAGAACGTATGACACCACTGAGTCTCCAGTCCTATAATGCAACAATCCAGTAGAAATGAGTAGCAGCGCCTGCCTTCTGTGGCAAAGACATGATTTACAGGTCACCAGAATCTCCATGCAGATACTTACCATTTACATGATTTGCCTAGCCTGGTAGGCATGTGAGTTTGTGGCCCCTTGCTCTAGCCATACAAGACTCCTTTCAGTTCTTTATATACATCATGCAGTTTCATGTATTCATGGCTTTTTATACAATGTACCTTCTGCCTCCTTCACCTCCTGTGCCTTGAACACCTCATCATCCTTCATGAGTGTAACCAAACGGCATGTTCCCTTTGAAGCTCGTGCTGATTTCTGCAAGCAAAGGTGATCATGGCATCCTTTGAGTCATGGCTGTATCCTGTAACTCACCTTCTATTTTATCACAATGATTTTTTTAAACACATGCCTCTTTCTATCCTGTGGCCCCACAGATGTCACGGCCCACTCTGTGTATGTGTATGTGTGTACACAGGCATGCATATTTTCATCTCAGAATCTCAGGCACCAAGAAATAAATGACGGAGCACTTGTTAAGTCTCTCATATATTACTTTCTTTATAAAATATTAGTAACAGTTTTTACCTGCCTCACAGGAGTGTCTTAAGAATTGATTCACATTTACAAAGCACTCGGAAATCCTTGGATTTGAGATGCTGTAGAAGTGAGTGCATTATTATTATTATCAACCAGAGGCGGATAAATTGTAAGGAGAAAGCAGAGGATTGGGCTTGCCTGATATTTACAATAATACAGGTCTCTTTGCTGGGAATGCTATCTCCCCAGAAATGTATATTATGAATTACATTCCCTTTCCCTAGAAAATAGTTCTTAAAATCAGGCCAGTAACTCTGTGCTGGTTACATTTTGCTTCATCTATGGATTTATCTACCTCAGGGCAACGTATTATACAGCCTGCTCTGAAACACCTTGGATACCCTCAAGGTATATATAAGCCTAGAAGAAAACAAAAGGTAATTTTCTATTTTTATGAAGCAGCTGAATGAAATGTCACCCTGTTATACTAAATCATACAAAGCAAGCCTTCTGGATATTTAAAGTTAGAAATCTGAATTTGTTACATAGGTTTTGTTTTTTATCACAGCCAAGGTTTCAGGGGAAATGTGTCTGTGTCTTCCATACTTTCTCAACTCCCTTTTAAGCTGCCTAACCGGAGAATCTCAGCCCCATATATCCCTTGTAGGCAATGCCCTGAATTTTTCTCCCCTCCCATCAGCAGTTTTCTGATGCTTCACCGCTGCTTCTTGTTCCATCTCATCCTGCTTCCTCCATCCTGAGGATGATCATATTCTGAGAAAATCATTTGCTCTTCATTGATAAATCCTGGCTCCTTCTTAATGCTCATCTCAAGACACACCTTCTTATATTGACGTAGTCAGTTTATTCCCCAGCTTAGCAAACATTCCTTGTATCTCCATTGTACTCCATATATAATTCCATCAGAATACTTACAGTTATTAAATCTAGGGAGATAGGATCTCACTCTGTCAACCAGGCTGGAACGCAATGGCTCAATCATAGCTCACTGTAGCCTTGAACTCCTGGGCTCAAGCAAAACCTTCTAATTTGCTGGGACTAAATAAGTCTGCCACCACGCCTGGCTAGTTTTTTTTTTTATTTTTTAATTTTAATTCTTTTCTGTAGAAAGAGGTCCTCGCTATGTTGCCCCGGCTGGTCTGGAACTGCTGGGCTTGAGCCATCCTCCTGCCTCCCAAAGTGCTAGGATTACAGGCATGAGCCATCACTCCTGGCCTTTTCTTATATTTTACACTTTGCTCTCCTCCTTCTACATCTAAACTTCTTCTGGTAAAGTACTACTAATTTCATCTGCTTATTGATGGGTTCTAATATCATTTTTACTACATATTGGTTACGGAACAACTTGTTTTTCAGGTGAATATAAATGCAAGGTTAATAGTAGGCAACCAATTAATATTTTACCTCCACAGATATATTTTGACTTTAACAGTGATATGCTGATGGATGGTACAAAGTGATCACAATCTTCGGAGGTCTTGTGTTGGAAGAGATTTTGCAGATTGATTGTCCCTAACATCCTCTCTCGAAATCCTGGTGTTATAAGATACTAGTATGTTTTCTTAAAAGAGGTCTACAATTTGGGGGAAATCATGTATAAAACAAACCTAATCCCTGTTTGTATTATCTTTTAACTACAGGATTTCTGAGAGTCTTTCCCATATGTCATTGATGTCTAAGAGGAATACATGAGTATTTTCCCAATTTTTTGAGAGCAGGATCATTTTATTTGCAGAGTATCTAACAAAATTAGTGTTCTTCAGAAAACGTATTGGGAAAAACTAGTGAGGCCAATGTCTTACATGTGACAGAAGAATATACTGGTGATCAGAGAGAGCAAATGCAATTTCCAAAGTTGGGATCTTGCAATTTCTTCTTTAGCATTCTGTCTATTAAATAGTGATGACAAAATTCTCACCTTTTTGGGAGATCATTGCTTGGGGAGTTAGATATTTAAAAAAGAGAATTTAAGATAATTTGTAACCTAGCAGGACAAGTTCTAGGCAATAAGAACCCTGAGATATCTGTTATAAGAAAGATGACTATTGTGGGAAGGTTCTCCAGGTGATGGGAGGAGACAAGACATGGAGCCCAGGTGACAAATTTTGCACAGAGCTCAGGGGCACCAGCCTGGTGAGGTAAGGGACTCCTTATAATATAACTTGGGAATGAAAGGGCCTTTTCTAACCATGACAAATAAACCATTATTTACTCTATCTCTGAGTAAGCCTTACTCATTATCTGTTTAATGAGAGACCATTGTGTACTCTGCCCAAGAAGAGTAAGTAGTTTTGGAGTTACTTAAAACTAAGAAGAAAACATGAGGAACAGGCGAATACATAGGGTCTGTGTTTACACCACAAAAAAAGGTATAAGGGAATCCAAAACCCCTAGTCATAATTTTCTTCTGTTCACTGATGTAAGAGTCTCGGCCAGTACTCTTCAAAGTGTCCATTCTGAATAGTGGGTTCTAAATATTCTAAGATATAATGGGTTGTAAGCTTGATTTTCCGAAGTTGGCCTATAAATATGCTTAGTCTTCTTGTTCCTTTTATAATCATTTTGGACTCACCTTAGAATCTTTAGGATAAAATTGCTGCTTCCTACACCAGCTGTTATCTTTCCTTCCTTGGGTATAATTCAGAAAGAATCAAAGGGCAGAGTCCAGGTGAAACTAATTTAGGTATTAGCTAGAGGGAGCTACTTGTAGATCAATTTTACTCTGACAGATAAATTTGCCTTAGAGATCCAATTATATACAATATTAAGACTAGCATGAATCACCTATCACACTTGGAAACAGCTGCTAATTAAAGCACAGGGATACTAGAACATTCAGAGAACACATTGAAATAGAGTTTTTAAGGATGCAAAATGGAAAAAAAGAGAAAGATTATTATTTATTTCCCAGAGATAAATTCCAGTAGTCACATTTCTGGGAAACTATTTCTGAACTCGGTGAGTCACAGTGAAATCCATTTTTACAGTTTTTGTTTCCCTGTTTTTTTTTTTTAATTCCTGAACTTCCTACGCAGTATTAAAATTGTAATATTCTAGCCAAGAGCCTATGGAAGTGTTACTATTCTAGTAGAAAGAGAATGTAGAATAGTAGCTAAAAGCATGGGTCCCAAAATCACTGTTTGATTTAAAACCTCAGTTCTACCACTATTGAGTTATATAATTTGAGGTAACTTACTTAAATAATCTTAGTCTCGGTTGTCTGTAAAAACTGTAAAATGAAAATAAGCAGAGTAACTGCCTCAGCATGTTATGGAAAGGATTAAATATGTGAATGTTCATGGGACAACAACAGAGTGGAAGAGAGTGCATACACACACCAATAACACACACACGTGATTAGTTTTAGTTTCCTCTTTTTCGCTCAACTACTTGGAAAGAAAGGAAGATTTTTCACTGTATTACATATGTTACTTTTTGATCCATTAAAAATTACTCTTCACTATTTGCTTAAATATGGCTGCAAATACCAATTTATAATGGCATTTAAAATTACATGAGAAATATGGATGGTGATATTTTATTTTTTAGGAAAAAATAAAAATCTAAAATAATGAAAATACATATCTGCACTGATTATGACTACTTTGCTGTGTCTAGCATCCTTCACACCTGTGGTGATCAAATGCCATGCAATGAATCTTTGGGGCATATATTAATTCATTTGTTCAACAAACAGAAATTAAATGCTTTTAAGGTGTCTGCCACTTATCTAGGCACTGCGGTTTCAAATAAGTAATTTCACCTTCAAATTATAGTTTTGCAGCTTCTCCATTAAAAAAAATTGTTTTCTCTGTTTTCTAATAGAAATGGAATTAATTTAACAGACTTGCTCCTTCAGCTTACTATTATAAGAACACTAAGACTCGGGTGCAGTGGCTCAAACCTGTAATCCCAACACTTTGGGAGGCCGAGGCAGACGGATCACCCAAGGTCAGGAGTTCGAGACCAGCCTGGCCAACGTGGATAAACCCCCATCTCTACCTAAAATACAAAAATTAGCCGGGTGGCGGGTATCTGTAATCCCAACTGCTCCAGAGGCTGAGGCAGGAAAATCCCTTGAACCCAGGAGGCGGAGGTTGCAGTGAGTCGAGATCAAACCACTGCACTCCAGCCTGGGTGACAGAGAGAGACTCTGTCTCAACAAACAAACCAACAAAAAAACACTAAGACTCTGTGGTGCCTATCATACATCCTTTTAGACCAAAGCTTCATGGAAATGTAATTATAGGGAGATGAGATAACAAAGTGCTTGCTTTATAGAAAGGTAAAAATATTCCAAGTAAATAGTTAAATGGTACCTTCTTGACAGAGTTTGTGATAGTTCTGGGATCATAAGAGGGAGAGACAGTTTCTTTCTGGGAAAATTATCAAAAGAAATGTCAATATTTTCACATATCTCATGATAAATATGTTTAAATCAAATCATGTAGGTATGTGAACTTAGAAAGAGCTCTATAGAACTGTGACAAGTGTTACAGCTCAGTGTCTTCCTCATTGTTAAATGAAACCACCAGAATTACTGGGCTTAAAAGAATCATCTAGTCTGAACCTCCGTTTTAGCTCCCAAGTGAGAAATCCTTAGCTATCTTTAAGTGAGATATGTGATGCAGGTGCTTAAACCTTCGTTAAAAATGAAATCAATGGGAAACCAGGATTTCCACTGATTTTTCTTAAGAGAAATAAACCTTATTAAGGGTTGGGACGTTATAAAGCGAGATTCTCAAACATTAGTGAGTTTTTTTATGGATGCTTTTGAGAATGCTGAAAGAAAATTTATGCAAGATTGTGTTCAGAAGCTTCATGGGATCTCTTAAGAAGCCAAATCCAGAAAAACCAAAGGGATCCCTGGATACTTACAGAAGAAAGCCTCTTCTGACTTTTGGTTTGTATGTGTTTTCAAGCAGTTAGCTTACAGTTCGTCTTTGTGTTAAAAAATCTGAATTTTGTCATGTCTGTTAACATCACAGGCTATTCCATAAATTTGGGTTCCTCATAACTCTCTTATTGCAGCCCTTTTTCATTATTGCAGCTCCTGTTTTGTATTAGATCTTCCCTCGATGTAAACCTACACATTAAGTCTTGTACTTCTCATAGTATCTAGTAGAACAGTAGAACCAATTTCTGCTCAGCTGCTCAGCAAGACATACATCAAGGTCTCTTAGTGATATGGCCTCCAGGTTAGAGTTGGGGTTAGGGGCTTTGAAAAAGGTGAAAACAGAACTTGTCCTACCCTGTGGTGGATTCACTATGTACCCAAGCTTTCCAGAATCCAGAGACTCTGAAATGGGGAGTGGCTTAGGAATGCTTAGGAGGGAAGGAAAGTTGCTGCCTAAAGCCTGGCTATTCATCTTAGATCCCTCCGTCAGTCCAACAGTGAATTTCCTCTAGGATAAATGTTTACATTAGGGTTAGGGTAGGGTAAGAGACAGCATAGTTGACACAGAGTAAAAGACAATAGAAAGTAGCTGTTATTTTTATTCTTTAGAATTTACATTATAATGGGGTGAGTCATAGTCATCATAACAATTATTTCGGTTTCATAATAGTTCATATACTAATAGTAGATCATTTATTACTTTGTATTTTTTATTATTTGAGGGTATTTATTTCCTTTTAAATAAATAATGCTGAAATAAATATAAAATGTTCCTTAGGCAAATAGCCTTTACTTCCCAAATTATGAAATGGTAATTTCTTACAAACTAGAGTTTAGGGATAAACAAAAATTTAAGCTGGCACTGTACAAATAGCCCATTCAAACTGGTCCCCTAAAACAAAACACAACACAACAAAACACAGCCAAAAACCCCAGCATAATTTCTGCTCTTTATGTGACAGATTATAGACGTAAATGAAGATAGAAAGTTTATTTAATATATGAATGGGAGACTCGACCTAGAAAAATGTGCCAAGATGGAACATAAGGCCACTTAGTTAAAACTTAAGACATAAAACACACAAGAATGCAAGCAAAAAACACTTCAGATTTCCAACCAGCACAAGCTTATTTTAAAAACTGGAGAGACAAGGCCGGGTGCAGTGGCTCACGCCTGTAATCCCAGCACTTTGGGAGGCTGAGGCGGGTGGATCATCTGAGGTCAGGAGTTCAAGACCGGCCTAGCCAACATGGTGAAACCCCATCTCTACTAAAAATACAAAAAGAAAAAAAAAATTAGCCGGGTGTGGTGGTGAGTGCCTGTAGTCCCAGCTACTCGGGAGGCTGAGGCAGGAGAATTGCTTGAACCCAAGAGGCGGAGGTTGCAGTGAGCCGAGATCACACCATTGCACTCCAACCTGGACCACAGGAGCAAAAAACTCCATCAAAAAAAAAAAAAAAAAGAAAAACTGGAGACATACAGTCTATAAAAAAGAAAACTGGGAAAGTCTGCCACAGGAACTTACAAAGTCAATAGTCAGCTTGCAAAAAAAACAAAAAGGAAGAAACAGGGTCCATGCCAAATAGGTTAGTTCATTTTGGCTAATAGATGCTTTCTAGAATGTTTATTTACTCAATTTTGAAAAAATCTGTATAATGCCATATTTTCTATATCCCCAATCCATTAATTTGAATCAAGTCACAACCTAACCTAAGTAGTTTTTTGGAGTAGTGACCAACCACACTGCCTTTCATGAATGTTACCTGAGATGGTTGATAAGGGATTACTGTGTTTCTTGGAGTTAGGTTCCCAGAGGTGGCATTAGTGAGGTTATGAGCATTTTTATGACTCTCGATATATTGGTAGCAATACTGCACTTGCAAAGCTTTTGATATGTTTTACTGAATTATATTCCCAAAGGAGTTACTAATTTATAATGCTACCAGAAATGCATGAGACAAGCGATTTCCTTTCACCTTCAGATTTTTGGAATTTGCCTTTAATTTTTTTCTATATTTAAAAGTAGGTGAAAAATATGCATTAAAAAAACTATTAAGGAGTGCTCTTCCCAGCCTAAGCAGCAAAGGAAATACCAAAAATTCTGATTTCAAATCCCATCTCATTAAATTTTTAAATGTTAAGAACCTAATATTAAAGACACATCTAGTTTATGCCAGCTTGGCCTGTCCTGGCCACCCAGAAAATTTTAGAGTCTTTCCTGGCTCAATCGTTAATGTGTACTTAGAGAATGTAAGAAAATAACCATCAAAATGTGACTGTCATGTAGAAATTTTAGTTATTTTATAATTGTTATTTTAATTTAAGGCAAATATAAATGTTTTCATTATATGATTGTCCTCTTTACATGTATTTCTCTTCTGAATAAAGGAGTAGGCTGCAAAGTGTGTGCCTATGGCAAAATCCCCAATAATGCTGAACTTTCTATTTCTCCAAACATCAAATGAGGCTGAGAAAAAGATCAGTGTTCATCACATTGTATTTTCTATTCCTCCTTTTTAACTTACAGAAAACAATACTTGCCAATCCCTTTGCTCACAGACAAGGTCAGGTGACTACTTCTGGCCAGTGAAATTCAGGAAGAAATGATGCATGAGTTATGGCAATGGATATTCTGTTCATGATTCTCCAGGTCCTTTCTTTTCTTGCTCTAGCAAACCCTGAAGCCTCATCTGGCAATGTTGAAACCTCTGTCAGCCTGGATCCCTGTATGACCATGTGGAGGAGAGTACCATCCCCAACCCCTATCCTGCACCTCTATAACTTGGATTAGAATGCATGAACAAAAGATAAACTTTGGGTGTACTATGAGATCTGCTAATTAATACCTAAGGTGTGGTCACAGACTCTACTACCAAGTCTTTTCCCCCAACCAAACAGCTTGAATATATGGAGTAAGGATTACCGGAGAGACTAGCAAGGGAAGTTTATTCTGCCTTGAGATGCCCAGTTCCAAGGAGGAACTGTCTTTGCATTTCATTTGCACCAAATACAAGGAGAGATATTAAAATGTATATAAAAGAAAAGAATCCTCAGAACAACAGTTTAGATTTATAATAACAAACTTCAGAAAACTCATCAAAGCCCATCTGTTCTGTGAGGCATTGCAACAAAAATGACCACTTGGCGCTCACTGTTCTGTGCCACCGCTTATATTGTATTTGTGTGTATGGCTCTCATATCCCCAAGTGTGCCTCAAATTCAGGGCTCTGCAGGGCAGGGTATTTTATTATGTTTTCTGCATGGCAGTCCACCTAAGATAAATGAATAGATGGGGGAAAGCAAATAAAATAGAAAACTATCTCTTTCTACAGATGTGTGAGCTGAAATTTCAAGTTTACAAACAAATCAAAAGCATATACATTTTCTCTCTCTTACCAAATTGCCCACTCATGGGCTTTATCCCTTTACATCTACAGAGAAATGCTTTCAGACGGCAGACACAAGGAAGTAGAAAAAAAATCACATAGCTGACCTCCTCTTTCTTCTATTCCAGACGTATGTAGCTCAACTAACTGCTTTATCTTACAGGCTATGGTTTAACGTGGAAAGAGTTTGTCCTTTGTTGAAAGAAAATTGTTAATTGAGACTGAAAGTGTTATCTAAGAAAGAAAGACAAAGGAAATTCGGGCCACCTACCACATTCCAGACTATTATTAAGGTATTTCACATAAATTGCTTCATTCAGCTGTCTGAAAATCCCTAAATGTTTCACATTTACGATGTGGAGATGATAACAATATCAGCAAGAATTAAATGAGATTAGGTATGTAGACATTCTCTGTAAATTATACAGGAATACCACAGAAGTGAAAACTATTATTTTCAAAAAGTTGGTTGTTTCCAAAATATTCGATATTTCCTCTAGGGCAAAGAAAAGTATCACTTGCCTTGTGATGCTTAGTGTGTAACAATTACACGTAAAAGAATATTTAAAAAAGAATATTTTCTTTCAAATGGTGTTGGATAAAAGATTTTTAAGTAGCATTTCTATGTGCTAAGAGAAGGAGAAAGAGGAGAGAGTAAGAGAGAGAGAGATGAGATGAAGAAAGGTAGAAACAGAGGCACAAAGAGAGGGTAGCCAAACAGGCAGAAAGACAGACACAAAGGAACACACACACACACACACACACACACACACACACACACACACAGACACACACAGAGAGAGAGAGAGAGAGCAAACTAAACCTATTGGAGAACAAACTTGTATATATTGTTTACCTGTGTTAATTTGGTGGATACTTCCATTAAATCTCAGAAACTCAGATATCTTACTTTCTAAGTGGATGAAAAGAAATGAAAAGTTATATTCCTTTATGAACACTGAGAGGAAGTAGCCTGGGCCCTCTGGCTGGTCTTGGATTTGTCTGATCTGCACCTTTATGTTCAAATGGCTGCTTTCCATTTTTGCAGTGAAAGAACATTTTACTATGCAACAGCTTTGTACCAGACAGTGAAACATATGGGCCTATGCCTGAATCCTTAGTCTGTGGTCAGTACCCCAGTACCTATCAGTTATTATGACCTTCAAATATAGTTCCAACACTGCTGTCCCCCTCAGAGATGTCTCTGCTGATTCACGTTGCAATACTCTGTCATTGGGAGCCATGCTCTGGACTAACCATGTCACACAGAAGCCTTTACTCACAAAGAAGACTTACAGCAGACAACCAGAAACTGGCTTTCTTCCTATAGCCCAACTGCACTGATCTGACTTTGAAACCAACTGAATTCTCCCAGCGGAGCACTCGGGGTGTCATCTGAACCCAATCAATTGCAAGGTCAATGTGTCAGTGGATTCTCATGCTGCTAATAAAGACATATCTGAGACTGGGTAATTTATAAAGCAAACAGGTTTAATTGACTCACAGTTCAGATGGCTGGGAGGCCTCAGGAAACTTACAATCATGGTGGAAGGGGAAGCAAACATGTCCTTCTTAACGTGATGGCAGAAAGGAGAAGTGCTGAGTGAAGAGAGGGGAAAGCCCCTTGTAAAACCATCAGATCTCATGAGAACTCCCTCACTATCACAAGAACAGCATGAGGGTAACTGCCCTCATGATCCAATTACTTCCCACCAGCTCCCTCTCACGACATGTGGGGATTATGGGAACCTCAACTCAAGATGAGATTTGGGTGGGGACACAGCCAAACCATATCAGTCAACAAGGCAGGCAAAAACAATGAGAGAAGTACAAACACCACCTGTGGAATGCCAGACACCTTCCTCTATGTTTTGTATGTGCTTTCTTATCTAATCTTTCCAATTATCCTTACTTTTCACATGAAGAAGCTAAGCACAGAGTGGTTACATTCCACAAAGTTACAGACCTAGTTAGGGGCAGAATCCTAGAGACAAACTAGACACTGTATTTTCATACTTACATTTTGAGAAAAAAAAAAAAAAAACAGAATTCCATTCTTGTTCTTAGCTTGCTGCACATTCATGAGCATCCATAATATAGTAAGCATGGCCTAGTATTTGCTGCTCTGTACTTCATAAACTGGCATCAAAAGAAAGGAGAGAAATGTTCAAAAAAGGTGCTATTGCAAACATAGACACACATACACAAATCCTACAGAATATAACAACTGTTTTAATGAATTCAGATAAAGGTTTTAAATGCCATTTTTAAAAGTCACTAAAAATATCTCTGGCAAGAAGATTCCCAAGGACGAGATTAAAAACGAGAGGTGAATGGAAGAAAGACTATCCTAGGAAAGTGACACTAGAGATGCCCACATGCATGGAGACTCCATCTTCAGATAGTGTTGAGGTGAGCCACAAGACAGAAAGCCAGCGAGTTTGGAGCAAATTCATGGAGACAAAGAAAGTTTCTTTTTGGAACAAAGGAGATGAGGGAGGCAGGAGAGAGTGTTGATGTAGTTGCAAGAGGCTGGAGCTGAGTGCCACAGAGGCTTTACAGCAGGAAGGGAAGAAGCACCCTGTCTGCTGACACCATTAGAGCCTTCCAGATCTTTCTTCTCATGCGAGCCTCCTCACCTAAGGAGGAAATTCTGTGGCTGCTGAGGCAGCGTTGTCCGCACTCTTCTCCTCAAAATTTTACTTCTTCCATATTTAATAGATGTCTAATAGAAAGGTGGTTCCTGGTCAAATAAGCTTAGAAGACCATGCCCACAGTATCCCCTACCAGGATATTCATAATGAGCATTAGCAGATGGATGACTATGAGAAGACCTGACATAGACACAGCTATCAATTTCATCCAGTATTCTGAAACGTGTTCCTATGTATAGACTCTTTTTTTTTTTCAATTTCATCTTTCCCCAAACAGATGCCTTAGTCCATTTGTACTGCAATAAAGGAATACTTGAAGCTGGGTAATTTATAAAGAAAAGAGGTTTATTTGGCCTATGGTCCTGCAGGCTTTACTCTTGGAAGACAAGGAATTTTAGTCTCCTGTCATCATCTTTAAACTCAGGAAAGAGGTTCAAATATATTCTACATTTATAAGTAAAAGAGAATTATACTTCTGACTTATCATTGTCCACATCCTAAGCTTTAATTGAAATATCAATATCAAAAGTATCAATATCCATACACTATGACTTGAAATTGGACAGAAAAACTAAGAAGCTATAGAGTGAAAGCATTTTAAATGACAGAGCATCATGCAAGCCAAATAATTATAGTTTCTTAATAAGCAAATTAGTGTACTATAATTTTCCTATATATTTCAAGTTGGAAAAAATAAAGTTATTCACTTTCTATCAAATGAAAAAAGTAGCTCTAATATGCAAGAATTTTTCCTGGGTCACTTGGAAGTTTATCCTTTAGGCCTGAAGTAGATTAGGTTTCTGAATATAACTAGTCATTGCCTATCACACGATTTAACATCACTTATAAATAAAAAACCCAAACATCTTTATAATTTTGTTCTGTGTCTCTTAGGTATTATTTTACCATATCAATAGAATAAATAGCATAACGTAGTTACGTTTTTCAATAATAATTAATACATACCATATACTGAATCATCCTCACTAGATTTTCTTTTTTCTTTTTGAAGAAAAGGGCCATCCTTGTGTTTTCCATAGAGCTTAAAAACATTATATGCCTTGCATATAATGGCAAGTAATTAATGCTTTAGGATGAAAATAATTGTTGATATCACTGGCTAAATACATAGAAAATTAAGCAAAGTACTAATGGGACGAATCTTGCAAATTGATTTCCCACAAGATTCCAAATAAAAAGTCTTGGTTCAACCTGACAGCCTCCCTACCATTACACAATAGAGCTACCCAAAATTACCAAAGGGGCATAATCACCTGTTAATTTTTCTGTCATCTTAGAATAAACTCAGATAATAGAAATAGTGGCAGAAGTAAAGCTCCTCTGAGGCAGCTAAGAGCTGCAGAGAAAGGTGGCTTTATCTTGAAACAGGTTTTGTTACGCACATGACAAATATGACCTTATGTAAATCACCTCTTCCTATCTGTGTTCTAAGTGACGCAACTGCAAAATCCAAACAATATTGCCAAACTCTCTATCAGTCTCATGACGATGTGATAGGGAGCTGTGTCCTGGTAGTCAAGTTGAATTAGGCACTGTAGGAACCCAAAGATGTAAATATTCCTAAAGATAGAATTTCAGAGGTATTTCTAAAAGTCACATTTCTGAAACTAAGGTCACTCAAATTTATTTACAGAATCCTTAGAATCATAGAATAGTGAATATGGAGGATTTGTTTATATCATTAATTTAGCTCACTCCCTGTATTTAAAAAGAAAGAAGACAAAGACTCCTGAGATGAAGGTGTGGTCTCAGAGGGTAATTCAAGGCACAACTAAGAAATGAGGGCTTCATCCAACTACTTCTATAGTCCTAACGTCTTTCTATCACACTGTAAAACCTTCTCACAATGGTTTCATGCACTGTTGTATGAGAAAGAATTATTTCAAAATTGAAAGGGAAGAGTTAATGAAAATGTAACCAATGTCATATACTGATTTAAGTCTCTATTTAATCCGTCAAATTGTTTACAGCGTGTTTGTTTTCCACAGAAAGCCACACACATCCAGGAGTTGTACACACTCATATTCAGAAATTACTATTTGGGGCTTGCATGTGTGGGTGGCTGGTTGCCTAAGCATGAGAAATTTCCTCAATTGGAAGGACACATGTTTGAAGAAAGCTGACAAACCTACTCCCAGCTCATGTCAAACTGAGAACTGATCCTCAGTGATCATTAATGATCACGTAGTCTGCCCAACCAAGAATCCATTCTTTACACAGTTGTAAGGATATCTCACTTAACACATGAGGGAAAGTGATCCACTCAGGAATTCGAGGACTAAAAGATGTACTAAATGATTCATTTACTTAAAAAATTCTTGAGAATATTGTAAGAGGCACAGAGTCAAATTCCAAAATGAAAACTGAGATTTTTTTTTCCCTCCTGAATTTATGTTTGAAGGAAATGAACTTCACCTTTCTCCTTCTCTAGTATTATAATGTTATTGCCTGCTATATAACTTTTACCTCTTGTTGTTTCACTGGGAGCTATTTTGCAATGAAGGACAAGCTAGTTCTGTATGCATTTCTGTACATATTTGAAAACAAAAACAAAAGGCACTATGTTAAAAAAGAAAGCACATGGTTATTTCAAAGCCAGCTTGGGATGACTTAGCCTTATGTTTCCTGTTTCCATATTCATCCAAAAGGGAACAACTTTCTGTTACCCCCAAATATCTTAGAATCACTAGATCTGGACCCCCAAAGATTGTACACAAGAAGGGACTAAGGCAATGTAAGCATAGTTTAGCTTTAAGATTTCTTTCACCTTCAAACTACACAAGAAACTCAAGACTCACTTCAATTTCTTCCTCTATATGTTCCTGTATATGTTGTCTTTCTCCAGTGGGAGTAATTTTCCTTCTCTAAGCTGTTATTAAGAAGGATCTTTGCTGTCTTCGTGTTAATTTATCATATACTATCTAGTGAGATTTATTGTAAGTTTTCTCCCCTTCAACATTTTATGTCTTGCCTCTCTTTTGAAACCTTTCCTGACCTCCTCAGGAAGGGGCCTGGCTCTCTCCTAAGAGTTTCTCTTGTGAATGGTACAAACTTGTATTACATCTTGCGTAACACTTTCATTTATCTTAATGTTGATCTCCCTTTCTGCCGGTCCCTTGAAGGTACAGACAATATCTTAATATCTTTAGGTCTTTAAATCTTATAATACTTCCCCGCACAAAATAAATATTTGTTTGATCACTTATTACCATAAATTCCTGCAGAGGTAGCCTGCCCTAATTATAGGCTATTTTCTGGGTTTTTTTTTAATTGTTGTTGTTATGTAACTGTAACTATCCCTTTTCCTATTTGTCATCCTCCTGAAGCAGCTATCTTTGCTTCGGGTAAGTCTCAATTTGCTTTATTAGCATGTGGATGTCAACATTATTGGGGCTGCAGATGAATTCTGTCCTGCCAGACTTACAGAAAGGAAGCAGCAATGTTACATTAATACATGGAGCAGTCACTTCAATAATCTAACAGGGAAGATGAGAAGCTTGCATTCTCTTTCTCTTCACACAAAGAACAAAGCTCA
This sequence comes from Hylobates moloch, assembly GCF_009828535.3. NCBI lineage: Eukaryota > Metazoa > Chordata > Mammalia > Primates > Hylobatidae > Hylobates > Hylobates moloch. The sequence continues at coordinate 18,220,506 of NW_026652295.1, read as the reverse complement.
CACCTCTGGGCTGGCCACATATCCAGAACAAAATGGTACAACAATGATTTTTCAGCCGTCTTGGTTGATGAAATCTTTCAGCTGCCCAATGGTCAGGCATTTAAGTGGTAAGTAGGAGATGTAAAGCATTCTACCTCTTTACTGGGGACACTGGCTCGTTCAAGAGGGATTTGCTGGAGAATCAATTCCCCAAACAGCTTGTTTTGTTTTGTTTTGCTTCCTTTGTATGTAGGCAGATTGTCTTAAGCTGCCAAAGTAGGAAATAAATGGCATTAAAAATGTGTTCCCGTGAAAAAGCAAATTATTTCTTTTACCAGAATATTCATCAGAGATTTGTGAAATTTTGAAAACAACACAAAACCACCAGTGACTTTCTTGTGATTCTTCCCTTGGACTACATCTAATTTCAGATTCTTTCTTTCTGCTCTTTAAAGTTGCTAATATCTGTGACAGTATGCAATATCATGCCAGCTTTAATTCAGGTGAAGCTAAAATTAGAGATAAACTTGCTGATTAAGCGGTCTCATATCACATGTCACACAGAAACTAAAAGTAGACACTTAGGGTTAAATTGTTAAAAGGGCTCTCCAAAATTGCATTCACAAAACCTTCATTGGTATGCATCAGCAGCAGTCTGGTTATCCATCCCACCCAGTAGCAAGCTGGTGACTTCCTTATCAAAGGCTATATACATCGTGGACTAAGACTGTAATTGCCAATTGATAAAGCATTGACACATTGACCACAAAATTGCAACCAGCGGACCCTTATTCATTGTGCTGAGATAAACTAATCTATTTTGACAATCAACCATACACTCAATATTTGAACTTTTCTGTAATGCCTGCCCTTACTCTGACTTGATGGTGTGCACATTCTCACCTAATCAGGTGTCAACCTTACCATAACTGAAGCACCTTCTCTGATACAGAAGCCAGAGGCTGGAGAATAAGACACATACAATCCAAATCTTCACAGGATGATTTGTAAACCAATCAACCCAACAAAATAGAGATAAGTATTTCCTTTCATTCACTCACTCTCAATATAAAGATTATTATAGAGTGAATGTTTGTGTCTCCCCAAAGTTCATATGCTGATGCCCTGATCCCCATTTTGTGGGGTTAGAAGAGGTCATGAGGGCAGGGCCCTCACAATAGGATTAGCATCCTTACAAGAAGAAACATCAGAGAGCTTGTTCAATATCTGTCTCTCTGTCGCATGTGAGCAAGGCAGCCAAAAAGAGTCCTACGTAGAAACTGAATCAGCAGTCACCTTGATCTTGGGCTTTCAGCCTCTAGAACAGTGAGAAAAATTTTTGTGGTTTAAGCCACCCAGTCTGCAGTATTTTGTTGTGGCAGCCCAAGATGACTGATACAAAGATAGTGTTATATAAAGTATTACATGTACAAATACATAAATAAATAATAACATAATAGTTGTATTAAAGTAGGTATCATTGTTTGGTTACATGTAGATGAAGATGCAGTTCCACATAATTAAGCACAGTTGCAGTTTAAGTCTTCAGCTGGTAAAACTTTCTCTCTCTGTTTAGCCCATTTGGAAACGGTATTCCCTTTGGGAGACTGTTTAATAAGTCAAAGACATAACAGAAACAGTGTTGACCTCATTAACATAAGCTTCTTTCTCCTGTTTATAACTTGGTCATAAACCTTCATAACTGCTCAGTAAGAAAACCGTCTGGATGATAATAGTACTCAGAGGGGGAGTTGTTTGCAGATCAGCGAAGCCAGGCCACATGTCCCTCCACCAAAGAGCTGTAAAAGTGCTACTCTCAATGAAAGCAAAACTCCTTTAAAAATTATTAGCATGTCAGGACCACTATGTAGAAGAGTATGTGAGTATACAGAATATAGAGCAAAGAGATTTCTCTTTAAACATCTTAATTGAGCTAATCCAGGCTTTCTCACATATTACCTTGATTCTAAAATATAATCAATCACAAAGCATACCTTAGATTCGAATTAGCTTTTGGAGACAGATAGATACATGATTGATAGATAGATAGATAGACAGACAGACATAAATATGTATATATGTGTGTGACCATGTGTATATGTGTGCGTATGTGTATATGTATGCGTATATGCATATGTATATGTATATGTATATGTATATGTATATGTATGTGTGGTGCTGGAGAAAAATGAAGAGAATAAAAGAAAAATTTAACGTTTGCATTTGCTCTAGTGAACTCTAAAGTGTTTGTAAGGCAGAGCTCACATGCGAAGCTGCTCAAGGAATATGGTTTGCCAAAAAAATAGATGGTCACTGAAGGGGGAAAAAAATGAATGAAAAGTAGAGGTCTAGACGTGGCTATTTCTTCTTTCATCAAAAACATCTCATTAGAAAATGATAGTAATTTCAGTTTGACTTGAAAGATAAATTAAATACACTCTCCAGAGCATGTTTCTTTTCATGTTGGTTAAACACTTATATACCATATTCTACACAACCCAAGCAACGTCCTAAAGTAAGAGGTGACTTCTAAAATTTGATGAGTATATGTGTTCAAGTTCGAGTCCAGAATTAAGTAAAACTAATTATGAAGCATGAAAACTGCAAAAAAATACAGTACAAGCAAATGCCAATCACCTTCATATTGTTATTAATATCAGCATCACTAAGGGTGGACCAATCAGATCTCTGTTCCTTGTGGCTTACCCATGATGAAGGATTCTAAAAATGCCTCACTTGAACCATATTGAGATTGTAGACCTAGCTTCCAGTTGACAGGAACAGCAGCCATCAGAGGAAAAAGTTCAGTAAAAAAGCAATCTGAGAAATCTACAGGGTAGAAATTTCCACAGGATAATGACTTGGGTCAGCTCAACAAGTACACAGCATGGAAGGGAAAGAGGAAGGTAGGGTGTATGGATTCCCAGTGTAAAACTATTAAGAGACAACAACCAAATGGTATGGGTGAACCTGAACTGGATCTTGCTTTGAACACACCAACACTAAAAGCTATTTTAAGGCTAATGCAAGAAATTTGAATATAGACAGAATATTACTTAATATTGAGGACTTAGTGAGAGAAATGCAGAGCAAGATGGCCAAAATAAACCATCAAAGGGATAATTCAGAGAATTATAACAGAGAATTTCCCAAACCTGGAGAAAGATATCAGTATTCAAGTACAAGAAGGTTATAGAACACCAAACAGACTTAACCCAAAGAAGACTATCTCAAGATATTAAATGATCAAATTCCCAAAAGTCAAGGATAAAGAAAGAATGCTAAAGCAGCAAGAGAAAGGAAACAACACACAAAAAAGCTCCAACCTGTCTGGCCACAGACTTCTCAGTGGAAACCTTACAGGTCAGGAGAGCTGGCGTGACATATTTAAAGTGCTGAGGGAAAAAATCTTTTCTCCTGAAATAGTACATCCAGCAAAAATATCCTTCAGAACATGCAGGAGAAATACTTCCTAGACAAACAAAAGCTGAGGGATATCATCAACACTAGACCTTTCTTACAAGAAATGCTAAAGGGAGTTACTCAATCTGAAATAAAAGGACATTAAATGAGCAACAAAAAAATTATCCGAAAGTACAAAACTCACCAGTAATAGTGCACAGAAAAACACAGAATATTATTACACTGTAACTGTGGTGCATAAAATACTCATATGTCAAGTAGAAACACTAAAAGATGAACTAATCAAAAATTATAACTACAACAACTTTAAAAGACATAGATAATATAATAAGATATAAATAGAAACAATAAAATGTTTAGAAGCAGGGGGAGGAAGTATAAGTGCAGAGTTTTTATTAGTTTTCTCTTTGCTTATTTGTTAGTTTGTTTCTTTACACAATCAGTGTTAAGTCCTCATCGGTTTAAAATAATGGATTATAAGATATTATTTGCCATGGATGAAACTGGAAACCATCATTCTCAGTAAACTATCGCAAGGACAAAAAACCAAACACCACATGTTCTCACTCATAGGTGGGAATTGAACAGTGAGAACACATGGACACAGGAAGGGGAACATCACACTCCGGGGACTGTTGTGGGATGGCGGGAGGGGGGTGGATAGCATTAGGAGATATACCTAATGCTAAATGATGAGTTAATGGGTGCAGCACACCAACATGGCACACGGATACATATGTAACAAACCTGCACATTGTGCACATGTACCCTAAAACTTAAAGTATAATAATAATAAAAAAAGAAAAAAAAATAAGATATTATTTGCAAGCCTTGTGGCAACCTCAAATAAAAAGTTATAAATATACAAAAAATAAAGAGCAAGAAATTAAAATATATTACCTCAGAAAATCACCTTCACTAAAAGTAAGATAGGAAGGAAAGAAGAAAGAGAAGACCACACAACAACCAGAAAACAAATAACAAAATGCCAGAAGTAAGTCTTTACTTATCAATAATAACATTGATATAAATAAACTAAACTGTCCAGTGAAAACACAGAACGGCTGAATGTATAAAAAAAGACCCAGCAATCTCTTGCATATAGGAAACTTCAGTTATAAAGACACACATAGAAATAAAGAGATGAAAAAAGATATTCTAGGCATGCGAAAATAAAAAAAGAACAGGAGCATCCGTACTTATATCAGACAAAATAGATTTCAAGATAAAAACTATAAAAAGAGACAAAGAAGGTTATTATATAATGATAAAGGGGTTAATTCAGCAAGAGGGTATAAAAATTGTAAATATGTACAACCAACATTGCAGCCCCCATATATTTAAAGCAAATATTAATAGAGCTAAGGAGTGAGATCAACCCCAATATGATAATAGCTGGAGACTTCAACATCCAACTTTCAGCATTGGATAGATCATACAGACAGAAAATCAACAAAGACATATTGGACTTAATCTGCATTATAGATCAAATGGATCTAATAGATGCTTATAGAACATTTAATCCAACAGCTACAGAATACAAATTCTTCTCCTCTGCATATGTATTATTCTCAGGGATAGACCATATTTTAGGTCATAAAACAAGTCTTAAAACTTTCAAAAAATTAGAAATCATATCAAGTATCTTCTCTGACAACAATGGAATAAAACTAGAAATCAACAATCAGAGGAATTTTGGAAATTATACAAACATGAAAATGAAACAAAAGGCTCCTGAATGACCAGTGGATCAATGAAGTAATTAAGAAGGAAATTTAAAAATTACTTAAATGAAAATGGAAACACAACATACCAAAACCTATGGAGTTCCATAAAAGCAGTACTAAGACGAAAGTCTATAGCAAGATAGTAGGAAAACTTGAAATAATTAACCTATTAAAATAGGTTGATTTAATTGAAATAATTAACCTATTATTAACCTATTGAAATTAACCTATTTTAATAGGTTAATTATTTCAATAGGTTAACCTATTGAAATAATACACCAAAATAGTAGGAAAACTTGAAATAATTAACCTATTAATATATCTTGAAGAACTAGAAAATCAAGAGCAAAACAAACCCAAAATTAGTAGAAAAAAAGAAATAATAAAGATCATAGCAGAAATAAATGAAATTGAAACAAAAAAGACAATACAAACATTTAATGAAATAAAATGTGGGTTTTTCGGAAAGATAAATAAAATTGGCAAAACTCAAGCCAGGCTAAATAATAAAAAAGAGAGAAGACGGAAATAAAATCAGGGATGAAAAAAGAGACATTACAACCAATACTGCAGAAATTCAAAGGATCATTAGAGGCTACTATGAGCAACTACATGCCAAAACATTGTAAGACATGAATAAATTCCTAGACACATACAATCTACCAGTATTAAACCATGAAGAAATTCAAAACCTGAACAGACCAATAACAAGTAATGAGATCAAAGCAGTAATAAAGTCTCCCAGCAAAGAAAAGTTCAGGACTCAATGGCTTCACTGCTGAATTTTGCCAAACATTTAAAGAATTAATATGATCCTACTCAAGGTATTAAAAAAAGAGAGAGAGAGAGAGGAGGATGGAATACTTCTAAACTCATTCTATGAGAACAGTATTACCCTAATACCAAACCAAAGACAGATTAAAAAAGAAAACTGCAGGCCAATATCCCTGATGAATATTGATGTAAAAATCTCAACAAAATGCTAGCAAACTGAATTCAACAACACATTAAAATGATAATTTATCATGACCAAGTGTCATTTATCCCAGGAATGTAAGAATGGTTCAATATCAGTGTGATACATCATATCAACAGAATGAAGGACAAAAATAATGTGATCATTTCAACTGATGCTGAAAAAGCATTGGATACAATCCTACATCTCTTCATGATAAAAGCCCTGGGAAAAATTGAGTATAGAAGAAACATACCTCAACACAATAAAAGCCACATACAGCAGACCCATAGCTTGTATCCTACTGAATGGTGAAAAACTGAAAGCCTTTACTCTATGATCTGGGTTCGGACAAACATGCCTACTTTCACCATGGTTATTCGACATAATACTGGAAGTCCTAGCTAGAGCAATCACACAAGAGAAAGAAACAAAGGGCACCCAAAATGGAAAAGAAGAAGTCAAATTATCCCTGTTTGGAGATGATATAGTCTTATATTTAGAAAAATCTAATGACTCCATCAAAAACTATTGGAATTGATAAACAAATTCAGTAAATTTGCAGGATGCAAAATCAATATACACTAATTTAGCAAAAATTCTATATGCCAACAGTGAACAATTTGAAAAAGAAATCAAGAAAGTAACTTAATTTACAATAGCTACAAATAAATTAAAACACCTAGGAATAAACTTAACCAAATAAGTAAAAGATCTCTACAATAAAAACTATAAAACATTGATGCAAGAAATTAAAGAGAACACAAGAAATGAAAAGATATTCCATGTTCATGGGTTGGAAGATTCAATATTGTTAAAATAACCATACTACCCAAAGCAATCTACAGATTCAATGCAATTCCTATCACAATACCAATGACGTTCTTCACAGAAATAGGAAAACCAGTCCTATAAGGTATACAGAACAACAAAAGACCCAGAATAGCCAAAGCCATCCTGAGCAAAAATCACAAAACTAGAGGAATCACATTACCTGACTTCAAATTATACTACAAAGCTGTAGTCACCAAAACAGCATGGTACGGGCATAGAAACAGACACGAAGACCAATGGAACAGAATAGAGAACCCAGAAACAAATCCATACATCTTGAATTCATTTTTGACAAAGTTGTCAAGAACATACATTGGGGAAAAGATAATTTCTTCAATAAATAGTGCTGGGAAAACTGGATATCCATATGATGCAGAAGAATGATTCTAGAACTCCATCTCTCACAGTATTCAAAAAACAAATCACATAAATTAAGGACTTAAATCTAAGACCTCAAACTATGAAAGTACCAAAAGAAAGCATTGGAGAAACTCTCTAGGACGTTGGTCTGGACAAAGATTTCTTGAGTAATACTCTATAAGCACAGGCAACCAAAGCAAACGTGGATAAATAGGATCACATCAAGTTAAAAGCTTCTGCAAAGCAAAGGAAACAATCAACAAAGTGAAAAGACAACTCATAGAATGGGAGAAAATATATGCAAACTATTCATCGGACAAGGAATTAATAACAAGAATATATAAGGAGCTCAAGCAACTCTGGAAAAAAATCTAATAATCTGATTTAAAAAAGGACAAAACTGATCTACATAGACAGTTCTCAAAAGAAGACGTAGAAATGGCAAACAAGTATATGAAAACGTGCTCAACATCGTCGATCATCAGAAAAATGCAAATCAAAACTACAAAGAGATGTCATCTCATCCCAGTTAAAATGACTTTTATCCAAAAGACAGGCAATAGCAAATGCTGTTGAGAATGTGGAGAAAACGGAAGCCTTGTACACTGTTGGTGAGAATGTAAATTTGTACAATTACTATGGAGAATAGTTTGGAGGTTGCTCAAGAAAATAAAAATAAAGCTACCATATGATCCATTATTCCACTGCTAGGTACATGCCCAAAAGAAAGGAAAACTATATCAAAAAGGTATCTGCACTTCCATGTTTATTGCAGCACTATTCACAACAGCTAAGATTTAGAAGCAACTTAAGGGTCCACCAACAGATGAATGGATAAAGAAAATGTGGTTCACATACACAATGGAGTACTACTACTCAGCCATAAGAATGAGATTCTGTCATTTCCAACAACATGGATAGAACTGGAAGTCATTTTGTTAAGTGAAATAAGTCATGCACAGAAAGATAAACATCACATGTTCTCATTTATTTGTGGGGCCACAAATTAAAACAATTGGACTCATGGAGATAGAGAGTAAAAGGATGGTTACCAGAGGCTGGGAAGAGTAGTAGGGGGTGGGGTAGGAAGTGGGGATGGTTAATGGGTACAAAAATATAGTTAGAATGAATACGATATAGTATTTGATAGCACAACAGGGTGACTAGAGCCAACAATAGTTTATTGTACATTTAAAAATAACTAAAAGAGTATAATTAGATTGTTTGTAAAGAAAGGATAAATGCTTGAGGTGATGGATACCCATTTACCCTGATGTAATTATTACACATCGTATGCCTGTATCAAAAGATCTCATGTAACCCATAAATATATACACCTACTATGTACCCCCCAAAATTAAAAAACAGAAATAGAAAAAATATTGGGGAATTAGAGTTAATTATATAATAGTGGTGAAGTAGGAATATATCTATTTTTAGAGAAAAGCTTCCAAAGCATTTAGAAATGAAATATCCTATAGTCTATAACTTATTTTAAGTGATACAGCAAAATGGTATAAAGAAAGTATGGTCAAAGACACACAATTATTACATTTAGCTACTGAATATATGGGTGCTCATCATACCATTCTGTTTACTTTTCTATGTATTTAAATGTTTTCTAACTTTTTCTAACAAATGAATCCCTTAACCAACCAAGTTGGTTAACCACGTTGTTTTACAGAGGAGACATTATTTCACCACTTAAAAAGTAGTAGATAAAATAATGTACATAAATGCAGCCAAATATCTATTATTAGGAAATTATTTTGCAAAATAATTGTTATAAAACTTGAATCCTGTTTTGTCTCTTACTTGATTTGTCTTGCAAAAGTATCAACATCTGGGTTCACTAATAAATTATTGGAACTTTCTCTTCTCTCAAAATGTTGTGAGGATCCAATGGTAATGTTTTATAAGCTATACGTTATGATACAAATGCTACTTGTATTAATAACTCTAGTTCTAAACTGGCTCTTGCCTTACAGTTAATTTTCTAATAACAATGAACATGCTCCTCCTCCATTTAGGAGTAGGAATGTATCCCTAGATTCAAAATTATAAACATTCACATCTTCAAATACATTTACTATTTTTCTGTTATCTGGCTAGGAAAGAAAGACTAGCGTCTTATTTCCGATAAAAGTTAACATATGCATGCACACATATAGTCATTTATGTTTATTGAAGATAATTCTATCAGTATACGTTTTAATTTGTAACTCACCTTACATCTTTCCTGGTACTGTTAAGAGACCAACATTGTCGAATCAAAAGAGATAGCTATTTCTCTGAACCTATTGAAGCATCTGAGATGCTAGAGTCCAGTTACGAAACCCTATACTTTGCAAGTTTTGAGGGCAGCAAGCAGATGTTCAAACTTCTGAAAATTCTGAATCTCCTCACCCATCTCTGTTCAGTTATTTGAACTACATCTTCTTTTGTTACATCATCAATTGAGGTAAATTATTTTATATAGCTGCTCATATGGGAATAGACTTAATACAAGTGACCAAGTTTATCAGAAATTATATATTATTCTTGATGCACGGATAGGGCCTTTAAATGTTATTTTATGTTGTTTTAAAAAATAAGCAAATTACTGAATCATAGATGACTAGAACACATTAGCATGTAAAAGTAACTATTAAAAGTTACAATGAACCACCAAGGGCTATTTGAAAGTCAGAATTTTTAAATGCAAGGTGTGATGATCTAAAGGGAAAATATGATGAATACACTATGTGCATGGATACTAAATTTTGCATTGGGCCAAAGTTTCAGGTGCTCTTCTGCCCAGAATTAGAATCTTTAAAGATCTTATGCTTATTCAAATTATCCTACTCCTAGGTCCTATGAATCCAAACAAAGCAAGTAAAAGAGGTCTCTGGGGTAAGGAAAGCACAGCAAGCTCTCACCCCCATTAGTCTACAGAACTAATTGCAGGCCCAGCCCAGCCTTGTACAAGCACCCTAGATGTAAGCTGGAAGACAGATGTGGGCAGTGAGGGCCTGAAAAAGCTCCCCTACATACCTACCCCTGGTCTTCCATAATAATAGCGTGGCATGGAGAATATTTGGAAAAACTCCTATCACCCAATTCATTCACCAGCCCAAGATGGGTACACGGGTTAGCTAAGAATCTAGAGTAGAATTTCCTGCCAGAGGTTGCCAAAGCAAGGGGGCAGGGAGGTCTCCTAACAGAGAATTCAGAATAAGTTCAAATCCAAGAGTCAGGTAGATAGTGTCATTGAACTTCAAAGATTACCCTGAGAACTGAGATGGGGCATTTGGTCAGCAGATGGCCCAGCAACCTGCAATAGTCCTGGTGTCCTCACTCAGAGCAACAAACAATGGGCTGGCTCCCTCAGCAGGGAGTGCATAAGAGAAAGAACCTGATAACCACAGCCCCAGGGAGAGGATATACCTTAGCAGAGGCAAGAAGGACACGAGGAGCAGGGACAGTCTGCAAAGCAGAAACCTCCTCCTTGTTCCCGTGGAACTTCTCTTTCTCTATCCCCACGTTGTCGTGGGGAAGAAGAGGAGGGAAGAATATTTGAAAAGGGAAGATGCTTTGATTGAGATTTTAAACTGACTTAGGAAACAGATTCCACTTTGGAAGAAATAAAGCCACCCTTCTGTATATTTCAGTTTTGCCTACAAATTTCAGTCCCATTATCAACCACGTAATACTCTGCTTCAAGCTCATGGAGGCATGCATTCTCAGCTCTTCAAGACGGAGAACTCAAAATGACTAATAAAGAGCTGAATTCTTTCACTTCTCCTCAGTATGATTTTCACGGGGTAAAAAGCTTTCTCTTGATCCAGCTTCCCTGGCTTTTGGGATCATGTAAAATTGTCAGCACCTGCCATTTGAATGTGTTTTAGCACAGCAGGCTCATGAAATGTGGCAGCTGGAAGCAGGTGTGAGTTGGGAGCAGGGTTAGCCAGCTTCTAAGGGAAACCAAGGTTTTCCCGGGAAGGGATTTAAAGGCAAATGTACATTGCCACCTCCAGACTAAACAAAACCAGGAAACTGTTTTGACCCTGTCGCTCAAGAAAAGGAGAGTAGGGTCAAAGACCATCACAAAAACAAATGCCACAAAAAGATGACACCCCTATTTGCATCAACAGGGTGGGGAGGAGGAGCTTGACGATAGGGAAAAGCTGGAGATAAATAATACAGGGAAGGAGTGTAGTGGGATTTAATCACACAGAGCAACTGACAAGAAGATGGCATTAAAGACAAAGCGGCACTTAAGCCATGTACGTGAACTGGGGGGGAAGTTAGGCAGAGCATTATTTTAAAAGACGGTTTGTAAACATTTTTTTGTGTGTGTGTTCTGACAAAATTTTAGTTTATCAACCTCAAAGATTTTGCTTCGGGTTTCCACGTGCGATATCACATCTCCCTAGACCTATCCTTAAGTATGTTTGTGAGTGTGTGTGTGTGTGCGTGTGTGTCTGAGAAAGAGAGAGAGAGAAGGAGAGAGATTTAAGCAGTGGGTATAATAGCTTATATATCCTCAATGGTTAAAAGATATTTTAAAAATCATTGTTAATCCATACAATATTACCTACAAAATGCCCAGAGCAGAATACTAGAATCAGAGCATGATTCTAACAAGCAGAATCAGACACTAGGATTTCACAAACATCTGGTGTTGACCACCTATACACAAATTGATTTTCAGAGAAATGAAACTAAGAACTATTTCTCTAAATTTAAATTTAGTTTGCAAAGTCTGTTAGCATGGTATCACAATAAATTTTCCAAGATATCTGATCTGACTATAATTGAACCAGGTTACCTGTCCCCGTGGCTTGCATATAGCTCCCTTGTTCTGGTTGGGACTATAACCCTAGACCGTTTGCTCTCATATCAACTTGTGTTTCATTAATTGATGGAGTTCTGAGCCCTTCTGTTCCTGGCTTCTTGCCTTTCACGCAAGCCTGTGAAATATTCCTGAGGACTTTCCTCCTAGGAATGATGTGTGGTAGCTCCTCTAATTACACCTGTTTATGACCACTCCGGATCAGAAGCCCACTCCAACCCAGCCTGCAAGACTTAGCAAGAATACATGAGCCCTTCCAAAGGGGAATGAAACACAAGATTTCTACCAATATGACCAGTAAGCTGACTTCTTAATTTATCTCTACGATCAACAAATGCTTTAGAGTCTAAACTCTCAGAAAAAGATCCTTCAACAACATCTCCATTATCAATAGGTTTGAATCTTTAAATTATTGTCAACATAGTTAGCAAGCCTTATCCATTTATCCATTCTTTCATTCACTCATTTATTTACTATTTATGTCTTACTTTTAAAAATACAAGTAAAACAAAATAACAACAAAAAATTAAACTAAGTATCTCTTATGGGCTGGGAATAGAAATAGTCCTCAGGGAAATGTCTAATTCAGATTTCAGAAGGGAAATTGACATTTTTCTATGTAGTGGGATTTGGAAGCATCCCCTGCCCCAAATATGTCCCTTTTTTATCCTGCATTTTCTTTTTTATTGCCTACTTTTAGACCCCCCAAAAACAGGTTGTCTACCAAGGAATGGTAATTAGATTTTTCATTAGCAAAAAAAAAAAAAAAAAAAAACTAAAAGCTAATAACATAACCGTGAAAATAAAATGTATAGAAAATTATCATTTACTTCTGAAGCATATGAAGAGTTAACCACCTGCAGTCAAGCCTATCTGAAAGAATTATTAAAACATATACATCAACAAGAAGAAATTTGAACCTCAGAAGACAGTGAAGACTGGTGAGCACAGAAATTTATCAAAAAAGTTGATAGTTTAATTGGTTCTCAGTTGAGAAAAATAACTAATATTTGGAATTTAAACTTAAATATAAAACAAAATTCTAGGTAAAACAAACCAATTCAGAGGAATATCCAACAAAGAGGTAATGTATACTGGGTCTTATGTTCAGGAATAGAAAAAATATAGAAGCACCCATATTAGTTAAAGATGACTCTATATATGCTTTGGAAGAAATTATTTGATAGGTAAAAATTAAAATTTCTTCCAAAAATATTGTTAAGCATAAGAGAAATTTTTTTTTTTACTCTTCAAATAGCTTCTATTCAATCATTCTTGTCTATTTCTCTGAGAACATATTGAGGCTCAATTGATTAAATTGCAGCCAGGTGCAATGGCTCACTTCTGTAATCCCAGCACTTTGAGAGGCCAAGGTGAGAGGATCACTTGAGCACCAGAGTTTGAGACCAACCTGGGCAACATGGCAAGACCTCTGTCTCTACAGAAAAAAAAATAATTAATCAGGCATGGTTTTGCGTACCTGTGGTCCCAGCTATTTGAGAGGCTGAAGTGGAAAAATCACTGGAGTCCGGGAGTTCAAGGCTGCAGTGAGCCTTGATTGTACCATTGCACTCCAGCCTAAGCTTGTCTAAACAACAACGACAACACAACAACAACAACAACACCGCTATGAAATCACAATCAACTTCTAAGAAATCTGACCACTTTCTACTCTTAAGGGTTGTATGGCAAACTGCTGCTGCTGATTCCCTTTCTCTAAAACCATGTTATCAAAATGTAGGTCTCAGAACACGAATAAAAGTCTAAAATTATCTAGGCTCCAAAGAGTTTTGTTTATACAAGTGATAGCTATCGCTATTTACTTTATTAGAATTAAAACTAAAAAATGTAAACATATCCACTTATTTAAAATGAACAATATTACAAAAATATTTTATAAAAATAATTATATTACCCAAAAGAAAACATTTGTGAGAAAAGTGATGATCTTTTCCATTTTTGCAAATCTCTTTAATGTCTGACTTAACAGAAACAGCTGGGTTCACATATATGGTTCTGTACTCTGTACAGAGTTGAGGCATGCTTCTCTTCCTGAAGCATATGAACAAAATATGAATTCACACAGATAAATATTTGAGGAAAGGAGTACTTTAATAGTCCTTTTCAGATAATTCTAGGTATTCTTTTTTGAAACTACACCAAAACTCATTAAGTTAAAGTTCCCTAAAATTTACATACAATGTGGAATCTTAAATCATAAGTAAACATTTTTACTCTACTACATTAAAATCCATTTGTCTACCTTGTACATGGAATCGTATTTTACTACACATGAATTTGTGATATCATGCATTGATATATTAGAAAATATTGGTTACTGAGTTATGCCCATCTTCCAAATGTTCAATATGAAAAATATATTATCTTTCATTATAAAATATCAAAAAGTCACATTTGTTAATACTGCCGTTGAGTTTATCAAAAAATCATTAAGAATTAGAAACTCATAAAGCTCATGGATACAAGTTTTGAAAAAGTCAGTTTTTTACCTGAAAGTTCAAATTTTATCATTGGCAACAAATACCATGGTCTTTTTTCTTGAATTGGCATTTTCAAGGAAATGTCTATCAAATGTATAACTCTGAAAAGCCATAGCTTGTGTATCAGTGTTTTCTTTGAGTAAAAAGGTATTCCATGCAAAAAGCTGGTTGTTCAGCTCACAACTTAACCATAAGACAACATTTATACTTCAATATAAAGCAGAAATTCCCTAAAGATACTTCTCATGTTGTCACATAAAATATTTGTATACTCGAGAGTCAAGATTTAATAAAATTATTGAATTGTATTGTTTCATTAAAGATGTCAAGAAAAACTTGGCTTTTTAATTAATTAATTATTATTATTGCTGTGAAAACTGCAATGGGCTCTCTTCAGTTTGGTGCTATTGTCTTGATTAATGTTAAGATACTAGAAGTTTTACCCGTTATTACTTTTTATTCATCATCACTGCAAATGTCAGCAAAGTGAAAAAGGCAAATAACACCTTAGAGTTACTATAAAAATAGTTTTGACCTATGGACCCCCTAATGTGTCTTGAAGATTACTGGGCTCAATGGACCAATTTTGGGAACCACTGTCCTTAACAACAACAAAAAAGATGTCTGTGGACAAGGAGTATGTTTTTATAGATATTTGTTGAATGAATAGGAAAGCTCTAAGTGTGGGGTTCTTTAACTGCTTTAAGAATGATGCACCAACCAAATTTGCTAGCATGGGTAATACTTTCCTGCCTAGGGCCTGTATAGGAGGGGCCCAAATTGGACTAGAGAAGTGATGGTGAGAGAAGGCAGATATAAGGAACCAAGAAGTCTTTTGGCAAAAGTGACAGATTTAAAAAAAAGAAAGAAAAGAAAGAAAGAATGAGAATCAAAGAATTCAGGGGGAACTTGCGACAATGGAGAAGCTGAAGAAACAGCTACTTCTTGAAGGGCCTTTTATATTATCTAACGTGTATTTAAAGTATTCCAGCACAGATTGTGTACTATACTCAGGCTAGTTTTCATGTGTATCCTAAGGGCAATGAGTTTACATTTGGTGTATTCTAATTCAGATTACACACTACACAGTGTTTAGTTAAGATTTGAGAGAATAATCAAGAGTCCACACTCCAGAAAGTGACCAACCTCAACTCTCTTGATGGCTTTACCATCCCTGAAGTGTTTTATAATTACACAAGAAATAGCTTTTCATTGGTGAAGTGAGTTCAAGATTGGCAGTGTATCATATCAGTGCCTCTGCCTTTCCTGGACTGAGTATAAGGATCTGAGGAGAATGGCAACCTACAGCCCTGGGAAAAGGTACCTTAGGCCCAGGCACTGTGTTCTATATTCAGACTCAAATGGATTCTGTCACCTCACTACTTACCTGAGTCATGAAGCTAGAATATTTCACATCTACCTCAAGCAAACCTTTGCTCAAGGTTGGCAGAACACCTTAAAAGGATAGAAAGTCAAGACTTTATCAAGTTTTAAAAGGTTCTGCTATTTTTAAAAAAATAAAAACTAATTTTCTTGCCTGCCAGCTAATAAGAATTTGTATGTTTGAGAATTCAGCTGGAGACTTGCCTTCTGAATAACAAAGTTGTCAGGAAGGAAATCCCAAATCTTCATTTATCTCAAACGAACAAAGCTTCTGGTGGTTAAAAAATAAAACAACAATAACAACAACAACAAAAACAACAACAAAACCGTAAGAAAACCAACAGTTGGGGAAGAACAAAATTATTTCATAATAGAAGCTAGAAAAAAAGCTATAAAAAAAGACAGAAAATAAGTGGCAGATACCAGCTGAATTAATGAAACAACTAGAAAACCAGACATTTTCAACTGGAGGCATGAAGTTTCTGTGTAGCAAGGGATTCATCTTGCACAAAAACAGGTTTGGCTCCTAGGAGGTAACCTTTAACACTTTAGAATGTCCTGCTTCATAAGAATGTCTTTGTTTACCTGTGGGCCTTGGGCCATGCCAGAGTCTATGTTAAAAATGTGATTTATGGTGAGGGGGTTTCAGACCATGCAGTGTCAGCTTAACCTCTGGAGGACCTGAAGACTAAAGTCAGCCACCCTGGAGGTCAGCCATGTCTCAAGGCTGAGCCCAAATAAAACTCCAGACACCAAGGAAGGGATGAGTTTCTCTGGTTGTCAATCCTTTTTATGTATCATCACACATCATTGCTGAAACTAATAAGTGTTGTCCACAAAACTCCACTGAGAAGACAACTAGAAACTCCATGCTTGCAACCTTTCTAGAGTTTGCCCTATGCTCCTCTTCCCTTGGTTGATTGTAATGTACTCTCTTGCTGTATAAACCATAACCATGAGTATAACAGCTCTCACTGAGTTGCCTGAGTCTATTTAGCAAATTATTGAATCTCAATGTGGTCTTGAGAAACCATGAACTTGCAGCCAATGTTAGACGTGAGTGTGATCTTGGGGAGTCCCTCAAATGTGCAGTTAGTCTTAGAAGTGAGAGTGGTCTTGAGGGCTCCCGAACTGTGTTGTACTCAAATAAATAATACATTCCTCCAGAAATCACAGTTACATAAAGGTAGTTCGGTCATAGAGTAGAACGGGAGAGAAAGTACAATAAAATGACCAGATCTTTCCCTGAAGCAACTGGAATCTAAGAGAAAGATCTACAGAACAAAAGGATTGAAAACAGAAGGAACAAATTTAATACTTTAAACCCAAACTAAAAAGTACTGGGTAACATGAGATGCTATGTTCAATTTGCCTCAATTGCATACAGACAAAATCCTGAATTTCCGTCACATTTTGTGAACTTGAATTTTTCATGAAAGCAAAAGTATAAAGGCTGGTAAGAATGGTAGAGCTTCCAGGTGGTAAAGCAAAGGGGTCCCTGACTCATGGTCCCTGGAAGGGACAGCTCCCCCTTTTCACCCTAAGAAATGGCAGCAAACAGTTAGCTTCAGAGCCACAGCAGAGGAGGAGAAAAGAACTGGCTTTCAGCCAATCTAATGACCAAAAGCTGCCTTTATCCCCATGTCTCAGACAACCAAACTCCTAAATTCACACTTCATGTAACGGCAAAACAGAATGACGAGTAAAAAAGGAAAGCCGGAGCCCTAAGAGTCTCAGCATGGCCAAGGTGCACATTTCAAAGTGAGAAGTGTTTGGGAAACATGGTATTTCTAACATCCTGGAGGTAAGAGTTATATAAAATCCCAAAGAATAAAGCACCAATTTATTTCCCCTTCAGGACATTCTGTTTTCCTTTTAACTGTACACACCAGCTGAAGAAGGACAGGTAGATGGGTTTGGGTAACCTGTTTTCTTGAAAGTTGAGAAGGCAGCCATATGCAGAGCGGCATCTGTTGTAGGCTCCAGCAGGCTGCTCCTGGCAACGCTGCTCTGCGTCAGTTACAAGGGCAGTTTCTCTGAAATGACAGCATGTCCCTGCCATCCGAGAAGTCAAGTGCCATCTCCCTTTCATTTTAGAACCCACTCCCCTTTCCACAAAGGCAAGAGCCCTGATACACTCTGAATACTTAAGAATTATATATTCCAAACCCAAATAAAAATTTGGGAAGAATCATTATTGTTTCAACCTCTCTGAGCATCTGCTCTCTACAGTGATTTTAGGAGACCCAAAGAGACTTTTGTGTCCCTGCATGATCCTCACATCTGTTTTATCTTCAACCATTTCACCTTCATCAATTTGTCAATTCACCCAACAAGCCTTTTCTAAGTCATCAATAAGCCCCTAATGAAAACCCATTTTGCAAAGCCCCAAATTTACAAATCAGGAAAAGTGGATTTTTGTTTCATTAAAGAAGTGGGTTCTCTGAAATTGATGGAACATTTTCCCCATGCCAAGAGATTCCTGTCACTTGACAAACTGAGTGTTCTGAGTGCTTTACCCATGTTGAGAACAGGCAGACAAGATGACACCTGGGCTTGGGTAGGAATCACCATGCTCTATGATCTGTCAAATGCCCCTTGATTTTAAGTAGCTTCATTTAGTTTAGTAAGAATTCAGTTTATTTAGTACATTTCTAGAACACACGTTTTCTATTAAGTAAAGTAAAGCTTTCCTTGGGTTCTTGACACCTGCTCTGATCTCCATTTTTTTTTCCTCTCTCTGTGATTGTGACACATGCCCTTTCAAAAGCCTACAAGAAAACCAGATATGTTTCCTTATTCTAGATCATGTTTGGATCCTATACTATTTCAGGAATCTAAAATATAATCACAGGATATCTAAGTAGGAAAGAGATTGATATCCTCTGCATTAGTCCGTTCTCACATTGCTATAAAGAACTACTTAAGACTGGGTAGTTTGTGAAGAAAAGAGGTTTAATTGACTCATCATTCCACAGGATGTACAGGAAGCAGGGATGTACAGGGAGGCCTGAGGAAACTTATAGCAGAAGGTGAAGGGGGAACAAGCACGTCTTCACATGGTGACAGGAGAAAGAGAGAGAGAGAGAGCAAAGGGGGAAGTGCCACACACTTTTAAACCATCAGATCTCATAAGAACTCACTCTCTATCATGAGAACAGCAAGTGGGAAATCCACCTCCATGATCCAATAACCTCCCACCAGGTCCCTTCCCCAATATTGGAAATTATAATTCAAAATGAGATTTGAGTAGGGACACAGAACCAAACCATATCACCATCCATTCATCCATACAATTATTCTCAATTCAAAAATTAATCACTGAAGATAAAATGGTATAGAAGACTGTCATGGTCCCAGCCCTCATGAAACTTAACATCTAATGAAGAAAATAGAAATATAAGGTATTCAGAACCAATGTGATATTATGTTTTGATGAGGCAATTATGTGGTACCTTGGGAATATACCGGAGGCTTTATCACAGGAAGTTTACCAAAGGAAGTGATATCTAAGGGTGAAATCTAAAGACTGAGTAGGAGTTAACCAAGAAAAGATGAGAGGGGAAAATAGTCCATATTGGAAAGGTCAGAAGTGAAGGAACATGGCAAATTCTAGAAGTAATGGAGACTGCTGGGAAGAGTGTCAAGGAAAGAAGCAGGAGACTTTGACACTGTCTGGATGCTGAGTAACTTTGTGTGCTGTGCTGAAGAGCTGGGAACTTATCCAAACAGCAGTGGGCTTTGACTGAAGGATGAACACATTCAGATTTAAAGCCCTTCAATGCCTTACCAATGACTACAGGATCAAACCTAATCCCCTTAACTGGGCTAGTATGGCACTACGAAGCATAGCATGAGAAATCAGAGATCCAGTCAAGAGGAGCCTGAAGTTTGGAGATAAGAAATCCAGTTTGGGACACAGCATTGAATAAAGACTTTGTCACAGACACACCACATAGGAACTGAGTTACCAGTTCAAAGCATGACCAGCAGAAGGACTAGGTTGATCACGAATTTAAGACCTCCAGACAGGATTCCTCTCACTCCTTGTCCTAGGTAACAAAGTCTGGCATGAGGCTCAACCTACAATGTGGAAGACTCAGTTTCAATGATTTGAGAGATTAGAGGGATACAGGGTCATCAATTAATGATTCATTCACTTTTCCTTTTGTTCCTTACTGCATTTATTCATTCAATATACATTCATAGAGCAGGCCATCCTAGCAAAGCATCTATTTTTTGCTCAATAATTGAATACATATTGAATATGACAGAACATCTAGAAAACCTAATACATGTGCAATATGTTTCAGGTTTCTCTCTAAGATCAAATGCCTGGCACAATATTAGCAATAGACAAACAGATAACTAGTCAAAATTCGTGGCCAAAATGACCTGACTTTACTCACTGGGAATATTCTAAAATACAACAGCAGTGTCAGGATCAGTTTAACAACCAGTGCGTTTATTATGTATTATCTTATTAGCCTTTCAATCAAGGTATTTATCAAGCACTTACTTTTATAAGGCAGACTCAGAGCTGATGGAGGAAAATTAAAGAAGCCTGAGTAATTCTGCCCCTCATTTCATGAGACTATAATCTAAGTGTAAGTTGACCAAACATACACCATAGGAAAGTGTGTTGAAGGAGAGTCAACACCTGGGCGAGTGAATTTACAGTGGGCCAGGTTAGTCAGAAGAGGCTTTCTGGAGGAGAAAGGGAAGTACTCAGTGCTGCAGAGATGGGAAGTTACAGAGTTTAGGAAAGACAGTCTGGCACAACCGGAGATGGCTGCTAGTAAGATAATATCTTTTTGCTTTCTATTTATTTTCTTAAAGAAAGTAACATTCTGAAGCCAACTTTATGTTTGGTTTCTGATCCAAGCATACCAATAGCAACGTTGCCACTCATCTGCTCCTGGGCATCCCACCCTTTCCAATCATCCATTGTTATGATCAGATCCAGCAAACTAATGCTCATTCTTTCGTTGTTTTTTTTTTTTTCTTGGATGTGAATTAAATTTCTTTCTTTTTTAATATTCTTTTTATTAAATTTTACCTCAAGTTCTGGGATACATGTGCAGAACGTGCAGGTTTCTTACATAGGTATACATGTGCCATAGTGGTTTGCTGCACCTATCAATCCATCTTCTAGGTTTTAAACCCCATATGCATTAGGTATTTGTCCTAATGCTCTCCCTCCCCTTGCCTTCCACCCCCTGACAGGCCCCAGTGTGTGATGTTACCCTCTCTGTGTCCATGTGTTCTAATTGAGCAGCTCTCACTTAGGAGTGAGAACATGCGGTTTTTGGTTTTCTGTTCCTATGTTAGTTTGCTGAGAATGATGACTTCCAGCTTCATCAATGTCCCTGCCAAGAACATGAACTTATTTTTTATGGCTTCATAGTATTCCATGGTATATATGTGCCACATTTTCTTTATCCAGTCTATCACTGATGGGCATTTGGGTTGGTTGCAAGTCTTTGCTATTGTAAATAGTTAATGTTCATTCTTTTATTTGTCACTACTCACCCATTCTACTACAATTTCTTAGATCAAGAAGCAGATAGGTAGGTGTTTTCCTTTCTCTCCTAAACAATTCTCAGAGGCCTCTGAAGTAAAAACATTTTTCTATAATGTCAAGTTCTGATGACCTTCAGGGGATCATCTTAGGGGCCTCCTTAATGCCTTAGAGACTTTTAGATGATGGGGTACTCTACCAGTAACCTGAAATTTTCTTGATCTATTCTCATGAGGATACCACTCTCATGAACCACTGAAATTAGGAACACTTTCTCAACCCTATAACTCCTTAGAGGGCAGCTGTGACTCAAATGTACACATCAGTGAGATCTCTAGCAGATTCTGTGTCTTCATGTCTGTCAGACACCCACTCTGATTCCTAGTAGATACTAGTGTTGAACTCAAAATCACCTGAATTCTTTATTGATAGGCCCTTATCAACTACTCCTCCATTCATGCCCTGCAGAAGGCTATACTGGAGTGTATCCCATTCTTATATTTCATTGCTACTAGGATCAAGTCTCAATGCTGTTACCGATTCTGACTTGACATTTAAGGAGCATATCAACCCTGTTTCTTCAACAGCCTTTTACCTTCTCATGAATATTTCCTGAGCAAGGCTTCTCACCTAACATGCAAACAAAGAGACATTAATATTTTTATTTATCCTGTCTCAGCATTTAGTATTTGCTATTTCACTTACACAGATTTCAAGATGAATCCACACAAAGCAACAGCCAGATCTTTTGTTAAAATATGTATGTATTTACAGTTGGGGCAGCACTTCTGTATTTCAGAACATTGCCAGTGGATCTCCTTAAAGAGTACATTTTGGATCATTAAGAACTCTAGGAAAAGAAAATTTATAATACCATTTTGGGGATAGAGTACAAGGAGGATAAAATTTAATGAACCTTCATTTTATGTAAATATAACAGAATGTTGGATTTATAGAACTGATAACATCGGGGAACTCATTTACTTTTATGTAACCCAAGATCCCAAACTTAAGGAATTAATCTGTTAAAGTTGTTACTCTGTTAGACTAAGGGCCAGTAACTTTGTAAAATATGTACTCCAAGATACTAACCCTGGGTAGCAGGGAGCAGACTGAAGTTAGAGCTGATGCAATACAGGAAGTGGTCTTCGTATAAATGGAAAAAGGTGAGACCACTCTCAACAATTGTCACTTTGTAAATAAGAAAAGGCGTGTATAAGTTGCTCACTCTTAATATAGTCGTGACTTGTCAGAAATCTATCTCCAGGGGTTGGTCTTATAAAGAGAGAAGTCCCAGAAAATTCTGGGTAATGTCCTCTGGGGCTATGAAAGGAAGGTAAAATCATTCCAAATATGGTTGAATCCAAGTGAAGAAAATAACATTGCACCAGATCCTAGAGCTGAGGGTCACATGAAGAAAGCTGGCAAACCAAGATGCAAAGGCTGAACATGGGGTTAAAAATGAGAGGACCCAGAAGACCAAGTAAGAGGGTTATTCTTTTTTTTTTTTTTTATTATACTTTAGGGTTTTAGGGTACATGTGCACAATGTGCAGGTTTGTTACATATGTATCCATGTGCCATGTTGATTTCCTGCACCCATTAACTCGTCATTTAGCATTAGGTGTATCTCCTAATGCTGTCCCTCCCCCCTCCCCCCACCCCACAACAGTCCCCGGAGTGTGATGTTCCCCTTCCTGTGTCCATGAGTTCTCATTGTTCAATTCCCACCTATGAGTGAGAACATGCGGTGTTTGGTTTTTTGTCCTTGCGATAGTTTACTGAGAATGATGTTTTCCAGTTTCATCCATGTCCCTACAAAGGACACGAACTCATCATTTTTTATGGCTGCATAGTATTCCATGGTGTATATGTGCCACATTTTCTTAATCCAGTCTATCGTTGTTGGACATTTGGGTTGGTTCCAACTCTTTGCTATTGTGAATAGTGCTGCAATAAACATACGTGTGCATGTGTCTTTATAGCAGCATGATTTATAGTCCTTTGGGTATATACCCAGTAATGGGATGGCTGGGTCAAATGGTATTTCTAGTTCGAGATCCCTGAGGAATCGCCACACTGACTTCCACAATGGTTGAACTAGTTTACAGTCCCACCAACAGTGTAAAAGTGTTCCTATTTCTCCACATCCTCTCCAGCACCTATTGTTTCCTGATTTTTTAATGATGGCCATTCTAACTGGTGTGAGATGGTATCTCACTGTGGTTTTGATTTGCATTTCTCTGATGGCCAGTGATGATGAGCATTTCTTCATGTGTTTTTTGGCTGCATAAATGTCTTCTTTTGAGAAATGTCTGTTCATGTCCTCTGCCCACTTTTTGATGGGGTTGTTTGTTTTTTTCTTGTAAATTTGTTTGAGTTCATTGTAGATTCTGGATATTAGCCCTTTGTCAGATGAGTAGGTTGCAAAAATTTTCTCCCATTCTGTAGGTTGCCTGTTCACTCTGATGATAGTTTCTTTTGCTGTGCAGAAGCTCTTTAGTTTAATGAGATCCCATTTGTCGATTTTTGCTTTTGTTGCCATTGCTTTTGGTGTTTTAGACATGAAGTCCTTGCCCACACCTATGTCCTGAATGGTATTGCCTAGGTTTTCTTGTAGGATTTTAATGGTTTTAGGTCTAACATATAAGTCTTTAATCCATCTTGAATTAATTTTTGTATAAGGTGTAAGGAAGGGATCCAGTTTCAGCTTTCTATATATGGCTAGCCAGTTTTCCCAGCACCATTTATTAAATAGGGAATCCTTTCCCCATTTCTTGTTTTTGTCAGGTTTGTCAAAGATCAGATAGTTGTAGCTATGCGGCGTCATTTCTGAGGGCTCTGTTCTGTTCCATTGATCTATGTCTCTGTTGTGGTACCAGTACCACGCTGTTTTGGTTACTGTAGCCTTGTAGTATAGTTTAAAGTCAGGTAGCGTGATGCCTCCAGCTTTGTTCTTTTGGCTTAGGATTGACTTGGCGATGCGGGCTCTTTTTTGGTTCCATATGAACTTTAAAGTAGTCTTTTCCAATTCTGTGAAGAAAGTCATTGGTAGCTTGATGGGGATGGCATTGAATCTATAAATGACCTTGGGCAGTATGGCCATTTTCACGATATTGATTCTTCCAACCCATGAGCATGGAATGTTCTTCCATTTGTTTATATCCTCTTTTATTTCATTGAGCAGTGGTTTGTAGTTCTCCTTGAAGAGGTCCTTCACATCCCTTGTAAGTTGGATTCCTAGGTATTTTATTCTCTTTGAAGCAATTGTGAATGGGAGTTCACTCATGATTTGGCTCTCTGT